>NC_080791.1:42878475-43188090 GCF_028018385.1 Neofelis nebulosa | reverse complement strand
TGTCTCCCTCTCTCTCTCTGCCCCTAACCCACTCACATCCTGTCTCTGTCTCTCTCAAAAATAAACATTTAAAAAAAAAAAAAAAGTTGGGACAGAGAAACCATACAAAAGTGATCCTGAAAATACCTAACATGAAAGGTTATTGATGGACATTTATATACAACCTGATGCATATGGCATGAGGTCAGTTTCCTTAAACCATTAAGAAATGAAACAAATGAAAAGATGTTGTGTGTTCATGGTTTGGAAATATTGTTAAAATGTCAATACTACCAAAAGCCATCTATAGATTCAATGTGATCCCTATGAAGATTTCAATGACATTTTTTTCAAAAGTAGAAAAAAAAAATCTAAAACTTACATGAAACCACAAAAAATCCTGAATAGCCAAAGCAATCCTGAAAAAGGACTAAACAGTAGGGATTATACTTCCTGACTTCAAGCTATATTATATAGTTACGGTCCTCAAAATAGTATATGGTACTGCCATAAAAATAGACAAATCAACGGTATAGAATTGAGAGTTTAGAAATAAACCCAAGCACAAACGGTCAGCTAATATGACAAGAGAGGCAAGAATACTCAGTGGACAAAAGAAAATCTCTTAAATGGTGCTGGGGAAATGGGATATCCAGATGTAGGAGAATGGACCCATATCTTACACTACTAAGAAAAGCTAGCTGGAAATAGATTAAAGACTCAAATATAAGACCTGAAATGATGAAATTTCTGGAGGAAAACATAGGAAAAGAGATCCTTTACTTGGATATTGGCAATGATTTTTTAGAAAACACATAAAGCACGAACAACGACATAAAAAACACGTGGGACTACCTCAAACTGAAAAGCTTCTGCACAGCAAAACCATCAACAAAGTGAAAAGACAGCCTACAGAATGAAAAAAAAATATTTGCAAACCATTTATCTGCTAAGGGGTCAATATCTAAAATATATGAAGAATTCCTACAACTAAAGAGTAAAAAAATAATCCAATTAAAAATGGGTTTTTTTTATATCTGAAACCTACATAGACATTTTTCCAAAGGTATACAAAAGGTAAACAAGTACCTGAAAAGATGCTCAACATAACTAGTCACAGGGGAAATGCAAATCAAAACCACAATGAGATATTATCTCATACCTGTTAGAATACCCATCATCAAAAAGACAAGATAACAAATGTAGAGGCACATGTAGGGGAGAAGGAACCTTTCACTGTTGATGAATTTGTAAACTGGTGCAGCCACTGTGGAAAACAAAATGGAGGATCCTCAATAATTTAAAAATAGAACTACCAAATGACCTAACAATTCCACTTCTAGGAATATATCCAAAAGAAAAACCACTCAAAAAGATATCTGCATCCCCATGTTCATAGCAGCATTATTTATAATAGCTAAGGCATGGAAACAACCTAAGTGTCCATTGACAGATGAATGGACAAAGAAGTTGTGGTATACTTAGGCAATGGAATTTTTTTTTTAATGATTATTTTTGAGAGACAGAAAGAATATGAGCAGGGGAAGAGCACAGAGAGAGAGAGGGAGACACAGAATCTGAAGCAGGCTCCAGGCTCCGAGCTGTCAGCATAGAGACCAATGTGGGGCTCAGACCCACAAATGGTGAGATTGTGACCTCAGCCAAAGTTGGATGCTTAACCAACTGAGCCACCCAGGCACCCCAGGCAATGGAATGTTATTCCACCAAAGAAAATGAGGAAGTCCTGCCACTTACAACATGCATGGACCTTGAGAATATTATGTTGAATGAAATTAATGAGAAAGGCAAATACTGTGTGATCTCATTTATAAGTGGAATCTAAAAACCCAACTCCTAGACAAAAGGATCAGATTTGTGGTTACCAGAGGCAGGGAGTGAAAGGAGGAGGAATTGAAGTAAGGTGGTCAAAAGGTATAAATTTCAGTCATAAGATAAATAAGCACTTTAGGAGTGCAATGTACAACGGGATGACTATAGCCAACACTGCTGTACAATATATAAAGAAGTAAAGAGAGAGAATGAGAGTTCTCATTCCAAAGAAAAACATTTTTTTTCTTTTTTTGCTTCCCCATTTTATTGTATCTATGTGAGATGATGGATGCTACATAAACTTAGCACTGTAATTTCATGAAACATGTTAGTCAAATCATTATGCCATCTACATTAAACTTATCATAGAGTGATATAGGTCCATTATATCTCAATAAAACTCATAATAGAGTGATCTATGTCAATTATATCTCAATAAAAGTTGTAGCAAAGGATAAAAAGTTATATAAATCTGTTTCAATATTTTTCAAAACATTGTTTTGTGCTAACCAATTTTTTAATATTTGTTTTTTGAGAGAGAGCAAGCATGCATGAGCAAGCAGGGGAGGGGTAGAGAGAAAGGAGACACAGAATTTGAAGCAGGCTCCAGGCTGTGAGCTCTCAGCACAGAGCTGGACACAGGGCTTGAACTCACGAACTGTGAGATCATGACCTGAGCCAAAGTTGGATAATGAGCCACTCAGGCGCTCCTGTGCTAACCAATTCTCAAACACGATGTACATGATGTATTCTTCTGATTGTTAAATAAAAATGTGTTTCTGTAAAAATAAAAAGACTACCTTTTGAGTAAAGCAAGTTCTTATCCAGTCTTGCTGGGGTCCCGGTAAACCCCATGCTCAGAGACCATGTATTTGATGACATGGTTTTTGTGTATAGGACAGATAAGAATTTTCTGGATATCTTGTACCGAGTAGGAATCAAGATTTTTGAGTAGAGAAGCAGGAAAAAAAAATCACTGTTGGTCCAAGAGGAATAAAAATGTACTCTGAACTTTCTTACTTGGATTCTGTAAACTTAAGCCTGTAATTTATTGTGTGTTATGTAAATATAGTAAGTGTTAACATAGTAATTAGTCATAATATTGCCAATATATGAAAGGGAGAAAATGCTATTTTACCTGTAATACTTTTGGGGAAATAGAGACTCATGTATAAGTCTCAACTTTCAATTAATCTTTCAGGTTACTTTCAAATCCATTCCATTAAAATTATGTGTATGCTAATTGAGATATAATTTCTAATGTCTATAGAGGAAGAAAGAGGATGTTGGTTGAGTGTAGTTTCTGGTTAAGTGACTGTGTCTGAAGTTTAGGAAAACAATGACTTCTTTATCTTTTTTTAATCAAATTATTGAAATATAATCAACATATGATAAACTGTGTATCTTTAAACTGTGCAATTTGGTAAGTTCTGACCTATGTATACACGTCTAAAACTGCCACCCCGATCATAATAATGAACAACCATACCCAAGAGTTTCCACCTGCCACTTTTAAATCTTCCCAACTGTCCAGACTGCTCTTTTCTAGGCAACCACTGATCTGCTTTTTGTCGCTAGAGATGAGCTTGCGTTTTCTTTCTAGAATCGTGTATGAATGCATTGCATAGTAGACATTTCTTTTTGCCTAGTTCTTTTCATTCAGCATTTATTTTGAAATTCATCTTTGTTGTTACGTGCATAATTTTTATTGCAGAATACTACTTCAGTAGATGTAACATAGTATAACCATTTATTTGTTAATGAAAATATTGTTTTCAGCTTGAATGATCTGTAAGGATAAAATGGGTGAACTTCAGGTCTCTGCTTGCTGACAGCATCCAATTAGAGCAAACCTCTTTTTCCTTAGATTCTAATTCGAATCCATTAGCCAAAGCTCAAATCCTATAACAGGTACTTTTTAATGTTCTGTTCCTGAGATTCCCTCATGGCTCCCCTTGGAATATGTTTTCCCTCATTGAAAGGAGTTATAAACGCAACTTGTTCAACTACAAGTGTGTTCCTGGTGGTCTGTGGCTAAAGTTCCTTTCTAGGGTCTTTTCTATGTCCTCTAAGTTGCCTAATTTATTGGCAGAAAGTTGTTCATATTATTTTGTTACTATTTAATATCTGTACAATCTATGCTGCTGTCACTGAGTTTACCAAGTTTATTGATCTTCTCCAAGATCAATAGGTTTGTTGATTTTCTTGTTTTTCTTTTCTATATCATTGGCATCTGCTAATATTATTTCTGTGCTTCTGTTTACCTTGGGTTTAATTTTCTTTTTTTTTTTATTCTTAAATTGAAATCTGAAGTCCTGGGTTTGAGACCTTTTCTTTTTTTCTAACTGCAGAGGATTTTAGTGCTAGACATTTCTCCCTCAAGTACTGTTTTACAGGCATCCCGCAGATTTTGGTTATGTTGTGTTTTCATTTTAATTGAGCTTCAAACACTTTTCAATTTCACTTTATATTTCTTTTTTGAATTATAAGCTGTTTAGGAATGTTACTTAGTTTCCAAATAATTGGAGATTTTCCAAATCTTTGATATTTATTTCTAATTCAATTCCAGTACGCTCAGAAAATCTACTTTGTGGAGATTTTCATCATTTCAAAGTTGGTTAGATTAGTTTTATGGCTTAGAACATGAACTACCTTGTTAAAGGTACACAACTGAAAAGAATGCATAAGCTGCTGTGGTGTGTTTCCCAAATGTTAATTAGCTCAAGTTGGTTGATAGTGTTGCTTCATCTTCTATACATATATTTTTAAATATACTTAATATGAAATGGTTCTCAAACTTTAGCATGACCAGAATATACCCAGAGGATTTGTTAAACACAGATTGCTTAGTTTCTAATTCAGTAGTTCCAGGTTTGGCCTGATGATTTGCACTTCGAATAAGTTGCCAAAGTGTTAGTCTGGTGACCTCACGTTGAGAACTCTTTCTCAGTACTCTACCACATTTTCTT
Source organism: Neofelis nebulosa (assembly GCF_028018385.1). Taxonomy (NCBI): domain Eukaryota; kingdom Metazoa; phylum Chordata; class Mammalia; order Carnivora; family Felidae; genus Neofelis; species Neofelis nebulosa. The sequence continues at coordinate 43,183,312 of NC_080791.1, read as the reverse complement.
CTGTCTGCTTAGAGAAGGAATGAGCAGAATCTTGTTAAGTGTGAAAATTATAAAACTAACTTTCAGTTTTGTGGGGTTTTTTTTTGTGGGTTTATTGTTTTGGTGGGAGGAGATGTAGCTAAAGGAAGAATAACCTACATGAATGTTGGGTAGGCAAAGAATGGACCACATGATTATTTGTTGACATGTTTTTGGTTATCTAGTATTTGAAACCCTCATCTATGTTCATGGAACGTTCCACTCTGATTATTCATGGTTGCAGAATTATTGTTAACTAGAGAAGCAATAAAGTCTAGATATTTATTTTCCCTGACGGTGAAAGCTAGGGCACAGACACATGATCTAAGTGTTTTCGTGGTGGTGGTAAGGATGGTCTCCTCAACAAAGTGTTACACAGCAGTAGGGTTAGTGTGATCTGATGTTCTGCTGCTACAGCCACACTATCTCTGCCTTATTGCTACTATGACATAATTTTTGCCAACACTGGATGCCTTGATTTCTGCCCACTTTATTTATTTATTTTTAATTATTTAAATTCAAGTTAGTTAGCATACAGTGTAGTATTGGTTTCAGGAGTAGAACCCAGTGAATCATCATTTACATACAACACCCAGTGCTCATCCCAGCAAGTGCCCTCCTTCATGTTCAGCACCCATTTAGGCCATCCCCCTGCCTACCTCCAGCAACCCTCGGTTTGTTCTCTGTATTTAAAAGTCTCCTTTGGTTTACTGCCCTCTCTCATTTTATCTTTTTCTTCCTTCCCTCCCCCTATGTTCATCTGTTGTTTCTTAAATTCCACATATGAGTGAAGTCATATGATATTTGTCTTTCTCTGACTTATTTTGCTTAGCATAATACACTCTAATTCCATCCACATTGTTGCAAGTGGCAAGATTTCATTCTTTTTGATTGCCGAGTAGTATTCCATTGCATCTATATACTGCATCTTCTTTGCTCATTCATCAGTAGGTGGACATTTGGGCTCTTTCCATAATTTGGTTATTGTTGATAGCACTGTTATAAACATTGTGGTATATATGCCCCTTCAAATCAGTATTTTTGTGTCCTTTGGTTAAATACCTAGTAGTGCAAGTGCTGGGTCATAGGGAAGTTCTATTTTTAATTTTTTGAAGAACCTCCATACTGTTTTCCAGAGTGGCTGCACCAGTTTGCATCCCCACCAAGAGTGCAAAAGAGATCCTCTTCACATCCTCGCCAACATCTGTTGTTTCCTGAGTTGTTATTGTTAGCCATTCTGACAGGTGTGAGGTAGTATGTCATTGTGGTTTTGGTTTATATTTCCCTGATGATAAGTCATGTTGAGCATCTTTTCATGGGTCTGTTAGCCATCTGGATGTCTTCTTTGGAAAAGTGTCTATTCATGTCTTCTGCCCATTTCCTCACTGGATTATTTGTTTGGGGGAGGAGTTGAGTTTGATAAATTCTTTATAGATTTTAGATACTAACCCTTTTTTAAAGATTTTATTTATTAATTTTGAGAGAGGCTGAGGCATACATGAGAGTCAGGGAGGGCGAGAGAGAGAGAGAGAGAGAGAGGGAGAAGATCCCAAGCAGGCTCCACACTGTCAACACAGAGCCCAATGTGGGGCTTGAACTCATGAACCATGAAATCATGACCTGAGCTGAAATCAAGAGTTGGGAAGTTAACCTCCTGAGCCACTCGGGTGGCCCTGGATACTAACCCTTTATCCAAAATGTTATTTGCAAATATCTCCTTCCATTCCATCAGTTGCCTTTTAATTTTGTTGATTTGTTCATTTGTCACACAGAAGCTTTTTATCTTGGTGAGGTCCCAATAGTTCGTTTTTGCTTTTATTTCCCTTGCCTCCAAAGACATGTCTGGTAAGCGGTTTCTGTGACTGAGATCAAGGAGATTGCTCCCTGTTTTTTCCTGTAGGATTTTGATGGTTTCCTGTCTCACATTAAGGTCTTTCATCCATTTTGAACTTATTTTTGTGTGTGGTGTAAGAAAGTGGTCTAGTTTCATTCTTCTGCATGTCACTGTCCAGTTTTCCCAGCACCATTTGCTGAAGAGACCATCTTTTTTCCACTGGACACTCTTTCCTAATTTGTTGAAGATCAGTTGGCCATACATTTGTGGGTCTGGTCACTTTAAATAATTTTTTTATTTTCTAATATCGCCAGAGATTGTGAGCTACTATTGCTTTTCTGCTAAAGTTAGTCAGTCAGTGCATATAGCTTGCAAAACAAAACCTGATCAATACCGAAGACATGGGCTGGTAATGATGTAGGTTACAGATGATCTGGTTCAGTTTTATTGCTTGTTTTCTGATTGGTCTTTTAAGTTCCTTGTCTTGCATAACTGTTCTGGCTATGATTTCCAACTCTGTTCAATAAAAATGACAAGAGTGGTCATCCTTGTCTTATTCCTGAGCTTACAAGAAAAGTTTTCAGCTTTTCACCATTGAGTGTGACGTTGGCTGTAGGCTTGTCATATATGGCCTTTATTATGTTGACGTACATTCCCTCTACAGTTGCTTTGTTGAGAGTTTTTATCAAAAATAGAAATTGAAATTATTTTTAAGTAGGCTTCATTCCCAGTGTAGAGCACAACCCCAAGATCAAGACCTGAGCTGAGACCAAGAGTTGAACACTCACTTGGCTGAGCCACCCAGGGGCCCTGTGTTTTGTCAAATGATTTTTCTGCATTTATTAAGACTGACCATATGATTTTTATCCTTCATTTAGTTAATGTGGAGTATCATCTTGACTGATTTGCAGATATTGGACCATTCTTACATCCCTGGAATATGTCCCACCGCATCATGATGAATGATCCTTTTAGTGTGTTGTTGAATTTGGTTTGCTAATGTTTTGTTGAGGATTCTTACATATATATTCATCAGGAATATTGGCCTGTAGTTTCTCTGGGTTTTGTTTTTGTTTGGTTTGGTTTTTGGTTTTTGTTTTTGGTTTTTTTTTTGTAGTGCCTTTGTCTGGTTTTCATATTAGGGTAATAAGTGGGCTCAGAATGAATTTGAAAGTATTCCATCTCTTTTATTTTTTGAATCGAGTGGAAAGGATAGGTAGTAATTCTTTTTTAAATGTTTGGTAGAATTTACCTATGAAACCACCTGGGTCTGGGCTTTTTGTTTGTTGGTAGGTTCTTATTTTCGTTTTTTACCAATTCAGTTTTATTGGTAGTAATCAGTCTGTTCAAGTTTTCTATTCCTGATTCAGTCTTGGAAGATAGTATTTTTCTAGAAATGGATCCTTTTCTTCTAGGTTGTCCAATTTGTTGGCAAGTAATTTTTCATAGTAGTCTTCCATAATCCTTTGTATTTGTTATGTTGATTGTAACCTCTTTTTCATTTCTGATTTTCAGTCCTATTTTTCTTGATGATTCTGGCTAAATATTTATCAATTTTGTTATCTTTACAAAGAACTAGCCCTTAGTTTCATTGAACTTTTCTATTTTTTTGAAGTTTCTATTTCATTTATTCTGTTCTGATACTAATAACTTCCCTCTAATGACTTTGGGCTCTGTTATCTTTCTAGTTCCTTTAAGGTGTAAGTTTAGATGGGTTTATTTGAGATTTTTGTTTCTTGAAGTAGGCCTGTATAGCTATAAAATTACTTCATAAAACTACTTTTGTTGTGTCCCAAAGATTTTATACTATAGTGTTTCCATTTTTGTCACCAGGCATTTTTTTTTTTTTTCCTCTCTTCTTTAATTTCTTCATTGACCCATTGGTTGTTTGGTAGTATGTTGTTTAGCCTTGACATGTTCATGTTTCTTCCCATTCTTTTCTTGTAATTGATTTCTAGTTTCATACTATTGTGGTTGGAATAGATGATTGATAGGATTTCAGTTTTCTTAAATTTATTAATACTTGTTTTGTGCCCTAACATATGATCTATCCTAGAGAATGTTCCATGTGAACATTGAAAAGAACACTTGAAAAGATTGTATGTACTCTGCTGTTTTTGGGTGGAATGTTCTGAATATATTTGTTAAGTCTAATGTGTCATTCAAAGACATTGTTTCCTTATTTTCTGTCTGGATGATGTATCCATATTGATGTAAGTGGGTGTTAAAGTCCCTACTATTATTATATTACTGTCAATTTTTCCCTTTATGTCTGTTAGTATTTGCTTTATAGGTTGAGTTGCTCTGATGTTCAGGGCATAGATACTTACAATTGTTATATCCTCTTGTTGGAATTACCACTTTATCATTATGTAATTCCCCTCTTTGTCTCTTGTTACAGCCTTTGTTTTAAAGTCTATTTTGTCTTACATAAGTATTGCTACCCTGGCATTTTTCTGCTTCCGTTTGCATGAAGTATCTTTTTCCATCCCTTCACTTTCAGTCTGTATATAGCTCTAGATCTGAATTGCAACTTGTAGGTAGCATATAGATAGGTTATTTTATTTTCTTTATTTAATTTTTTTTAATTTTAATTTTTAAATTAAATTAAATTTTTAGTTTTTATTTTATTTTATTATTTTTATGTTTATTTTCATTTTATTCCATTCAGTTACCTTATGTTTTTTGATTGGAGCACTGGGTCCATTTACATTTAAAATAATTATTGAACATTTAAAATAATTAGCTATGTACTTACTTCCATTTTGTTGTTTTCTCATTGTTTTTTTAGTTCTTTTCTGTTCCTTTCTTCTCTTGCTCTCTTTCTCTTCTTATGCTTGCATTTTTTTCTCTTTTGTATGTGTGTTTCTGTATCTATTATAAATTTTGGGTTTGTGGTTGCCATGAGGTTCATATATAACATCATCTGTATATAGGATCCTGTCTATATTAAGTTGATGGTCACTTAAATTTGAACACATTCTAAAAGCAGTACATTTCTACATCTCCCTCCCCTCTGCCTTTTATTTATATGATATCATATTTTACATTTTTTAATTTTGTGTATCCCTTACCTAAATTGTGTAGATAAAATTGGTAACACTACTTTCGTGTTTAAATAAACATTCATATTAGCTTTATAAGTGATTGATCTACTTCTGTGTTTGTTTCTGCTAGTGTAATATTTTTCTTTTCATAATTTTCTTCCATGTGTAGCCTTTTATTTTGCACTTTAACATTTTTCTTTCTTTCTTTCTTTCTTTCTTTCTTTCTTTCTTTCTTTCTTTCTTTCTTTCTTTCTTTCTTTTATTGTTTATTTTTGAGAGAGCGTGAGAGACAGCTTGAGCAGGGGAAGAACAGAGAGAGGGAGACACAGAATCCAAAGCAAGCTCCAGGTTCTGACCTGTCAACACAGAGCCCAACATGGGATTGAACTCATGAGCCATGAGATCATGACCTGAGCTAAAGTCAGATGCTTAACCAACTGAGCCACCCAGGTTCCCCTGCACTTTAACATTTCTTGTAAGGCCCATTTAGTAGTAATGAATTTAACTTCTGTTTATCTGGAAAACTTTCTCTCTCCTTTAATGCTGAATGATAACCTCGCTGGGCAGGGTATTCTTGGTTCTAGAATTTTTTCTTTTAGCACATTGCAGGTCAGAAGGGAGTAGCATAATATATTCAAAGTTTATGCTGAAATTTCAACTGATAGCTTTATGGGGTTTTCCTTGTACATCACTATTTGCTTTTCTTTTGCTGCTTTTAGGACTTTCTCTTTATTTTTAATTTTTCCATTATAATTATTATGCCTCTTGGTAGGGACCTTCTTGGGTTCATCTTATTCAGGGACTTCTCTGCTTCTTGGACTTGATTATTCCTTTCTGAGATTAGGGAAGTTTTCAGATATTTTTTCTTATTTCTGACAATATTTTCTTTTTAGTTGAAATATTATGTTCATGTTTTAATGTAATTACTTATATATTTAGGATTAATTACCCACTATTTATACTTATTTTAAAATTTATTATTAAATATAATTGATATACAATGTTATATTAGTTTCAGGTAGACAACATAGTGATAAGTGTAGTCCCCATCTGTTACCACACAACATTATTACAATATTATTAACTGTATTCCTTATGCTGTGCTTTTCATCCCTGTGACTTACCTATGACTGAAATTTTATACGTGTTAATCCCCTTCACCTATTTTACCCATCTCCCTCAGCCACATCCCTCTGGCAACCCCAAGTTTGTTCTCTGTATTTAAGAGTCTGTTTGGGGGTTTTTTGTCTCTCTTTTTTTTTTTTTTTTTTTTTTTAAGATTTCACATATAAGTGAAATCATATAGTATTTGTTTTTCTCTGACTTATTTTCACTTAGCATATTATCTTCTAGGTCCATTCATATAGTCATGAATGACAGGACCTCGTTCATTTTATGGCTGAGTAGCATTCATTGTACATATATACCATATCTTCTTTATCCACTCGTCTATCAGTGGACACATTTGTCTCCCTATCTTGGCTGTTGTAAATAATGCTGCAATAAACATAAAGATGCATATATATGTTCAAATTAGTGTTTGCACTTTTTTTTTTTTTTTTTTTTTTTTGGACAAGTACTCAGTAGTGGAATTACTGGATTGGATGGTATTTCTGTTTTTAACTTTTTGAGGAAACTGTGATGTTTTCCATAGTAGTTACACCAATTTACATTCCCACCTACAGTACATGAGGGCTCTCTTTTCTCCACATCCTCATTAACACTTGTTATTTGTCCTCTTTTTGATACTAGGCAATACTAGGCGTTCTGTCAGTTGTGAGGTGATATCTCATTGTGGATTTGATTTGCGTTTCCCTGATGATTAGTGACGTAAAGCATCTTTTTATGTGTCTGCTGGCCATTTGTATATCAACTTCGGGAAAATGTCTAGTCAGGTACTCTGACCATTTTTTAATCAGATTTTTTTTTTTTTGGTTGAGCTCCCTAAGTTCTTTAGATATTTTTTATTTTAACCCCGTGTTAAACCTATCATTTGTGAGTATCTTCTCCCATTCAGTTGGTTTCCTTTTTGTTTTGTTGATGGTGGTTTCCTTTGCTGTTCAGATGGTCTCTATTTTGGTGTAGTCCCAATAGTTTATTTTTGCTTTTGTTTCCATTGCCTGAGGAAACATATCCAGAAAAATGTTGTAAGGGTGATATTCAAAGCATTACTGCCTCCATTTCTTTTTAGGAGTATTATGGCTTCAGGTCTCCCTTTTAGGTCTCTGTTTTAAGTTTATTTTTGTGTATGATGCAAGAAGGTGGTCTAGTTTTATTCTTTGATATGTAGCTGTCCATTTTTTCCAGCACTATTTGCTAAAAATATGGCCTTTTCCCCATTGTATATTCTTGCCTCCTTTGTGCAGGTTGACTATATAAGTGTGGAATTATTTCTGGGCTTTCTATCCTGTACCATTAATCTATGCATCTATATTTGTGCCAGTACCATACTGTTTGGATTATTATAGCTTTGTAGTACAGTTGAAATTTGGGATTGTGATACTTTCAACTTTGTTCTTTCACGAGATTGCTTTGTTATTTAGTTTTTTTGTGGTTCTATACAAATTTTAGAATTATTCTAATCTGGTAAAAATGATTTGCTATTGGTATTTTTGATAGAGATCACATTGAATCTGTAGATTGCTTTGGATAATATTGCATTTTTAACAATATTTATTCTTCCAATCCATGGTATATCTTTCTTTTGTTTGTGCTGTCTTGAATTTCTTTCATCAATACCTTACAGTTTTTAGAGGACAGGTTTTTCAGCTTCTTGGCTAAATTTATTCCTAGGTAATTTATTATCGTTGGTACAATTTTAAGTGGGATTGTTTTCTTATCTCTTTTACTTTGTTATCAACCTTTAGAAACAACAGGTTTTCTGTATATTGTATCATGTAAACTTACTGAATTCATTTGTCAGTTCTAATAGGTTTTTGGTGGAACTTTAGGGTTTCCTATATAGTATGTCATCTACAAATAGTAAAATTTTACTTCTTCCTTATCCATTTGGAGCACTTTTATTTCTTTTTATTGTTTTACTGCTGTGACCAGGACTTTCAGAATTATGGTGAATGAAAGTTGTGAGAGTGGACATCCTTGTCTTATTCCTGATCTTAGAGGAAAAGTTTTTAGTTTTTCACCATTGAGTATAACATTAACTGTAGGTTTTTCATATGTGGCCTTTATCATGTTGAGGTGTGTTCCCTCTAAAACCACTTTATTGAGTGTTTTTATCATAAACGGGTGTTGTATTTTGTCCCATGCTTTTTCTGCACCTATTGAGATGATCATGTGGGTTTTATCCTTTCTTTTGTTAATGTGATGCATCACATTTGACTGATTTGATGATGAATTACCCTTGCCTCCCTGGAATAAAGCCCACTTGATCATGGTAAATGATAACTTTAATGTATTCTTGAATTCAGTTTGCTAATATTTTGTTGAGGATTTTTGCCTCTGTGTTTATCAGAGATATTTGCCTGTAATTTTCTCTTGTGTAGTGCCTTTGTCCTGTTTTGGTATCAAGGTAATGCCAGCCTCATAGAATGAATAAGGAAGTTTTCCTTTTTATATTTTGTGGAATGTTTTAAGAAGAATAGATATTAACTCTTCTTTAAATGTTTGGTAGAATTCATCTGTGCAGACATCTGGTCCTGGACTTTTGTTTGTTGGGTTTTTGGTTTTGGTTTTTTGATTATTGGTTCAATTTTGCTACTAGTAACTGGTCTGTTAAAATTTTCTACTTCTTCCTGATTCATTGTTAGAAGCTAGCTATTTATCCAGCTGTTATTTCTTCAAATAAGTTTTCTCCCACCTTCTCTCTCTTCTCCTTCTGGAACCCATATAATGTAAATGTTATTTACATATGTTATTATTGATTTTGCTGCAGAGGTCCTAATCCTCATTTTAAAATTCTTTTTCTTTTTTGATGTTCAGCTTAAGTGTCTTCCAGATCGCTGATCCATTCTGCATCCTTTTAATCTGCTGTGGATTTTCTCTAACATATTTTAAAATTCCAGTTATTCTTCAGCTTTGATTGGTTCTTTGTTATATTTTCCATCTCTTTGAAGTTCTCACTAGGCTCATCCACCCTTCTCTCAAGTCCAGTGAATATCTTTCAGACCATTACTTTGAGTTATTTATCAGGTAGATTGCTTATCTCCATTTTATTTCATTCTTTTTCTGTGATTTTATCTTGTTCTTTTGTTTGGAACATAGTCTCTGTTTCATTTTGTCTCTCTGTGTTTATTTCTATGTTTTACATAGTTCAGCTACCTTTCCTGGTTTTGAAAGTGGTAGCCTTATGTAGAAGGCATCCTATGATGCCTTGGAACACAAAACCCCCTGGTCACCAGAACCAGGAGCTCAAAGGGTGTCCCTTGTGTGCTCTGTGTGTGCCCTCCTGTTGTGACTGAGCCTCAACTCTTTGGATGCGCTGGTGGGAAGGTCTCTGTCCCCTGCATGGCTGGCTGAGAAGCCCTGCTGCAGCCCCAGCAGGTGTGCTGGTGGGTGGGGCCAGCCCTTATCCCAGGTGACTGCCATGATCAGCTGTATCTGCTGCTGGTGCACTGGTGGGCAGGGTTTCCTCCTGGCCCAGCTAGCTGAGAGGCCCAGCTGCAGCTACTCCAGGCACACTGGTGTGTGAGATTAGCTTTCCATCCTTTTGATGGGACACTAGTCCCAGCGGAAGCCACCTGCCCAGTGTTGTGGGGGCAGTAGTCGCTTTGGAGGGATGCCAGTCCTGGTGAGGCTGCCTGCTAGGTGAGGCAGGGCTAGGTGAGGCAGGGCCGGCGTGGTTCGGAGGGGTTGTCTGCTGAGGTAAGCAGATTGGGTGGGGCAGGTCTATGGGGGCAAGCACTGGTATCAAGGTAAATGGAGAGTGTCAAAACTGGTTCTGCAACCATTGGTGGTCTAGGCTGAAGGAGGAGAAGAAAAATGGCACCTGCCAGCACTCCTGTTTCCAGAGAAAGCTCCCACAGATCCCTGACTCTCTGGCACATGTCCTAAAATTGTCCATAAATCTCCTTCATGTATAACTCAGGTGCTATTCAAACTGCTTCTGCACTAGGTCACCTGCTGAAATGCATCTGTGATAGGTGGTGACTCGGGATCATTCTACTCTGCCATCTTCCTTCTCTCACATTTTCTTCATCTATTCATCAGTGGACGTTTAGGTTGTTTCCATTTCTTGACTATTGGAAAAATGCTGCAATGAACATAGGGGTGCATAAATCTTTTTGAATTAGTGTTTTCAATTTCATCAAATACTCAAAAGTGGAATTGCTGGATTGTATGGTAATTGTATTTTTACTTTTTGAGTTGTTTTAAATATAGGTGCTTCCCGATGCCTACAGAGCAAGTATCCAAAGCAATTTTTTACTTTATTTATTTTTAAACATTCACTTATTTAAGAGAGAAAGTGTGAGCAAGGGAAAGGGTAGAGAAAGAGGAAGAGAGAGAGAATCCCAAGCAGGCTCTGTGCTGCTAGCACAGAGCCCAATGTGGGGTTCAAACCCACAAACCATGAGATCATGACATGAGCCAAAATCAAGAGTTGGACACTTAACTGACTGAGCCACCCAGGTGCCCCCAAAACAATTTTTAAAGTGTAAAGTAAATAGGAATTACCTCATTCTAAATTTTGTATTTGTAGATTAGTTTTTAAATTTGGTTTCGCCAAAACTAATACATATAAGAGATAGTATAAAATTCATGAAAGCTGAGTATCCACTAGGATAGTCTCTCTCCTTGGCTGTATTTTGCCTGGGGGCAGAGAAGGGGATCATGTGTCTCTTGAGGCCAATAAATTGCAAGGTCAGTCTTCTCTAAGCAATATGCAAAACACAGTGTTTTGTTATTAAGAAGCTGGCTTTATAGTAAGCCCACTCACCACACCCCTTTCCTTCAAAAGGTGGCAACAGGAATGACCAGAATAATGGAGTTGATATCTGTTAATCTTTCCAAGTTTATCGAAGTTTAGTGCTTCCTAAATCTTTTTGAAGAAAAAGTCATAAGAATGTCTTGTAATTTTTCATGCATTTTAAGTCCAGTTTTATGTGTTTGGTTCTAGGGGCCTTTTTCGTCTTCTGCAAGATGTAAGCTACATTTTGTTCCAGTGTAAAGTAACTTTTATAAAGTATTCTAATACCATTCTTATTTAGGAAAAGAGGCTTTAAGGAAAAGTAAATAGAATGTCTATATTGGTTAACAAATTTAGTGTTGTTGTGTTAGGATGACCTGTGTTTTATTATGTTTTTTAATGTTTATTTATTTTTTGAAAGAGAGAGACGGAGTGTGGGCGGGGGGGAAGGGCAGAGAAAGGAGACACAGGATCGGAAGCAGCCTCCAGGCTCTGAGCTGTCAGCACAGAGCCTAAGGTGGGGCTGGAACTCACAAACAATGTGATGATGATCTGAGCCACCCAGGTGCCCCTCCTAAATAGTTAGGATAGATAGGTTGTTAAAATTTGGGTCTTCGTGAGAGCCAGAGAGTACTCACGGAAGCAGTTATTTCACATCCTTTTGAACCACACCATGGTTCTTTTACCCTTTGTCTCTTCTCCCCCATTTGACTTTACTTTTTCACCCTCTTTCTATGTGTGAGCCAAAGTCTATAATAACTTCGCCACTCAATTATCTGAAAACCTCTTTCACTTACTCCTGAATAGCCTTGCTTGTCTGGGTCTAATAAGGCATTCTACATGAAAGCCAGTAGTAGTGAAAAGCCTGGCAAATGTCTGGATGACTTTCCCGGGTTGGTCTGAGATTTAGCAGAGATTAAGCACCGAGTCCCAAATACCAGTAATGCAGTTTAGAAACTGTAGGATTGAACTTCATTATGGCTAGGGCTTGCAGAATAGTGATTATTTTGTCATTGTGATGAATCGTATTGTCCTCAGTCAGTTTGGGTGCTCAAGAAGAGTTATCACTTAATTACAATGGAATGAAAACAAAAAATGTTAGTTTTTCCAATAACTGCATCCACTTCTAAAATTGTTGAATACCCTTTTCTTGCTGTTGTACCTTGTTAGGGACCCTTTGGACGATACTGTGGAAGAAGGCCAGGAACTTTCTTGGCCATTTTCTGTTTACCAAGCCTTCTTCATTTGTAGGCATATGGACATGCTACACCATCACTAGGAGAGCCATAGTACCCCAGGCCTCCCTTTGGGATTGTCTGGTTCTTTGTGATGCTGGTGATCTCTGCTGATGCGGTGGTTTCCTGGTTTCTATGAATTTGGTTTGGATGTGTTTCCTTAGTGTTGTCTTACTTTGAAGGGAGGGGAGATTTGAAAGCTAGATCAAGTGGGTTTGGTTGCCCCTCTGAGTCTGAATTTTGTTTTTAAGTTTAATGAGAAAACTTTGAAGGATAATAACGCCATCTGATTGCTAGTTTAGGAAGAAAACTCCGCTAAGTCAGAGATGGTCTAAACAGGAGTAATAGTGGAGGCGGAGACCACTTGGGGGCTGATGCAGAAGTCTGGATGAGAGATTATTGTGGCTAAGATTAGAATACTGGTGAAGCAGCTGGATTCAAGCGATATTTTAACTGCTGAGCCAGCAGAACTTACAGGTGGATTGGATACAAGTGTGAAAGAAAATAAAGAGTGAAGGCCCAGAGGTTCACCCAGAATCTACAAGGAAACCATTAAAACCACTGCCAAAGGTGAGAGAACTCATTGGTGTTCAACTGGGGCCAAGGATGAGAATAGGAAGCAAATGATGTAATCAGAGGGTAGCAACTTCAAAAAAGACACAGTGGAATAATGGTGCCGAACAAAGGTGCATCCTTCCTCTCTGACCCCGTGAGTCTCCATGGGACCCATTTCCACTTCCCCATGAAGTGGAAAACTATCTGGTTTGAGGAAAGTGGTATCATCTACCGAAAACAGGTGTCAGGTAGGATAGAATAGAGAAAGGGCTGGAAGGAAGATCAAAAATCTAGAGAGATTTATTCATAATTAAATGATACTGAAGGCACACAAGGATAGAGGCTATAAATGAGGCTGGATGATGCAAGTGTGTTGGAAGATCTTAGCACTATTAGGTAAAAGCTGTCATGGAAAATGGGCTGAAGGCACATGTTAATGATACAGGGAAAGAAACACTGAGCGGGAGAATTTGCTTTAAAGGCCAAATGATATACTTACCATTGCCAAACCTCTGTCTGGAATGTTAGCATCATGGTTACACACATCCTGTGTTGATGAGAAGGCATGCGTAGGGGCCCTGTCTCTGTTTTACACTTTAACTTGATGGGCCATTCCTAATTTCTACATTTACTGTTGAGTAATTGTGACATCAGAAGAAAGTCATCCAATCATGGTTTTCTGCTTTTCTTTTCAAATGTCTTCCCTCTTATTAGTCTTGTACCCTTTTCTCACTATCTGTACTACTTCTCACTGCTCACTTGCTTTACAGGTTATGGTATACTATATAATGTACTGACATTCTAACATCTTATTTTAAGTTTGAAACTGATTTTTGGTGGTTTTTCCACCAGGAGTTTGAAAATACTCAACTAGGATGTATCTCTTGTCACAAATCTCAGCCATCATGATATCAACCATTCTTTTATTTATTTATTTATTTTGGAAAGTGAACCTTGTTGTCTGGATGACCAGGCATCCTGTCACCTTGAGACATCATTAATGGCATAAAGTCCATATCTGTATAGTTAGCATCTAGGTGATCCCTCTCATGTGAAACATAAGACAACATCATCATACAAAACATGAAATGTGTGACAAAGCTAAATAGTGTTCCTTCTCTATCAAATTTTAATTACTGGTATGTTAATGAGTCTACATGTACCACCTCATCAGTACATGTCACACTTTGTTTTCGAATCTCTCTGTGACTCGTTTGACAGGATTTGAGGTTTGAAGTTATAAGATCAGCTCTTTTAGGATGGGAGACAAGGGAGGGGAGAAAAGATTATATAAGAGCAACTTAACAATGAATTTGTATTTGTATCAACAAAAGGCCAAAGACTTGCTAAACCAGCTAACCAGACTTTTATACAATGGATTGGCAAGATAAAGATGGCAGATCCCACCCACTGAGGCAGCGAAGACCTTCAGAGTTAAGGTAATACTGCTTCTTCTTAGAACTGTTCACATTTAATTACATATTCAATATTTGCCTTCTCCTTGTATCCTAGGCTTTCTAAAGGCCAGGATCATATCCTCAGTTTTTCATAATGTCTGGCATGCTATAACCTGTCAAATATTGGTTGAATAAATAATTTTAATTTGGGAAGATTAATCACATTGGGAAATTGTGCTGGTGAATACACTGATTTCTTCTATTCGTCAAACTTTAATTAGCAATAAAAGTTGAGGTCGGAGTACAAAAACAAATTTCTCAAATAAGGCCTTATAGTCATTAGTTTCTACCTTCTCTTTTGCCAACAAAGAGATGAGAATGATGTAGTCAATAGCGAATGGTACCATGGATGAGATAAATTATGTAAGTCCTTAAAAGGTATACGCGTAGCATATATTTGTGTATACTGACACATAAAATGTTTGATATTGTTTGTGACCTAGAGAAGACCCTTGTCACCCCACTGTTAAAACAGACACTGGAAGGGGTGCCTGGGTGGCTCAGTCGGTTGGGTGTCCAACTTCGGCTCAGGTCATGATCTCGCAGTCCGTGAGTTCGAGCCCCGCGTCGGGCCCTGTGCCGACAGCTCAGAGCCTGGAGCCTGTTTCAGATTCTGTGTCTCCCTCTCTCTCTGACCCTCCCCCATTCATGCTCTGTCTCTCTCTGTCTCAAAAATAAATAAACGTTAAAAAAAATTAAAAAAAAAACAGACTGGATATTTATTAAAATTCCAATACTTTTTAATGATGAAAATAATTATAGATGTTCTAGGAAAATGTTTCTTAAATTATGAGGAGTACAGCTACTTCATTGGCTCTTGCTTCTGTTTGAAGAACTTCATTCTAGTTAGCCATATACGCCGCTGCCGTGGTGGGGGAACTTGTTATGAAAATGTCTTTTTGCAGGTGTTTACCTCTAAAATAGAAAAGCTGGAGGCATCAGTTAAGGTATGTCAAATGGGTGGAAGAGCCTGGCTCTATCATGTTAGGGCTTTTTAGCAATATAGAAGTATTCTAAAAATCTTTTTTATTGAAATATAGTTGACATACAGTGTTATATTAGTTGCAGATGAACAACATCTATATTCAAAGACTCTATACAGTACTCAGTGCTCACCATGGTAAGTGCAGTCTCTGTTACCATGCAGTGTTATTAAAATATTGATCATATTCCCTGTGCTGTGCTTCTCATTTCCCTGACTTACAACTGGAAGTTTGTACCTGTTACTTTCCTTCACCTATTTTGCCCATCCACCTACCTACCTTCCCTCTGGCAACCATCACTTGTCTGTATTTAAGAATCGGGTTTTTTTTTTGTTTTTTTTTTTTTTTAGATTCCACATAGAAGTGAAATCACTTGGTATTTGTCTTTCCCTGACTTATTTCACTCAGCATAATACCTTCTAGATGCGTCCATGTTATCACAAATGACAAATTCTTTCTTTTTAAACTTTTTTAATGCTTGTTTATTTATTTTTTTTTTTTTTTGAGAGAGAAACAAAGCATGAGCAGGGGAGGGGCAGAGAGAGAGGGGTGGGGGAGACACAGAATCCGAAGCAGGGTCCAGGCTCTGGGATGTCAGGACAATGCCGAACGCAGGGCTAGAACCCACAAGACGTGTGAGATTATGACCTGAGCCAAAGTCAGACGTTTAACCGACTGAGCCACCCAGGTGCCCCACAAATGACAAATTCTTTTTGTGGTCGAGTAATTGGTCATGATATATTTATACCACATCTTTATCCATTCATCTATGGGTGGACACTTGGATTGCTTGCTTATCTTAGCTATTGTGAATAATGCTACAGTAAACATAGGGGTTCACGTGTTTTTTCAAATTAGTGTTTGAGTTTTCTTTGGACAAATACCTAGCATTGAAATTATTGGATCATATGGTATTTCTATTTTTAATTTTTTGGGAAACCTCCATACTGTTTTTCATAGTGGCTGCACCACTGTATTCCCACCAACAGTGAACAAGGGTTTCCCTTTCTCCACACCTTTGCCAACACTTGTTATGTCTTGTGTTTTTTACTTTGGCCATTCTGACAAGTGTGAGGTGATATCTCATGTGGTTGTGGTTTGCATTTCGCTGATGAAAGTGATGTTCAGCATTTTTTCACGTGTCTGTTGGCCATCTGTATGTTGGCTTTAGAAAAAATATTTATTCAGGTCCTCTGTCCATTTTTTAATCAAATAATTTGTGAGGTGTTTTTGTTGTTGAGTTACAGATATTTTGAAATCAATTAGTTGACTAAAGATATTTGGTTCAAAGTTAACTCTCAGGGATTCTACGAAAGTTCCAAGGGAAAAGTCTATCCAGTATATCTATCATCAATTACAGTGCAATAAAAATGAATTTAGACTCTTTTGGCAACCTGTTAGGACCAAAGAGAGGTGTCTTAACTATGATCATCAAGGAATCAAACAGTGCAATGAAGATTGGAAGTATAACTGTAGATGTACTGTCTCCATTATTTACTCAGTAGGCATGTTTGGTTTGGCTGCAAAACTGTTTTTGGTTGGATACAAGGGATTCAGTCATGAATTGCTAAAGATTTTCCTTTAGGATGAAATGGATGGGTGCAGGAGTCCTATTTTGCAAACCTTCTAAACACTTCTAAAGAGAAATGCTGCATAACTGATATGAAGGGGAGGGCAGGGAAGATGCCATTTGTTGAGAACCTCTTGTTCATTATGGTGCAAGGCACTTACAGTGGTTAATCTTATTCATTTGAACCTACAATATTTTAATAAGGTAGGGAAAAAACCCCAGGACAGAAAAAGAAACTGAGAATTATGGAAATTTGGAGCCTTGCTTAGGTACAGAGGACAAAAGAACTCAATCTGATTAGTTTTGATATTGATGCGTGGGTTAAGGAACTAATAGGTTACAGTGGAGCAGCCTGGATCAGAAATGTTTCCCAAGTGTATCCAGTTAGAACTTAGGACAGAATCTGGCAGCAGAATGATAAACAGGGAAGGAAGAGCAGTACTTATATGCACTTTGCTGCTGCTGCAATTCAGCAATTGAATGGAGGTGGCAAAGACACAAGAAAGAAAGTAGTGTGAAAATTAACAAAGAGAAAGCTCATGAAAATAGAGTTGGAAGAACAGAAGAGGGAGCTTTCATGCTGTACTACTCATCACCAATTGTAGACCCTAACAGGGATAGACTTACCTTTCTAATCCTATTACTTGACCCAGCAGAAGGGAGAAAGGTCATCCCTCCCCAACAGCCCAGCCAATGAAATACTGTCACAATCCAGCCAATGAAAAGCCACTATACTTCAGACTCTCAGTTTACTCCAACAGACTGTTTGATTATAACAGCAATCATTCTCCCTCCCCCTTTGCCCGCCCCCAGAAAAGAACATTCTTCTTTGTTCTCTGGGAGCTTGCGTGTCCTGAACTGGAACTCTCTACAACTCCCGAAATAACCCATATTTGTTAGTGAAATAAGTGACAGTTTAACTTTTAAGATTAACATTCCTTGGTGAGCAGATATGGGATCTCAAGAAGACCCCCCAATAACTCCAAGGCTAGTGAGCAAACAGGTGCTAGACCCCAAAGAGCCAGTTGAGCTCACTGCTTTCTTGCCGACCCTGGAGTTTGAGGGTAAGTTTTCTCCTGGATTTGGTCTCTGCTTTCTTTGTGTTTGTAGTGATCTCTACAGGCTTCATTTGGGATCTACTTTGGTCTGGGTCTTTCTGAGAGTAATTGTTCAGCTTTTGGTATGCCTCCTCTTTGGAACCAGGCTGTGCCTTTTGGAACTCTGCTGATCTTTGGTGAGACTCCTTTTTGGAACCAGGGTGTTCCTATTTGAACTGTGCCATTTAGGAACTTTGCTTTTTGCTTTAGAGAACACTTCTAAAAAAAAAAATGGAATTCTAGTCATCAAAATGCTTTGAAGGGTCCCTTCCTTCTTGAACCCCAGATGGTTTTATGTTTAAAAACTGTGGTCCCTCCTCATGTGCATGTCTAACTAAATGGACCAACTTAATCAAAAGCAATTTAGAACTTTAATGGCCATTATGGGGAACTTCTGATTTCCCCAGTTAGAAAGTCACAGCTAAAAGAAAAACAACAAAAACTGGGGTGCCTATTTCATTGATACCTTGAGGCTTCCAAATGTTTTTTGGAATTCTAATTCTGCTTCTTTGTGAAATACTATTTCTAAGTTAACTGAAACAAACAATTGAAAGGAATCAAAATGGCTTCTGAGGACTATTTTCCCCCTCCCCCTCATTTGTACCCAGACACCTGTGCACAGGGCCTTCCTCCAGTACCATTTTTCTCTATTCCTTTGTGCCAGCCTTTCCTCCTGTATATGTCCCCTCTCTCTTCTAATCCTTTTGCTTAAGTTCCTTTTTCCTTTGAATCCTTTCTTAGTTCTTCCTCTTCTGAATGTGTTAAAATCAGCCCCTATAAAGTTAAGTTTTCTGAGGATCTGAATGAACCCCAAGTTTCTTATAAGACCTGAATTTTAAGCTGTAGTTTCCTAAAGTGACTGAGGACCCCTTTAGGTTTGTTGAAGAATTTAGCATAGTTATTCAAATGTGCAACCTGGTTTCTCAGATTTATATCAGTCCACCTGACTGTTGGTGAGGGCCAGGCCAAATATTGGATAAAACTAACTCAATGGGGACATCTTGAAAGGGATGTAGAAAAATAAACCCCTAACTTTTGGCAAAATACTTGGAACTCTCATTGGAAATCTCCACCAAACAATTACAGTAGCTTTTCATAAACCTGTTGATGAGAACAAAATTCAGGTTTGTACACAAAAACCTGGTGAAACTGTTTATGTCTATTACAGTCCACTCCAAAATGTCTGTAAAGGAAGTTTTGGTCTTTGTTTCGATGTTGAATCCACATGGGTAGCTTTTAATTTTATTAATGCACTGAAAGGGGATCTTTCCCTTTTAGTTAAAAGAAACTTGATGGAATGGGGAACTGTGTCCACTCCAGATTTAGGCAATTTGGCAAACTAGCTTGTTCATATCCCACATAAGTCACCTAAAAGAAAAATGGCTACAGTTCCAATTTTCAGTTCTGGAAATCAAAGGCTCCTCTACAGAACCAAAAACCTCCTAGTTTCTGGCAGCTTTGCAAAGGGCCAGGACATTGGACAAAAGGATTGTTCCACATTTAAGCATTCCAGGTGCCATCAGCCCCCTAGCCAGTCTTTCCAATGTCCTCTTCATTCCCAGTAATGGCACACTGAGGAACTACAGGGGCTCTTCTCAGTATTCCTTCCTAATTGGCTTAGAGAAACCACTCTCCAGTTTGGGAATGACTCTCTCTTTGTCCTTATTACACCAGAACAACACTCCCAGTGCTTACCCCCACTGCTTTAAATCAGCCCCATCTCAGAGTACGAAAACAGTTCAGATACCGGGGGTCTTTAGTAAATGCCAACAGGTTCCTTTCTGTCTGTCTCTCCTTTTATCTAGGCCTTTGTGACATGCACACTCTTCTCCTTAGTTCCTCCACCACTATTCATTTATTGGACCAAGATTTCTTAGAAAATAATCATGCTGGAATTTCACCCAAAAAGAGGAAATCTAGAATTTGACAGTAATAATCTAAATAAGGAACCAGGGAAAGTAAATGACTCTTTGATATCTTTTATTTGCTCTGTGTCTGATGTCACTATAGCTGAGTCTGGAGACCATGATCATTTATTCTTCTTGGATCAGCTACCATCCTCTTATGGGCAAAATGTCTAAATGACAATGGTGGAGTCCAGTGTACTTCCCATCAAGACTCAGGTGGATCCCTCAAAACTTCTCAGAATTAATAAAGATTTATTAATCACTTTTAATAAATTAACCTACAAATAAAGAAGTCCTTCTAAGGCATTAGCTCCATAATATAAGATTGCAAGGCTCAGGGCCCCATTTCCCCTGCCCTAGTCCCTATTCTCTTCCCCTAGTCCCTATAATACCCCTATTTAACCTGTGAGAGAATGCAGCAGTAGAGGATGGAGATTTGTCCAGGACCTCTGAACAATAAATAACGTTGTTGTCCCTTGGCATGTTGTTATTCCTGACACACATTTCTACCGAAAGCAATTTTTTCACTATAATTGCACAGCATTTTTTAGTATTCCTGTTAATAATGATAGCCAGTATCTCTTTGCTTTCACTTGGGAAGACTGGAAATAAATCTGGACAGTAATGCCCCAGGGTGAGAGTCTTTTCTTTTCACAAACCTTAAAGGCTGATTTGGATGATGAAGTTTTCTGCAGGTTCTATTTGTTATGATACATAGGTGATTTGCTTCTCTGCTCCCCTCTCACACCTCTTCACAGGAAGACAGCATCCATCTGTTAAAACTTTTGGCCTCAAAGGGGCACAAAGTCTCCAAAGAAAAAATGCAGTTTGCTCAAACTCAGGTTCGATACTTAGGGTACCTGATCTCAGAACAAGGACTACATTTGGATCCAGGTAGGCTTCATGGCATCCTGAACTTCCCAAAACCTAAAACTAAGTGCTATTTATGAAGTTTTCTTAGACTGGCTGTCTACTATTGAAATTGGATTCCAAACTTCTCTCTTGGGGCTCAACCTCCATATGTTTTATTTGAAAATGACCCTATTATTTGGAAGGATCACGATGACATAGCTTTTGGGACATTAAAGAAAAGCCTAATTAAGTCCCCTGTCCTCAGACATCCTAATTATCAACTTCTTTTTTCCTTCTTCATATGTGAGGAGGAAAGCCATGCCCTTGTAATACTCACCCCAAAATACGGGGAGCACTATCAACCAATGGGGCATTACAATCAACAGTTGGACCCTGTAGCATGGGGATAACCCCCTTGCCTTAGAGTCATTCCTGCTACTGCTCTTCTGTTTTAAGGCCTTGGGAGAAATAATCACAGGATCCTCTAACCATCCTGTGTTCCATGTAGCAGAAGCTCTTCTGAATTCTCATCACCCTCAACACTTCGGTTACTTCCCTTCTGGGTCATCATCCTGCTAACTGCTCCTTTATATGACCTTCTCCTACAATACCTTTAGTCCTGCTATTCTTCTCTCCATCATGGAGGAAGTCCCACGTGACCGCTTAATGCTGATAGATCACCTTTTGACTCCCTGTGACAATTTATAGGTAACTCCTCTAACCCGTGCAGATTTTTCATGGATTACTAATGGTTCTTTTCCTTTTTAATTTTTTTTTTTTACATTTTTTATTTATTTTTGAGAGAGAGAGACAAAGCACAAGTCGGGGAGGTGCAGAGAGAGAGGGAGACACAGAATCCAAAGCAGGCTCCAGGCTCTGATCTGTCAGCACAGAGCCTGACACGGGGCTCAAACTCACAACCTGTGAGATCATGACCTGAGCCAAAGTCGGACGCTTAACTGACTGAGCCACCCAGGCGCCCCTACTAATGGTTAAATTTAAAGGATTAAAATGATAAATATTGTGTTGGGTATGCTATTGCAACTCCTTTGGAAGTCATTGAGTCAGCTCCTTTCCCTTTGGCTATTTTGGCCTAATAGTTGGAGTTCTATGCATTTACCCTTAGCCAAGGGTAAAACCACATTTATACCGAGAGTTGGTGTGCCGTTGGAGTATCTCATGACTTTGGAATGTTATGGAAACAATGAAGTTTCCTCACCAACAATGGGAATAAAATAAAAAATGGCTCCCACTTTCAAAATTTATTAGATACTATACTTTTTCAGGCAACTCCGGCTATTATTAAGCTTCCTGGGCCTTCCAGACTGGACCCCTAGAGTCCAAAGGAAACTGCCTCACTGATATTCCCACCAAAACACTGATCTCAAGGAAACCAAGACCCAAACCTCTCTCATTGTTGAAAGAGATGTTCTCTCAAATGATGATTTGGAAATATTGACAAAAGCAATCCAACAATTGGCCTCAGAGAGGGAAAAAATATTAGAAATCTAATAATTGTTGGTTTAGTAAACAAACAAACAAAGATAACTCTGGTTTAGATCTAAGAATCCTGCCTTGCCAGAAGTCCTAGAATTTCCACTACTTACCATTGTACATGCATTAAACGATTGGTCTACTGACAAACTAACAGTGTTTGGGAATGTTGGTGGGGAAATATTAAAAAGGCTGCAAAAAGTACCTACCTTGCTTGTCTCACCTGTCCAAAGTATAATCCAAAAAAAAAAAAAAAAAAAACCTATTCACACAAATGGGTTTCATACAGCATCCCTGTCTCATGGATATAAATGTGTTGTAATTATGGTTTATTTTCTCATTGGACCAAAGCTTTTCCCTTGTAGATAGTCCAATGCTTATTCTGTGGCTAAAAGTCTGTTAGAAAAGATTATACCTCCTTGGGGAACCCCTCTTAACCTTCATAGTGATTGGGGAGGTCATTTTACCAGTCAGGTGCTTCAACAAGTCTGTTGGACAGTTTTACAACTTCCATTGTGAATGCCATCTTCAGTCCTCAGGGTTAGTCAAATGCACTAACAGCACTAGTTGGCAAAATTTGTACAGACCCTCCAAATACCTCCAAAGCATTGCTGTTGGTCCTCTAAATCTCAGATCCACCCCCTTTGGGACTCAGAGACCCTCATCCTTTGTAGCACAGTGATGAGATGGTCACAGGGTGTCCTATGTACTTGGCCCTTGCCTCCTCTGACTCACAGTTGATAAAAGGAGATCTACTTTAATATTGTAAAGGCCTAGTTGCTTCTATTAAAAATAACCATGCTTTGGTAGAGCAATCTTTTCACCATGTACTCCTGGGAGACCTCAAATATTCTGCAACCTGGAGATTTCATCTATTGGAATAGGCCACTCCAGAAAGGCCTCACTGGAAAAGCCCTTATCAGAAACTGCTAACCAACCCTTGGGCCATTAAACTCCAGGGAATAGATTCTTGGATTCACATGACCCATGCAAAGAAAGCATCAAACCCTGAATGGAACTGCACACCAGCTGGTGGTGACATGAAAGTAAAGATTTGAATCAAAACAGACAACATCTGATGAGACAGCTTTCCCAAGATGTCCAGACCAGGCCTGTAGCCCTTTTTCTCACTGTTTGCTGCTGCTCCATCTCTTGTGGAAAGAAAATGCTCTGTCTGCATTTCCCAAATTCTTGCAAAAGGAGGAAACGTGTTCTTTTGTTTATGGCCTTTTGGAAACAATCTTATCATGATCCCGTCAGCTTTCTCTGAAGGGTTAAGGTTCAGAATTCACAAAAGTCTTTTATCTTGAATTACTGACTCCTGATTCTAACTCAGATTCGTGGTTTCTGAATGTACAACTTTACATCTGTATTATCGATAACATATTTGCTTCAAAACGGTTCGTTTTAAAACATCTTTGAAGTTTTGCAACAAGTTCATCAGCTACTGCTTCATATTTACACCTGTAATGTATCTTTCAAAACGCACTCAGTTAATTCTTTCAGTGTGCTCTTGCTGTATCCACTAATCTGCTTTCATGGTTGTTTTAAGTGGGGGACTTCCAGGAAACATACATGACTTCAGTTCTGCCTTCCTAAGGTGGAACCTTGCTCCCCTAAATTGGAATAAGAGCCAATAAACCTTTTCATTGGCTATTTTCTGACCTAGAGTCTTGGTTGAGGGCAATCCTACAGTTTGGAATTGTCACGTTACTACTTTTGCTTTGTATAGTTATTTTAAGTGTTGCGTTTTGTTCCCCGTCAAACTTTTGCATAAACAGTGTTTTGAAAAATGCGATGCTAGCTCAGTGCTTCAGAGATGATTTCCAATGCTTATGACTTTGAGAAGATATGGACTTGAGTGGGGAAGTGCCTGAGAATTCTGCCTCCAAGTCCTTTCTGTTACCATGTGGTCTTTAGTGGCTTCCGACTGGTACGTTGTACTTTCCCTCGGACATGGGACATGACAACCAGGAAAAGTCCTTCCTGGACCCAAGGGATAAAACCACTAAATATGGAAAACCTGACTCTTGCTCAGTGATGGTTTTGAGGAGAGATATTGGTCAAAGAGAAGAAATGTAAAAATTAATAAAGGTAAATTTAACTAAAATGGAGTGAAGAGGCCAGAAGAGGGAAGCTCTCACACTCTGCCACTCACCACCAATTGCAGATGCAGACCAGGAGAGCCAGAAGAGATGAACCTTGCAAGCGGATATACCCCAGCACAAGGAAGGAAGGAAGGTTTTCTCCTCCCCCAGCAACCGCTCAGCCAATGAGAGACCGTCATAACTTAGCCAATGAAAAGCCAGTAAACTTTAAACTCCTACAAAGTAAACTTTGTACTGCAATGGACTTGTTTAAAGCAGCCCTCCCAAGTGCCCCCACCCCTCCATAAAAGAGCATTAATCTCCTTGGTTCTCCTGCCTTGCCTATGGTTTTGCTGTAGCAAGGCATGTTTGGAATTGTAATTTTCTGCTATTCTTGACTCTCATTTTTGTTGGCAGATTAACTGTTTTATTTTCAAGGTTGACAGTTGAGTTATTTAGGAAACAATTAGAGATATTTTCCCGGCAGCCACCCCCTCCCCATCCCCCCAGAGCAGACTGTCCTGGTTTTTACAGGATCAACAGAATGGAAGTTGCCTGCCAATGGGAAGGCTCTGTCTCCTCCCATCGCAGGAATTCCTCTTTCCCCGGGAAGGCCCCCTGAGGACCACAGGGGCAACGAGTTGTTTGGGCCTGGTTGGGAGGGTGGAGGCAGTGGCCAGGCTTTGCAGAAAGCCTGCGGGTGGGCGGGCTCTCACCACCTTCCCGGGGTGCTCTCTGTTGGTCTGCAGGCTAGAGGCCCGCTCTGGCCAGCCCCCCAAGCTCGGTCCTCAGGGAGGCATGGCGAAGTCCAGGGGCCGACTCTACCTTTGGATGTGCTTGGCTGCGGTGCTGGCATCTTTCCTGGCAGGATTTATGGTGGGTAAGTACGAGCCCCGTGTCCCCAGAGCCCCGTGTCCCCAGCGCGGGGCTGGCGCTTCTGGCTCTGATGCTGGGGAGGAGACACAGAAAGCCTGGAGGCCCTGGCGGGGCTCCCTGAGCTGTGGCCAGCTCCGCGGAATTCAGCCCAGCTGGAACCCCGGTGGGATGACTTTGACCTTCCTAATAAAGTGCGACTGAAATCCACATTCATTAAAGTTTACAGCGAGTTGAGGATACTGCCAGGAGCTGTTAGGAAAGCAGGTCAGAGCTGTCACTATCTACCTATCCACAGGGATGAAAAGATGGTTTCATTTACAAGCACGCTTAACAAGCCAAAACTAGCAAGGAATGTGGACAGCACTGCAAAAACTGCCCTTCCTTCCTCACTTACTAAATAGATATTCGTGGAATGTTCCTTGTGTGTCAGGCACTGTGCTACAAACTAGACCACCCCGAGGAGAATGAGAAAGACAGGCCCTGCGCCTTGATGCAGAACATGTAGAAAGAGAAGTTATCTCTCTCTCACATAAAACTAGTTTTAACCCACCCAAAATTACATTGCACAGCAGAATTTGAAGGATTTCTGAATTTAATATGAACATTTTTGTAAAGCCTGCCGTGAACTGTTTCTTATGCAAGCACTATTTTTTGGCTTCTAGTGTTTATAAAAGCTAAAAACAATTATGTCTGTATGTAACATGTATATATGTATATATTACCCCCCCCCCCCCCCCCCCCCGTTCCCCACTCCCCACCCAGGCTGGTTTATTAAGCCTTTCAAAGAAAGCACCACTTCACTGGGCTATCATCAAAGTATGCGGTGGAACCTGGTATCTGAGATGAAAGCTGAAAATATTAAATCATTTCTTCGGTAAGTTTGTCTTGATGTTTATTGCAGAGCGTTTAAAAACGTTTTTTTGCAGGGGCGCCTGGGTGGCGCAGTCGGTTAAGCGTCCGACTTCAGCCAGGTCACGATCTCGCGGTCCGTGAGTTCGAGCCCCGCGTCAGGCTCTGGGCCGATGGCTCGGAGCCTGGAGCCTGTTTCCGATTCTGTGTCTCCCTCTCTCTCTGCCCCTCCCCCGTTCATGCTCTGTCTCTCTCTGTCCCAAAAATAAATAAAAAACGTTGAAAAAAAAATTTTTTAAAAAAAAAAAATAAAAAATAAAAAAAAAAACGTTTTTTTGCAGAGTGGGAAGTCTATTACAAGTGGTTATATTCACATAGGTAAACTTTGTGTGAAATTACG
The DNA here is from genome assembly GCF_028018385.1 of Neofelis nebulosa. NCBI lineage: Eukaryota > Metazoa > Chordata > Mammalia > Carnivora > Felidae > Neofelis > Neofelis nebulosa. The sequence continues at coordinate 43,157,188 of NC_080791.1, read as the reverse complement.
TGATATCACATTAATTTATGGTAGCTTAAAATGTCCCTTTAAACCACTCAGGGTACGATGCATTTGAATGTTGCAGGAGTGGATTTTTCTTCCCTAACTTCATCTACAGAAAAAGTATCTGGTTGCTTTATTCTGAGATGTTTCAACTTCATGTAACTTTAGACTGCAGCTGAATGTTATTTCTTCTTCATGCTTAATAAGCAGTTTTAATGAACATCGCATTCTGTCAGGAAGACTTAGATGGTTGTAAACTCAGATTTAAAAGAGGCGAGATAAAAGTTGCAGATTCTGTCTGCCACAAATTAAACGTTTGTCCCACGTTGCAAACAGAAGTCACACGGATAGGACAAAATGAGAGCAAAGGATCAGTGCAAATCCACCAGCCTCTAAGCATGGAGAAGAGTGACATTTGGGGGAGTGGTGATGAACTCCTTGAAGGCAGTCACCATGACATTTATGTGCCATTAAACAAATAAAAACAAAACCCAGCTTTATTGAAGTATCATTTACATAAAATGAACTGCATCCTATAAAGCCTAAAATTTGAGAGTATTGACAGATGTGTAATATTCCCAACATACCACTTCTTCAATCGAGATTCAGAAATTTTTACATCATGCAATCTTCACTTTTAGCCCTAGGCAATCACGGATCATTTTTTTTTTTTTTAAAGTTTATTCTGTGAGAGAGAGAGAGAGTACATGAGTGGGGAGTGGTAGAGAGAGAGAGACAATGCCAATCCTAGGAGGGGCTCTAACTCACCGAACTATGAGATCATGACCTGACCTGAAATCAGGTTCAACACTTAACCCACTGAGCTACCCAGGTGCCCCCCAGTCACTGATCAGTTTTATGTCACTATGGCTTCTTTGCATTTTCTAGAATTTTATGTAAATGGAATCATACAGTATGCGTTCTTATGTGTGTGCCTGCTTTCATTCAGCATAATAATTTTGGAATTCATCCAGGTTGTTGCATATATCCGTTCATTGCTTTTTACTGCCGAGTAGTATTCCATTGTGTTCATATACTGTAATGTGTAGTTGTTGGACACTTGGGTTGTTTGTAGTTTTTGATTATTATGAACAAAGCTGCTGTAAACATGAGTTTACAAGTATCTGTGTGGACATACATTTTCATTTATCTTAGAATGGCTGTATTGGATGATAAACATGTTTAACTTTTAAAGAACATGGCAAATAGATTTCAAAAATGATTGTAATGTTTTACATTCCTACCTATTATGTGTGAGTGTACCAGCTCTTCCACAACCTGGTCAGTACTTAGGATTGTCATTTTACTTATTTAAAAAAAATTTTTTTTAATGTTTATTTTTGAGAGACACAGCCTGAGTGGGGGAGGGGGAGAGAGAGAGGGAGACACAGAATTTGAAGAAGGCTCCAGGCTCTGAACTGTCAGTGTAGAGCCTGACATGGGGCTCAAACCCAGAACTGTGATCGTGATCTGAGCTGAAATCTGACACTCAACCGACTGAGCCACCCAGGCGCCCCAAATATTGTCATTTTAACTATGCTAATATATATGTAGTGGTACCTTATTATGGTTTCAGTTTGCATCTTTCTTATGACTGGTGATGTAAAGCATCATCTCCTATGCTTATTAGACATTTGCATATCTTTTATAAAGTTTCTGCTCACATATTTTCCTATTTTAAGTTGTTTTCTTATTATTGAATGGTAGGAGTTCTTTATGTATTCTGGGTACAATTCCTTTGTCAGAACTGTACTGTTAATATTTTCTTCTATTGTATGGCTGGCCTTTTTTTGTTCATGGAGGTTTTGAAGGGCAGAAAAGTTTAATATTGGTAAAGTTCAGCTGACCAATTTTTGGTTTTCTGTTTCATACTCTGTGCTCTCTAACTTTGCCTATGAGAAGTTGTGAAAATTTTCTTCTATCTTTTCTTTTAGAAGTTTTATAATTTTAGCTTGTATACTTAAGTCAATGGTCTACTTCAAGTTAATTTTTGAGTATGGTATGATGTAAGGGTTGGCAATTTTTTAGATACAAATATTCAGTTATTCCTGCAACATTTGTTGAGAAAAAAACCTCTATTTCTGCCTTGAATTGCCTTGACATCTTTGTCCAAAATCACTTGACCATATATGTGAGGCTTGGTTTTAGATTTACATTTTCTTCTATTGACCTCTATATCTCAACACTACACAGTGCTGGTTAGTGTAGCTTAATAATATGTCTGAAAATGAGGTAGAGTTAATCCTACAAATTTTTCTTTTTAAAAATTGCCTTGACTATTTTAAGCCATTTGTATTTCCAAGTTAATTTTAGAATTAACTTCTGAATTCCTACAAAAAAAAAAAACCCTGCTGAAATTATTAAAATTGCATCAACTCAATAGATGAATTTAGAAGAGAAGCGGCATCTTTAAAATATCGAGTCTTTCAGTCTCTTTATTCATTTGTCATAGGAATGTTCTACAGTTTAACTTTTCACCCATGGAGAGATTTTTTACATTCAGTGTTTCGATATTATGATTAATGCTGCTATTAATATTTGTGTATAGGTTTTACATGATCATAGGTTTTCATTTATCTTGCATAAATCCCCTTGCTAAGTTGTAGAAGAATTTGCCTAACTGCTCTTTAGGGTGGCTGTATCATTTTATCTTTTCCACTGACATTATCATTATTTTTAATTTTACCCCTTCTGACAGGTATATAGTGATACCTCATTGTGATTTTAATCTGCAGTTCTCTAAGAGTTAATGGTATTGAATAACTTTTCCCATGTTTATTCATCATTTGTATACTCTCTTCAGTGAAATGTCTATTCATGTCTGAATTTTTTTCTATTAGGATAGGTTTTTTATTGTTGTTGCTGCTGTTCTTTTGTTTTTCTGCTGTTGAGCTTTGAGAATTATTTATATTAAAAAAAATTTTTTTAACATTTATTTTTGAGGGAGAGCGTAAGGAGGGTAGGGGCAGAAAAAGAGGGAGACACAGAATCCGAAGCAGGCTCCAGGCTCCAAGCTGTCAGCACAGAGCCCAATGCAGGGCTCGAACCCATGAACCACGAGGCCATGACCTGAGCTGAAGTTGGAGCTTAACTGATTAAGCCACCCAGGCAACCCTAGAATTCTTTATATCTTCTAGATAAAAGTCTTTTGTTGGCTTTGTGGTATTCGGATATTCTACTCTATTATTTGTCTCTTCATGTCTTAACAGAGTCATTTGTAGATAAGAAGTTTTTAATTAATGAGGTCAAGTTTATCAGTTGTTCCTGTTACGGATGATGCATTTAGGTTCATATCTAAGAACTCTTTGACTAACTCTAGATCCCTTTTATCCTCTTTCCCCTGCCCCCAAATTTTATACTTTACATTTTACATTAAATTTGTGATTCATGTAGAGTTAATTTTTACATAAGATGTAAAGTTTGGCTGAGGTGTATTCTTGTGTCTATGGATGGCCAATTGTTCTAGCACCATTTGTTTGTTGAAAGGCTATTCCTCCATTTAAATGCTTTGCACCTTTGTCAAAAATTAGTTGGACTTATTTGAGTGAGTCTATTTCTGGGTTCTCTATTCTCTATTACTCTGTATGTCTACTTTCTGCTAGTACCACATGGTCTTGATTATTGAAGCTATATAATAAGCCTCCGCAATGTGTACAATAACTCTTCCCACTTTGTTTTTCCAAACAATTGTTTGAGCTATTCTGTATCCTTTTCCCTTTTATAGAAAACATAGAATAAACATACTTCTGTCTGCAAAGGCATTGCTGGGATTTTGATTGTAATTGCACTAATCTTATAGACCAGTTTGGGGTTTTGACATTTTTCCCATGTCCAATCTTCTAATCCATAAACATAGCAAGTCTCTCCAATTATTTAGGTCTTTTTTGATTGCTTTTACCAACATTTTGTAATTTTCTGGATGCAGATCCTAGATCTGTATGGTTAGATTTATATCCAAGGATTTCATTTTCTTCGGAGAAATTTTAAGTCATCTTGTGTTAAATTTCAGTCTCCACATATTTGTTGTTAATATATAGAAACACTGTTGATTTTTATGTTGGCCTTGCCTCATGTGGCCTGTGGAAACCCGTGTCTTTGGAAGTTTTTTGTAGATTCATTGGGATTTTCTATGTAGACAATTATGCCGTCTTTAAATAGGGACAATTGTATTTTTACCATTCCAAACCATACACTTTTTACATGTGGATTTTTATTTGTTTGTTTTGTCCTTATTGTGCTGACTGGAATTCCAGTAGTATGTTGAATAAGAGTGAGAGCAAACATCTTTTTGTTTCTAGTCTTAGGGGGAAAGCATTCAGTTTCATAATGAAGTGTGACATTGTCTATAGATTTGTTGTAGATGCTCTTTATCAAGTTAAGGAAACTCTCCTCTATTCCAAGATTGCTAGGAGTTTTGTTTTGTTCTTGTTTTTGTTTTATCATGAATGGATGTTGTTACTGTCAAAAGGTTGTTTTCCTGCATCAACCTATATGATCATGATTATTTTTCTTTATCTGGGTTATTCTTTTTGCTTTTTTACTGATTTTGGCAGGGTGGGGATCAAGTCATATCAAGAAGGGAGTTACAATCTGTAGGAATGTGAAAATGTATATTTTTCCCATTAATTATGTAAATTTTTGCTTTATATGTTATGAATTTCATTGATTAGACATATATACCTTAAGACTGTTGTGCTCTTAAGACAGAACTACCCTTTTTATCTTTATGAAATATCCTTTCTTATCTTTGGTGATCACTATTTTTAAGTCTATTTTATTTGGTATAAATATTACTCCGTCAACCTTCTTATGCTTAAATTTACATGCTTCCATCTACTTTTAATCTATCATTTTCTTTAGAATTCAAATGTACCTTCAACAGAGATCATTTAATTGCAACTTGATGTCTAATACATTTTGATAATCTTAATTAAAATGTGTCCTCTGTAGGCAGCAGATAGTAGCAACTTGCTATTATATTCCTTCTGGTAATCTGTTGCCCTTTAATTTCAGTATTTAGTCCATTAACATATAATGTAACTATTGATATGGTTAAAACTTAGGTCTACTAATTTATTGTTTTCTGTTTGCTGTGTTTATTTTCCTTTACTTCTCATTTTCTGACCTATTTTTGGTAGTGGGAAGAGTAGTTAAAATTTTATTTCATTTCAATTTATCTTTTGGCTATCTGTCCTTGCATTGGGTTTTTTAGTAGATGCTGTAGTGATTATATCATACATCAATAACTCTTCACTCAATTATTTATTTTATTTTATTTTATTCTTTTGTTGGAAAGAGAGAGCATGCGAGTGGATTTCATGCACATCCCAACCTGAGGCTCAATCCCACAACTCTGGGATCATGACCTGAGCCAAAATCAAGAGATGCTCAACCAAACTGAGCCACCCAAGCACCCTACTTCTCTCAATTCTTAGTTATTTTTGGTACAGCTTAACATACAATATGAAAAACTCAGATTTCTATATTTCCATTCACCCTTTCCTCTATCATTCTTTATATTATAGCTGTCAAAAGTAGCATATGTGCACTGCAATATTAACCTTACAAAACAATTATCAATTTTTCTTTGAACATTATATGTATTGAAATTCATTTAAGAGCTGAGGTGCCTGGGTGGCTCAGGAAGTTGATCATTGGACTCTTGATTTCATCAGGGGTCATGATCCTAGGGTAATGGGATCAAGCTCTGCCTTGGGCTCTACACTGAGATCTGAGCTTAGAGCCTACTTGAGATTCTCTCTTCCTCTTGTGCTCTCTCTGTAAGATAAAAGAGTTAAAATAGTATTTTGTATTTAATTTCCAATGATCTTCATTTGTTTCTGAAAAATTTTGGTTTTGCTATAATATTTCTATGTAGTCTGTGAAATTTTCTTAAGCATTTACTGCAATATGAACTCTGGTGATAACAAATATTCTGTAATTTTTTTCTATGTATAAAATATTTATTTGATCTTAATTCTTGAAGCATACTTTTCCTGAATATAGATTGCTAACATGACCTTATTTTCTTCCTCTTTCATAACTTTAAATGTTTTTCATTGTCTTTTGTCTGGTATTGGCATCTGATGAGAACTTTACAGTCATTTAAATTATATAACATATGTCATTTTGTCTTTAATTTTGAGCAGTTTTACCATGTGCCTAGTTTTCCTCAAATTTATTCTGTTTATGGCTCTCTGAGATTCTTGGCTTTGTTAACTTCTGTCTTTCACTAATTTAAGAAGGTTTTATTCACTGTTTCTTAAAGTTTTCTGCAGATTCTCTTTTCCCCTTCTGAGACTCCACTTAAACCCTAGAAATCAAATAAAGTGTGTGCAGTGTGGTATATTTCCTCCTTATCAATTCTGTGATTTAATGAGGTCATGAAGTTCCACCTTCATCTCTGGGTAAACTAGAGCGAGCTGTAGTAATGAGGAATGAAAACAGCTACACTGTCGTCAAATTTGAGCTGATTTATGATTGAGGTGCATTAGAGATTAGGAAGCAAACTCAAAATGTCTGTTGAGGTGCTTGTTTAGAGATAAAGGAAAAGAATCAGGCAGTTAGGATGCATGCTGTTTAAAGAGAGACTCAGTCTTTATTTTTCCTGCAGTACAATATAAAGGCAAAATGTCTTATCAGTTGAGACAGAATACTTGTATTTAAATTGTGTAAGTTAGGGGCGCCTGGGTGGCGCAGTCGGTTAAGCGTCCGACTTCAGCCAGGTCACGATCTCGCGGTCTGTGAGTTCGAGCCCCACGTCAGGCTCTGGGCTGATGGCTCGGAGCCTGGAGCCTGTTTCCGATTCTGTGTCTCCCTCTCTCTCTGCCCCTCCCCCGTTCATGCTCTGTCTCTCTCTGTCCCAAAAATAAATAAAAAATAACGTTGAAAAAAAAAATTAAAAAAAAAAAATAAATTGTGTAAGTTAAAAGATGAGATATAATGTTAATACTATCGAACTCTGTCTGCAGCATATTATGAAGTTGCTGAAAAAAGTCACCTACAAAGTTAGATCTCAGAAGCAAAACTTAGTAATATTTTTGACCATTAAAATTTGTTTATCTCTATTTTCCTTTAATGTGTAGTATAGCATAAGGTGATTAGTTATGTATAAATAGTTTATATAATTATATTTTTGGAGTTTGCTTTTCTTTCCTTTACATCCAACTGAATACAGAAGTTGCACGTGAAGAATGATGACAAGAGTAGCAATAGAGAGAAAAACATTGAATTAGGAACTCAACACTAATGAATGAGAAGTTTTGACAATTTTGACAAGTATCCAGAAGGTGTAGTACGTGGTAACTTTTGGTATGAGCTATAATAGTCGTGTTTTTTTGTTAAGAAAAGTAGGAAAAATATTTGTAAGAGCCAAGGGAGAGTAAAAACTAGTAGCAGATCTTCTAGCCCTGAGATATGTAGGGGCATGTGAAATAAAACAACTTGCAGGTGAGCAGGGTCCTCTGAGGAAACCAGTTACAGCAAGGAAGTCAAGCAAACATTCAGAGAAGGGGCTGAGGATACAAAATTGTTGATCATGGATGTACAGGGTTTATGATTAGTGAAGGAGCCTAGGAGGGAAAGGTGATCAAGATTGGGTTAGCAGTTATAATGTAATAAGAACAGTTTGATTTCTCCCTACCCACTTTCTTGTTGACAGTGTCTGACTGATGACTGTTGAGTGTTCCTCATCCTTCATGTATTCAGTAAGGGTTACTTCCTTCCAGCTCAGGAATCTCTTGATTGGTCCATAATCCAATCATTAAAACTCTTCCCTTTGGTAGTGATTCGTTTAAGAGGTATATACCCTATTATGATGAAACGAAAAGAATGTTCAGCTGGATCTTCTACAAAAAAGTTTTCCTCTGTTAAAAGAAACACAGAAGAGGAAATAGATATTCCTGTTTGTACTTGTTTCTCCTGAGCATTACAGTGTAAATATTTTATGCCTGGAACTGTACCCATCTTGGGGACCATAAGGAGAAATTTTAAAATAAACTAAAGGATGTTACACACTGCTGCTCTTTTTGTTTTGTTTTACTTTTGCACTTCGGTATTTCATTTCAGTGAATTCTTTAAAAGATGGATAGCAGAAGTTGATGGCCAACCTTCCATCTTAATTTAAGGAAATACATTTTGTTCTTAGTTATAATGATATTATCTGCTCAATGTAGAAAATAAAACAATAATAAATTATATAAAGTAGAAATTAAATATCTTGAGCCTCACTGTTTTCATACATATAAAATAACTTCTTTCAAATAAAGAAAAAAATAAAATTGCTTCTTTCTATAAACACAATAATGCTTTTTAAAACATATTGTAAGATGTTAAATGTCTGTAACCTGTAGTTTTCATTTAATGATAAAGGGAAAGCTTCACAGAGGAGAAGATGCTGGAGGAGTCCTAATGGATGATGAGTAGTTTGCAAGTGGGAAAGGGGAATAAAAGAAGTGGTGACAGAGGGAGATTCAGGTAGATGGGACAGTATTTATGTCTGAGAGAAGATCTTGTGCAAAGGGAACAGGTGGTCACTGCAGAAGGAAAATGAGTCTACCAAATGCTGCATGGTGGAGAGGGATGGGAAATGGAAAGGAGAAGGGTGAATCAGATGAAAAAGGACCCAATACGCCATGTTTGAGTGTGATAATGGAGAGTGCAGGGAGCCATACAAGGAGTTCAAGTAGTTAAATAATATGAATGATTTCAAATTATCACTATTTCTCAAAGTCAGACAACTATGACTTTCATATTTACTTATTTAATGTTTATTTATTTATTTTATTTATTTTTGGGACAGAGAGAGACAGAGCATGAACGGGGGAGGGGCAGAGAGAGGGAGACACAGAATCGGAAACAGGCTCCAGGCTCCGAGCCATCAGCCCAGAGCCTGACGCGGGGCTCGAACTCACGGACCGCGAGATCGTGACCTGGCTGAAGTCGGACGCTTAACCGACTGCGCCACCCAGGCGCCCTATTTTTTATTTTTGAGAGAGTACACGTGTTTGAGTGGGGGAGAGGCAGTGAGCAGGGAAGACCCAGAATCCAAAGCAGGCTCCAATCTATGAACTGTCACCACAGAACCTGATGATGGGCTCGAGCCCACAAACCGTGAGATCATGAACTGAGCCAAAGTTGGACACTTAACTGACTGAGCCACCCAGGAGTCCCATGATTTTCATATTTTAGCCCCAGCATTTAATGGCTATGAAATTGTGAGCAAGTTATTTGCCCTCTCAGCTTCCTCATTTGCAAAATGAGGACAATGGAAGAAGGGTTGTGAAGATTCAATGAGGTAACTCAGGTGAAAGTACCTGGTCACATGCCTGACATATAGTAAGTTTTATGTAAATATCAACTTTCCTTTACTGCCTATATTTTTTGTTGTTGTTTGGTTGTCATATGGTTGACTAAAAAGCCGATTTACAAAAGCATTATTATTTTACTGAAACTTTTAAAAATATGGTTTATACTCATGTAAAGTGAACCGATATAAAAACTACTTTTATGAGGCTACTTAAATGCTACAACCCATTTACCCTCAGAACCAAGAGAACTTTGCCCAAATGCACTTCAACAACCTGTATTGTATTATTGCTGGATAACAGGCAGGAACTAAGCAGTAGGCAATATAAAAAAAAAAAAAAAATGCATGGACTTTACCTTCAATAAAATCAATAAACAACTGAATAAATATGACAAGACTCTAGTAGAAGTATATGTTAGACTGCCCAATTGGTCTCTGGAAAATATTATGAACTCCCCTTCCCCCAAAATGTCCTCCTCTACTGATGATCAGCAAGAAGAAGCACCACTGGTATAGAGGCATGACCTTCCAAGGTGCCTTCTTATAGCTGCATACATGTATTTACCATGGAATATGTTCTTTTCTGGGGAAGTATAATGTGAAAATTATAGTGACACACAAATAGTTTTTATTGGCATACCTAGAAATTGGTATCACTACCTGTTTTTTTTTAAATCTCTGATGTGGAAATAATTTAGTATGTAAATGATGAGTGATACCTCTAGAACAGTCCTTAGCACATTGTCTGAATATAGATTTAACACCCACTTGTATTTTATTTTCATTGTAGTTCTTTTACAAAGCTCCCTCATCTGGCAGGAACAGAACAAAATTTACTTCTTGCCAAGAAAATCCAAACCCAGTGGAAAAAATTTGGACTGGATTCAGCCGAGTTGGTTCATTATGATGTTCTCCTATCCTACCCTAATGAGACAAATGCCAACTATATATCAATCATGGATGAACATGGAATTGAGGTGATGTGGAATTGCTGGTACTTGCTGTATTTTATGACCCCACTTGTTTATGTGAATTGGGATGTAGGGTCAAGTAAAAATAGAAATTTGCTAATAGTGCAGTGGAACTCATATTTCTTAGAAAAGTTGATAGGTTACAAACTAATTATTCAGCGTCTACTGTGTGTTAGGCACAGTGCTAAGTCTTGAAGCCAGAATGAAGTCTAGGAACATGGTCTCTTTGCTTTAAGTAAGGTATGGCAGACGTTGGAACACATCATTTTAAGTTAATACGGTAAGTGTTAGGAAGAGTATGGTTTCAGTTCTTTACACAGAAAAGGTTCACTTAGCCAGACACGGACTTAGAGAAGGCTTTCTGAAAGCAGGCCTCCCTGATATGTGAGTTATGAAAGATCCGAAGGGGTTAACCACATGAAAAATCAAAGTAAAAGAATTCTAGGCAGAAGAGAAAATTAAGGCAAAGGTTTGGAGACCTATACTAGCTTAGTATTATTGAGGAACTTAAAATTTTTCTGTATTTCAAAAATGTAAAGTACGAAGTGGGCCACTGTAAGAGATAAACCAGGATAAATGTTTTGGGAACAGGTCATAAAAGGGCTTATACATTGTCGTAAGAGGCTTAGAATTCAACTTCAGTCAGTGAATACCATTTGCAAGTCCTAAGCAATGGAAGGATGTGACTAGAGAGGCATTTTTTAGATAGTTTAGGCTGTCTTCAGATTAGACCTTGACTAGGCAAGAAATTCAAATTGGAGTCTTAAGTTAATAGTTCAGGTGAAAAATGATGATTCCCTGAATCAGGATGTTAGCAGGAATGAGGAAGAGGGATGATCTAAGAAGCAGTTAGAAAGCAATATTAGTAGGAATTGATTAGTGATTGACTGGAGGCAGGAGATGAAGACAGTTCAGGGTGACTCCTAGTGTTTGGAACGGGTTGCTGGTTCCTGACGCTGCTGGTAATCGCAGGGAATGCCAAACCAGAAGTCGGCCTGGGGTGAGAGATAATAAATTCAAAATTTGACATACTGAGTTTGGACATCCAATCTGAAATAACCATCTGGCCCTTAAAAATACAAGTCTGGAAATATGGGTATTATAAGTATATTGGTTAAGGTTAAAACTTTGAGAGTCAATGAAATCTTCCGGGAAGGGAGTATAAAATGAGGCAGACAGTGGACTGGGGATAAAACACAGAAAATATTATTTACGTGGAATTGAAAGAAAAGGAGTCACTGGAAAAGGAGGAGAACCATGGGGATGCCACCTTCAAAGCCCTGTTTTTATATGGGAATTTCTAGTCACCTGAGATGGCATTAATTTGCAGAGTTGCTACTATTTTGAAGGCGATAATAATGATAAAGCTCTTTTTCATTGTTGCCAGTAGAATTTACCTGTTTAATTATTGAATCTAGTTTCAGAATGCTTAATCTTGGTAGTGGGGGAAAATCTGGAATATTTCTCTCCAACTTTATGTGTTTCGATTCTCACTAGATTTTCAATACATCATACCTTGAGCCACCACCAGATGGATATGAGAATGTTACAAACATTGTTCCACCATATAATGCTTTCTCAGCCCAAGGCATGCCAGAGGTAAAATAAGACTTTTTTTTTTTTTTTTTTTTTTTTTTTTTACTAAACTCTTTAAACCTCCCTTTGTTATTTAAAGCCTATGTTGAGGACTAAAACTAAGGAGAAAAGGCGAATCATACATGATCCATACTTTGAGATTCAGTGCTATGAGCACCCTGTGTAAAAATAGTTTAAGAAAAAAAAAAAAAAGAGAAATACATAAAAATCAGAGCCTGATGAAGTGGTTGCCACTCTGAAATGACAAGCTACTGAACATATCTTTAATTCAGTAATGTCAATAGATGTTTTTTACAAGCTTTTTTCCTTTGTTCATAGTCTTTGTCATAGATTTATAGATTACACCACAGAAGTTATTAACTTAATACCATGCTTGAAAATTAAACACGGTTGGGATTTCTTTTTTTCTTTTACAAATCTCCTTTATTTCACCCATCCCCCATCCATCTCCCCTCTGGCAACCATCGGTTTGTTGTCTGTGTGTGAGTCTGTTTGTTTGTTCATTTTTGTTTAAATTCTGCCTGTAAGTGAAATCATATGGTATTTGTCTTTCTCTGACTTCTCTTAGCATAATACCCTATAGGTCTATCCATGTTATTGCAAATGACAAGATCTCATTCCTTTTTCTGGCTAAGTAATGTTTCATTATATATATATATATATATATATATATATATATATATATACACACACACACACATTATTTATATATAATGTTCATCTGTCAGTGGACACTTGGGCTGCTTCCATACCGTGGCTCTTGTGAATAATGATTCAGTAAACATAAGGGTGCATATATTTCTTTGAATTACGGGTTTTGTTTTCTTTGGGTAAATACCCAGTAGTATAATTACTGGATCATATGGTATTTCTATTTTTAATTTTTTGAGGAACTTCCATGCTATTTTCCACAGTGGTTGTACCAATTTACATTCCCACCGATGGTACCTGAGGATTTCTTTTTCCTTTTGTGAACACTTGTTATTTCTCATTTTTTTGATACTAGCCATATCTGACACATATGAGGTAATATCTCATTATGGTTTTGATTTGCATTTCCCTGATGATTAGTAATGTTGAGAATGTTTTCATGAGTCTGTTGCCCATCTGTATGTGTTCTTTGGAAAATTGTCTATTCAAGTCTTTTGCCCATTTTAATCAGATGATGTATGTGTGTATTTATTTTTTGGTATAGAGTTGTATAAGGTCTTTACATATTTTGGATATTAATCCTTTACTGGATATATCACTTATAACTATCTTCACCCATTTTAGTTTTGTTTATGGTTTTATTGACTGTGCGAAAGCTTTTAATTTTGATGAAGTCCCAATGGTTTATTTTTGCTTTTGTTTCCCTTGCCCAAGGAGACATATCTAGAAATATATTGTTAAGGCTAATGCCAAAGAAATTACTCCCTATGCTTTCTTTTATGGGCTTTATGGTTTCAGGTCTCACATTTAGGTCTTTAATCCTTATTTAGTTTATTTTTGTGTATGGTGTAAGAAAGTATCTTGGTTTCATTCTTTTACATATAGTTGTCCATTTTTCCTAGCACCATCTATTGAAGAGACTGTCTTTACATTTTTGCCTCCTTTGTCATAGATTAATTGACTATGTAAGTGTGGGTTTATTTCTGGCCTCTATTCTGCTCCATTGATCTGTATGTCTGTTTGCATGCCAGTACCATGCTGTCTTGGTGTAGTATATCTTGAAATTTAGGATTATGATTCCTCCAGCTTTGTTGTTCTCCTCATGCTTAGTTTGGTTATTCCAGGTCTTCTGTGGTTCCATACAAATTTTAGTATTATTTTTTGTAGTTCTGTGACAAGGCTGTTGGTATTTTGATAGAGACTGCATTGAATCTGTACATTCCTTAGGGTAGTATTTTAATATTTTTCCAGTCTATGAGCATGGTGTGTCTTCATTCTTCTGTGTCATCTTCGGTTTCTTTTATCAGTATTTTACAGTTTTGGGCGGTAAAAGTCTTCCAACTCCTTGGTTAGATTTATTCCTAGGTATTTTATTATTTTTGGTGTAATTATAAATGGGATTGTTTAAAACATAGCTGGGATTTTTAAAATGACTTTAACTGGGGTGCCTGGGTGGCTCAGTTGGTTAAGGGTCCAACTTCAGCCTAGGTCATGATCTCGCTGTTCCTGAGTTTGAGCCCTGTGTGGGGCTCTGTGCTGACAGCTCAAAGCCTGGAGCCTGTTTCAGATTCTGTGTCTCCCTCTCGCTCTCTGCCCCTCCCCCACTGACGCTCTGTCTTTGTCTCTCTCTCAAAAACAAACATTAAAAAAAAATTAAAAATAACATGACATTTATTTCCTGTGGCCCAGTACATGCTGATAATCTCTTCAAAACAGAACACACTGGTTAAAGTGTTACATATTGGCTTTTTTTTTTTTTTAACTTCTCAAAGTATTGAAATATTTTCTAAAAACTTATACAGAATTAGCATGGATCTGTTTATTAAGCCCAAATCACGAAAGTTAACTTTTGATGATGTGGTATGGTGGAGCAAACTTATTGTTTGGTTTTCTCTTTAATTATAGCAGTATTACATATTTAATTTTTTTTTTTTTTATTTTCCTTACAGGGAGATCTTATATATGTGAACTATGCTCGAACTGAAGATTTTTTCAAACTGGAAAGAGAGATGAACATCAATTGCAGTGGAAAGATTGTTATTGCAAGATACGGAAAAATCTTCAGAGGAAATAAAGTATTGTATCATTTGCTTTTCTAGAGGGAAGAGGATAGTATGTATCCTGTAAATGTAAATGATCAGCTTGTGTCATGTTTTCCAGAATTACCTCAATATACATATTAAAAGTTTTTTCCCCCTATTTGCCATGGTAGCATAGGAAATCCTGTTTTTTTGTTAACCTCCCATATCAAGAAAGGGAAATTACTTTTATTATAGAAACAAAATCTGCTTTTCAAAAAAATTTTGAAGGAAATTTTGTATGTAAGCTGACAAATTAAAACTTCCTTGCATTACTCAGTTTCCTTGCCCAGACATGATCAATCTTAACAGCTTTTCTTAGAATATATAAATTCTGTGAAATATGAATATAAATATCTTTTTGTATGTACTAATTTTACATATATTATACATTTTTTTATAAAGATAGGATCATACAGTATATGTAGCTTTACTTTTTCACTCAGTTGTAATACAAAGGTATTCCTCTAAGCTAACGTATTGAAAGTTGTATAATGTGTGGCTAAGAGTCTAGGACTCTAGATCCATACTACATGGGGTCTAGTCTAGTCTAGGCTGTTTTCTAGATCTTTTACTGCAAGCAAGTTATTTAACCTTTCTCTGCCAATGTTTCCTCGTAGATAAAGTGAAATTAGTGCTATCACTTTAGAATGCTTACTGAGATGAAATTATTTTGTTTGAAAGCACTTATGATAGTGACTGGTACTTAGCTAATTATGAATACCTGGCTTCTTATTAAGTAAATATCTCATTCTAGATAGGTGCATAATACTTTATATAAGTATTATGCATGCATAAGACTTGATAAGCAGTTTAACCATTCCCGTGTTGACAGATGCTTGGCTTGAATTTATTACTATTACAAATAATTACATTGTGAACATCTTTGTCCATAAACACTTGAACATTTATGTAAAGACTTTTGTAGTATAGATTCCTAGAAATTGAATGGCTGGATCAACATGTATGTTCTTTCAAAATTTTGAAAGCCATCATCAAAATGCCTTCAAAAAAGTTGTGACAGATTTCATTCGCATTCATATTGTAAGAATGATTTCTGAATATTGGAATGTGTTTTAGTTAATCAAGACTGATGGTTATCTATCTTTTGCTATAATACTTCTGACAGTGAAGAATTCAGAATCTTGCTTGGAAAGGTTTTCCTGTTTGTGGTCAGTTTGGATTGTTAAAAAATGTTTACAGAACACGATGGGCAATTTTTCACACACTACAACTATTTTGTATAGAACTTTAGTTCCACAAATATTTGTATGATGTGCCAGACTTGGAGGGTGGATAGTTAAAAGTGAATTAAGACATGGTCCCTTTTCTAAAACCACCCTCAGTCTAGCAGGGGAGAAAGATATTTTAAAGGTATTTAAAATACTATGACCCATCCTATAACAGAGATGTGTACAAAATAGAAGAGGCAGAAAGAAGGGAGACATTAATTTTGTAGTTTTAGGGACAATAGGAATGTTTAAAAGAAGAGACAGTCACTTATTTGGAGTTGTATAGAGTAAATGAGAGTTGTTTGCTCTCCCAGGGGAGAAATTGTATTCAAGACATAAAGGATTGAATGTGTAACAGCATGACAGAAAGCAGTGCCTTAAGTTTCCTTACATTATTAAATTGATTTTCACTTAGATGAATTAATTTGCCAGTACTACTTTATGGATTGCACATTGCCCCTGCAGGTTAAAAATGCCATGTTGGCAGGAGCCATAGGCATCATCTTGTACTCCGATCCAGCTGACTACTTTGCCCCTGGGGTACAGCCATATCCTAAAGGATGGAACCTTCCTGGAACTGCAGTGCAGAGAGGGAATGTGTTAAATTTGAATGGTGCTGGTGACCCGCTCACTCCAGGCTATCCAGCTAAAGGTAATGGATGGGCCTGTCATGGTCCACCTATTTTTACAAAAATATTACTTGCCCTTTTAGAAGACATAAAAGCAAACATCTATAGGATAACCTTAAAACTGTATGTAATTGTAATGTTTTGGATTACTGTTGCTAGGAATTCAAAAACCTTTCCCTCGTATTACTTTTTTTTTTTTATTTTTTTTTTATTTTTTTAATGTTTGTTTATTTTTGGGAGAGCGGGGGAGGGGGGGAAGAGCAGAGAGAGAGACACAGAATCCGAAGCAGGCTCCAGGCTCTGAGCTGTCAGCACAGAGCCCGATGTGGGGCTTGAACCCATGAACCATGAGATCATGACCCAAGCCAAAGTTGGCACTCAACTGACTGAGCCACCCAGGCCCCCCTCCCTTGTGTTACTTTTGTTTCAAATTTCCATGAGGTGTGGACATGGAGAGGGAAGGGTGGTTGAATTTCTCTTTAATTTTTTTTTTTTTTTTTTTTTTTGAGAGAGAGATGGGGCATGAGCAGGGGAGGGGCAGAGAGAGAGAGGGAGACACAGAATCTAAATCAGGCTCCAGGCTCCAAGCTGTCAGCAGAGAGCCCAATGGGGGGGGCTCAAGCTCATGAAGATCATGAGCTCAGATCATGACCTGAGCCAAAGTCAGCTGCTCAACCTACTGAGCCACCCAGGCACCTCAATTTCTCTCTACTTTTTTTTTTTTTAATTTTTTTTTAATGTTTATTTATTTTTGAGAGACACAGTGACAGAGTGAGAGCAGGGGAGGGGCAGAGAGAGACGTAGACACAGAATCCCAAGCAGGCTCCAGGTTCTGGGCTATCAGCACAGAGCCCAACGTGGGGCTTGAACCCACGAACTGTTAGATCATGACCTGAGCTGAAGCTGGACGCTTAACCGACTGAGCCACCCAGGTTCCCCTCTCTCTACTTTTAATAGAGGTCCAAAACACAGGTCCCCATACTCAAAGTAACGTTGCTTTTACCAAACTAGGACTTTGGTTTTCTGAATTGCTTACTGATTTTATCCTTCTTTAGATGATACATTTGTATTTTTTTAAATACTAATAAGTTTCTGATGTTGTTTAATATGTAAAATGTAAAACGTTTTGACATCTGTGTAACTACCTCCACAATTAAGATAATGAACATATCCATTATCCCAGAGTTTTCACTCATCTCTATGTAATGCTTTCCTTTCAACCCTTCCTCACCCACTCCTTGCCAATTCCTAGGCAATCACTGATCTGCTTTCTGTCGGCATAATTATTTTGAGATCCATCCACGTTTACGTCTGTGTCAATATTTCATTCTTTTTTATGCTATGTAGTATTTCACTGAATACACTATAGCTTGTTTATTCATTTATTTGTTGATGGATATTTGGATTGTTTTTACTTTGGGGACTCCTGTATATAAAGCTACTATGAACAGTTGTATAGAAGTCTTTACATGTACATATGCTTTTAGTTCTCATGGATAAATCTATAGAAATGCAATGGCTGGATAATATGATGCATATTTAACCTTTGAAGAAATTTTCAAATTGTTTTCCAAAGTGGTTGTACCATTTTACACCTTAGCATCAGTCAGTTACTGTACCCTTGCTACATTTAGTTTGGGCATTCTTTTTGATTTTACATTCTAATAGAGAATCCTCCAACTTACTTTTTTTTTTTTTTCCCAAAGTTTTGGGGCCATTCTAGGTCCTTTCCGTGTGAATTTTAGAACAAGCTTATTTCCACTGAAAACGCTCCTGGGAATTTGAGATTGAATTAAATCTATATGTCAGTTTGGGTAGAACTGACATTTTAGAAGATACTAAATATTTTGATCTGTGCACATGACACAACTCTTCGATTACTTAGGTATTATTTAATTTATCTCAACATGTTTGTAGTTTTATTGTACAGATCCTGTCTTTCACATTTATCCATATGCATGGATAGTTTTATGCCTTTTAAAAACACATTTTAAATTTCAATGTCCATACACTTATTGCTAGTAAATAGAAATGCTTTGTATTTGTAGAAGAAATACATTGATCTTGTGTCCTGCAAACTTGTTAAACTTAGTAGTTCTAGCAGACTTCTGTAGATACTATCAGTCTTTACACAGATGATCATGTTTTCTGAGAATACGTTTTACTTCTTTGTTTCCAGTATGGATGCCTTTTGCTTTTTAGTATACTGGCTAGTACCTCTCCTACACTGCTGAAGAAAGTTGTTTAGAGGAGATACCTTTCCCTTTGTTCCTGCCTCAAGGAGAAAAAAAATCCAGTGTTTCCTTCTTAAGTCTGATATTGCTGTAGGTATTTTTTATAGATGTTTTTTGTCAGGTTGACAAAAGTTGTCAGGTTTGTCAGGAAGTTTACTTCTAATGTGCTAAGAGTCTTTATCTTAGCACATTTACCTAGGAATGTACAATGGATTTTGTCAAATGCTTTTACCGAGTCTTGAGATGATAATAAGTTCTATTAATTTTGTTAAGTTATACTCGTAAACTTTTGAATGTTAAACCAACCCTGCCATCCTGGGATAAACTCTACTTGAACACAGTGCATTATCCTTTTGTTAAGAATATCTTTCATGAGGGGTATTGGCCTATGGATTTATTTTCTTGTGTATTTCTATCTCATTTTGGTTTCAGAGTAATGTTGGCCTCATGGGATGAGTTGGGAACTATTTCATCTTTTTTTAAATAGGAGTTTATATAGAATGGGTTTGATTTTTGCCTGTAAACATTCAGTAGAATTCCCTAGCAAATATATCTGGGCCTGAAGTTTTGTTTTATAGGAATGTTTTTAACTACAAATTCAATTTTTTAAACAGATATGTGGCTAGTTAGGTTGTTCATTTATTCTTGAGTGACCTTTGGTAGTTTGTCTCCTAAGGATTTTGTCCATTTCATCTAAGTTGTTAAATTTAATAGAGTTGTTCATAATCTTCTCAGTCTGTGTGTGTGTGTGTGTGTGTGTGTGTGTGTACGTACATGTACAAGTATTCTGTTCTTTATTCCTGATTGTGGCAATTTTTTTTTCTTTTTTTCCTGAACTGTCTTGCTAAAGGTTGATCCGCTTTATTGATATTCTCAAAGCACCAGCTTTGGATTTTATTAATAATTGCTACCATTTTTCTATTTCATATTTCTTACTTTTCTGCTCTGATCTTTATTATGTCCTTTCCCTGCTTATTTTTGCGTCATTTGCTCTTCTTTTCTAGTTTGTCAAGGTGGAATCTGATGTCATTTGATTGAAACCTTCCTTTGTTTCTAAGATGGGTGTTTTAGTGCTGTACAACTATTTTGGCTGAAAGCCAAAGTCCCAGTGAGGTTGTAAGTCTGACAATAGTTTTCAGTCTTCCTTTAAAGAGAATATTGGGGGCGCCTGGGTGGCGCAGTCGGTTAAGCGTCCGACTTCAGCCAGGTCACGATCTCACGGTCCGTGAGTTCGAGCCCTGCGTCAGGCTCTGGGCTGATGGCTCGGAGCCTGGAGCCTGTTTCCGATTCTGTGTCTCCCTCTCTCTCTGCCCCTCCCCCGTTCATGCTCTGTCTCTCTCTGTCCCAAAATAAATTAAAAATGTTGAAAAAAAAAAAATTTAAAGAGAATATTGTATTACTATTTGAATAGGATCTTTATTATTCCCAAGATCTCATAGGTTCCCTTTAATTTTTTTTCAGTTATATCTAGTTTCAGAATTTGGGACACATTTTCCAGGCAATTGGTTAACTGAGGCTTCTTTAAGAAGGATTCAAGATATCCTTGAAGAAATAAAATATTCTTCTAAAATTCAAGAGAAATACATGAAGTGTCAAAACAAATTTGGAAATTTTTAATCCCAATGGTTAATTTTACATTAAAATATAAATGATTTAGTTTCTTACTGTTGAATAAAATAGGCCATGTTAGGCAAAACAATCATTGGCTTGGGGGGAACTTTCAGTTTTTGATATAACTTCAAACATGTAATAGATCTGCAATAGTAATAAAAGAAATCTCTTTATACCCTTGGCTCAGATTCTTCAATTGTTTTCAATTTACCTTATTGATTTCTGCAGAGTACACTTTTAGACTTGATGTCAAAGAAGGAGTGGGAATCCCCAAGATCCCTGTACATCCTATTGGGTATAACGATGCAGAAGTATTATTACGGTATGTTTTTTTTAATTGGATAGGAGATTAAGATATTTTGTACTAATATGTCCATTTTCTCATCTAAAATCAATGTAATCTAATTATGTTGAAAGTTAAGTCTGGTTGTACACCTGAAACCAATGTTATGTGTCACTTATATCTCACTAAAATTTTTTTAAGTAAAAATTCAGGAAACAAAGTAGGAAAATGAGTTAAAAAAAAAAAAAGAAAAGTCTTGTGTCAAGATTCTCCTGAAGTAGGAATAGCAGAGCACAGCAAGAAATGGCAAGAAACTATTAGTTTGCTACAAATGAAAGTCTCAAGTGCAAAACTTTCCAAAGATAAAAAATACTGATTGGAAATTTTTCAAGTAGTTGGATTTTCTTAGGTATTAATTTGATGTTTATACCTGACCTGTATTTTAAAAATATTATAATGTCTACTACTTATTAGATTTGTGAACTTGGACCAGCTACTTAATCTTTCTCTGATTCAGTTTCCTTGTCTGTGAAATGAGGATAGTAATTGTTTCTCCCTGATAGAGTTTTTTAGGAGGAGGAGATGAGATCAAGTACATGAAGCATCTAGAATATAATAAATATTTAATTAATGTTTGCTATTCTTGCATTCTGTTACTGATGTTCTTTTACAAACATCCAGACTTTTTTTTTTTAAGATGTCTATACCAATACAATTAGTGATTGCTTTATGAGTACCTACTAGATAATCAGTGCCTCTAGAAATTATTCTCCTTAACACAGTCATGAATTTCCTATTTTCAGTATTTCTTAAAAAAAAAATCTTTAATGTTTGTTTATTTTCGAGCACGAGTGGGGGAGGGGCAGAGAAAGACACAGAATCCGAAGCAGGCTCTAGGCTCCAGGCTGTCAGCACAGAGCCTGTGGTGGGTCTTGAATTCACAAATCATGAGATCATGACCTGAGCTGAAGTCAGTATTTTCAGTATTTCTTAATCTTAAGTCTTCACTAGTCAAAAGTAAAGAGGCCGATGCTTCTCATTTCCTCTCCCTATCTTTTTCTTTAAGCTGTCTTATCACAAACATATTAAATACTTTATCTCGATTATGGCTTTCTCGGTAAAATGTCAGTTCCCCAAGGAGAGGGAACGTTAGCAGTACCTAGCTCAATAAATATTTGTTAAATGTATGATGAAATATCTCATTGTCAGACTTCATGATTTCTTCTAAGAAACTGTGACATCAGCCTTCTTTCTGTCATTTTCATTTTCTCTCGACAGTCACATGGGAGGAACTGCTCCACCAGATGACAGCTGGAAGGGAAGTCTTAATGTGGATTACAACATTGGGCCTGGCTTTGCAGGGCATGATTCCTTCAGGTAATTTTATATTACTTTAATAGACTGGAAAAGTTTTATATGTTTAATGGAAAAATGTCAAGGTAACTGTTCTGCCAGGTAGCTTTTGCTTGTCTTTTTCTCATTTTTCATAGTGAACAATTGATACTTACAGGGGTGCTTGGGTGGCTCCAACGCTGGGTTTTGGCTCAGGTCATGATCTCACAGTTTGAGAGAATGAGCCCTGCCTTGAGCTCTGTGCTAGGTGTGGAGCCTGCTTGGGATTCTCTCTCTGCCCCTCCCCATTAGCTCATGCTGTCTCTTCCTCTCTCAAAATCAATAAATAAACATTTTTTAAAAATTGAAAAAAAGAAGTACTTACAGAGTGATGTACTGAATTATTATTCTTATAGTGGTATCAGAACATTTGTTTTATAAAGTCTTAAACATGACTAAATTTGAGTTTAGTGTTTAACATTTAACTTCCTTTTTCACCTTAAGTTTTAGAACAATGTTTCAGATAACCCAGTATTTCAAATGTATAACATTTTGAAAGTTGCCTTAAGGGAAGGAGTACAAGAGAGGAGACAAAGGAGGGTAACATATTGCTCACCTACTATGTAGGGTAAGCACATAACTATGGTAAGGCTCAATGCATTATCATTCTCACATGCACTATTGTAGAGGAGTGATCACAGAATATTTGTTCATTGAGCTTAAGTTATACAGAAAGGTTAAGTTGAACACTGGATCAAGGCAGGCAGAAAATTGCAGTTTAAAGAGATCATCTTGGGTAGAGTTGTGACACAACATGGCATGATTACAACTTGAAGTAGTTTGATTTGCCTGAAAAAGAAAGGGAGATAGAACACTGATAAATCAGAGAACATATAGCTCTTTTTAATAAAATCAGTCTTGTTTGGTAACACGTTACCATAGGATTCTTAGTGGTTTTTAGTTTTTGTAAGAATTTTTCTCCAGAACTTTTAAGGTATTAGAAGATTAATATTTTATTTTATGGGAATTTTAGAAATACTTTATGTAAGTGCTTATTTATCTTTATAACTTAGAGCAGAGTTACTTTAATATAAGAGAGTTTATTATCTAATTTATTAATACCTTAACAGCAGCAGGAAAACCTAACACACACAATGAAAGATAAAGGCTGTTTGTCTGTTTATTGAGTGTGAGCAGGGAAGAAGGGCAGAGGGAGAGAGAGAGAATCTCAAACAGGCTCCATTCTCAGCATGGAGCCTGATGCAGGCCTTGATCCCATGACTAAGGATCAAGACCTGAGCCAAAATCAAAAGTCAGACACTCAACCAACTAAGCTATCCAGGTGCCCCAACAAAGGCCTTTCTGATTTAGAAACAGAAACATGATGACACAGAGAACACAGAAAACCTACAGCTTCAGTTCTATAATTGTAGTTCAAGAGTAAATCAGAAGCATACAAATCCCCTTGTCTAGATATCAAAAAGCTGTTCTTCACCATGGGCACAAAATTATTAATTGATTTGAGCTCAAAATGAACAAATACACAAATAAAAATCTCTGTCATTTTTCACCCAGAAGAGTTCTTGACAATCTATTTACAGATATTCAACGTCGTTTTTCACTCAGATAAGCCGTCTAGATTCTCTGTCATTTCTCACCGAGAAGAGCCCTTGACAATCTATTAATCCATTTACAGAGATTACTGAGTGACAAGACATGAAACCACATTTCTGGAGGGGGAGATGGGTGGGAGGATGGGCTAAACGGATGACGGGCATTAAGGAGGGCACTTGTTGGGATGAGCACTGGGTGTTATATGCAAGTGATGAATCAATGGGTTCTACTCCTGAAATCCTGAAACGAATACTATACAGTATATTAAGTAACTTGAATTTAAATAAATACATTTTTTAAAAACATGTACAAAAAAAACCCAAAACACGAAATCAGTAGGAAAAAGAGTATATAGTTAGAGATGCACAAAAAAGAGACAAACCAAGGAACAGACTTAACTATAGAGAACAAACTGATAGTTACCAGAGGGGAGGTAGTTTGGGGAGAATGGATGAAACAGGTGATGGGGTTAAAGAGTACACTCATCATGATGAACACCAAGTAATGTACAGAATTGTTAAATCACTGTATATTGTATGCCCGAAGCTAATAGAACACCATATGTTAACTATACTGGAATTAAAAAAAAAAAAAAAAAAAAACTTAATAATAAAAAAAGCTAGAGGGGCACCTGGCTGGCTTAATCAGTAGAGCATGAGACTTTTGATCACGGGTCATGAGTTCAGGTCCCATAATGGGCATAGAGCTTACTTAAAAAAAGATAATTTTTTTTTTAATTTTTTTTAACGTTTATTTATTTTTGAGACAGAGAGAGACAGAGCGTGAACAGGGGAGGGGCAGAGAGAGAGGGAGACAGAGAATCCGAAACAGGCTCCAGGCTCTGAGCTGTCAGCACAGAGCCCGATGCGGGGCTCGAACTCACAGACCGCGAGATCATGACCTGAGCCAAAGTCGGACACTTAACTGACCGAGCCACCCAGGCGCCCCAAGTATAATTTTTAAAAAGTTGGAGATACAGATCATCAGCAGAGTTAAAATTCTGTCACTGCTTCTGATTTACCTCAGAGCCAAAAGAAGACATGTCTGGGTTTATGCTACCCACACCTGCTTCTGTGAGGTGAATCTATTGCACATCTCAATGGAACTTCCAAAAATGCTAAAGGATGATTTTTTTTAAGTAAAACCATAATTCTCCTACAGATATAAAATGAACATGTGTCAAATATTTCATTTAATTCATTAATAAGGAAGCCGCAAAAGAGTTTAAGATGGTTCAAAGGAAAATTCAATGATACAAAAACAGAATGCTGAAATGAAAGTACAGTACTCAGTAGCAGAAAAACTTGTTTCTTCCACTCTGAAGGAATGAACTAAATATTCACTAGACAGATTGGGTGTTTCAGTCGATATGTTGTTTCTACAAATTAACCTTATTCTCTACAGAGTTGTGAAATCTTCTAATCAAAGACAGTGATAGGCAGAGGTAACTGATGGATGAGCTAAGGCCTTTCTTGCTTTTTCCTTAAAGGAGTTTATTCATTCACTTCACAAATATTTATTGAGCATTTACTATAACCTAGGTACTATTCAGCAGTGCACAAAACAGGCAAAATTCCCTCCCATGTGGGGCTTACATTGTCGTTCATTTTTTTTTTTTTTTTTTTTTTTGGAACATTATGAATTTGAAGTGATAATAGGACAAATGGATATTCTTTTAGAAACTTCTGGAGTCAATGGTATTAAAACTAGGAAGACTTAAGGATTAAATATGTGGACAGTCTATTTTCAGGTTTTGATTAAAATAGATTTTTTTTTTTCCGGGGTGCCTGGGTGGCTCAGTCGGTTGAGCGTCCGACTTCGGCTCAGGTCATGTTCTCACAGTTCGTGGGTTCGAGCCCCAAGTCGGGCCCTGTGTTGACAACTCGGAGCCTGGAGCCTGCTTTGGATTCATTGTCTCCCTCCTCTCTGCCCCTAGCCCACTCGCATTCTGTCTCTGTCTCTCTCAAAAATAAATACACATTAAAAAAAAAATTTTTTTTTTAAATAGATTTTTTTTCCTCATTCCTCATTTGTAACATTCGTATTTTCTTCATTTAATGACATAGTATCAATGGCTTGGGGTTTCTTACTAACCTTGGGCTTCTGTTTTTAGATATACATGCTAAAAGTGTTTCTGCTTTTTTGCTATTAGTTTTTATCTATTTGATATTTTAAATGAACATTTAAAAATATTTTTTTATCTGAATATGCATTCAGAAACACAATATACTTCTGGTGGGGAAAAACCAGAATCTGCAGTTAGCAATGTAAAGGTTTTGACAACCTCTTAATTCCTCCATTCATAAATAAACATAAATTAGAAACTGCTGAGATTCCTCTATCTACCCCACCCCCCATGGATAAAGATTTATTTTGTTTACTTCTGAAAAAAATGGCTCAGCATTTTCCCATATCATTTTGGGTTCATAAAATGTGAATGGCTTTTTTGTTTGTTTGTTTTTCTATTTGAGCTTGATTGAATTTTGCCTTGAATTATAATTTGGGAAGTTGTATTTCATGAACGGATACTTAAAATGCTGGCCCAAATCAGAATCAACAGTGATGGGCTAGAAAAGTTTCATCATACAGTTGTCTTATGCATTTTAGCAGGTGCTTCCCAAATTCCTATTTCCTTCCCAAATTTGCCATGTTTCTTTTTGGCAGCTCTCAGCCAGCTATTTAACAATGTACTGACTGAATAACCTTGAAGAAAGGTCAATAACCTTGAAGAAAGTTACTCATCAGCAGGAATTAATGTAAATACAAAGACCTACTTAAAAAATGCTTATTTGTTCTTTAACACATAATTGGCTGTCTTATTTTTGTAATTCATACAGTATACTTACAAAGTTTAGAATGAATACCCAAGACATTTTGAATAAGTATTTTGGACTTTATTAACAATATAGCTTTGTTGGAGGAGTAATAAAAAATATTGACATTCTATTTTTAAAATCTGACTTCAAGCATGCTTAAGTACTTAGGATTAAAATACATTAACCATTTGCAAATTGCACACATCAACAATATTAATGATTATAGAATTTAGGTTGTGGATGTATGGGAATTCATTGACTTATTAGAGTTTTCTGTAATTTTGAGATTTTTCATAATAAAACATTGGAACAAAACTGTTAGACATAATGCTCTACGTGAAGTAATTTATTCCCTTTGTAATCCTAGGAAGGTTAGAATGCATGTTCATAACACCAATAAAATTACAAGGATTTATAATGTGATTGGAACAATCAGAGGATCTGTGGAACCTGGTGAGTATGAATTTTTTAAACACTTCATTTTCACAAAGATTAAAAGAGTAAGAGATAAAAACCTTTAGTCAATAATTCTTTATTTCCCTTGAGTGATTAGAGACAACTACATTTGAAAAAAAAAAAAAATTGCACAACGCTAAAAGAAACCTGTACTTTGTAAGTGTTGATTTTTTTTTTCTATAGAAGAAACACAACCAAAAGGGAGTTTAATTTAAAGACACAAGTCACAAGTATTTGTAAGGTATTCAAAATTGTAGTTCTTTTGAACACATTATTTTCCAGACAGGTATGTTATTCTAGGAGGTCATCGGGACTCCTGGGTGTTTGGAGCTATTGACCCAACCAGTGGAGCTGCTGTTTTGCAAGAAATTGTCCAGAGTTTTGGAAAACTGATGGGTAGAGGTAAATGATGTTTCTTTGGTAGGTGATGACAAAACATGACTCACTTAATTTTCCTCTATTTTTAGGCACATGTGCGTAATTAATGTATGTTAACAATGATTGCAGGCTGGAGACCTAGAAGAACAATCATTTTTGCCAGCTGGGATGCAGAAGAATTTGGACTACTGGGCTCCACAGAATGGGCTGAGGTAAATATGGCCGGAGGTTCTTGTTCTTGATCAACAGGGAAACAAATACATGTATTTCAGGGTGATCACAGATAGATTCCATTAGCTAAAAATGGTTTTAGTTTGGAGAAAGACTCAAAAATTTAAGAAATTTTGTAAATGGAATTATTTTAGTAAATTGCCTTTCTGATTTCAGATATTTATTTCTTCTTTAGGTATGATTGATTTTCATTTCACACTGGTCCCAGATGCTTTATCTTTAAGTGTCTCTCCTAGACACCCTTCTTTCATCTTCCCTTAGCCTCCACATTGAGTAAGTTCTTTAATGTACAAGGTAAGGCCACACATTTTTGTCAAGACATGAACACTGTATGCTTGCTTTACCTGCACCATCTATTTATCTTTGGGTTGATATTTTATAGAATTGTTTTAAAGCATGTCATATATTTCTTGTTATTGTCTGGTTTTAAAATACTTTCCTCCTGGCTACTTACCTGTTTATTTTGAAATAATGTGAATGAAATAAACATGGGGGTGAAATCATACAGTTATTTCTCTGTTTTCTTATCCGTATATTCAATTGACATGGCAAAGTTTTGTTATCATTTTGGTAATTATCAATATGCATTTTGGAAGTAGACTGTTCATTTGGATGAATCAAATGTCCTCTACTTTAAGAAATGCAAATTCTTGTGAATGCATGTATATATAAATACGTGACTCTGTTTCTCTAATTTTACCAACTTACAGATCAAAAAAATCTCAGATATAAAATCAAACATGTACTTCACATTAGTCTAAATAAATCGGGGTTAAAAGACAATTTCAACACTGTTAATTCATGATAATATTCAGCAGCATACTTTTCTTAAGAATAGTTAAGGAATTTTTATTTCTACTCAAAATGTTATAATGGAAACTCTGACTATCTATAGAAGAGACAGCTACTATTTGGCCATTATGGGCAAGGGGAGAGAGGAAATAGTCCTCACTTGTGCCATAACCACTCACAGCTTTACATTTTTTATTATAATATATTTTATTTATTTAAGTTTATTTATTTTGAGAGAGAGAGAGAGAGAGCATGCATACTCAAGAGCAGGGGAAGAGTAGAGAGAGAAGGAAAGAGAGAGGGGAAAGAATGAGAACGTAACCCAAACTAGGCTCTGCACTGCCAGCATGGAGACCAATGCGGGGTTTGAACTCACGAACCGTGAGGTCATGACCTAAGGCAAAACCAAGAGTCAGATGCTCAACTGGCTGAGCCACCCAAGTGCCCCTATTCTTCTTTTTAAATTTAAGTATAGTTGATATACAGTATTAGTTTCAGGCACACAAACTGTGGATTGATAATTTTATACATTATTCAGTGCTTGCCACAGTAAGTGCAGTTACTACCATCTATCACCGTACAAAGTTATTATAATATTGACTATGCTGTACTTTACATTCATGACTTGTTTCTTATTTATAACTGGAAGTGTGTACCTCTTAATCCCCTTCACCTATTTTTCCCATTTTCCCACTCCCCTCCCTTCTTGCAACTACTAGTTTTTTCTCTGTATTTATTAGCCTTTGTTTTTTGTTTGTTTTGTTTTACTTTGTTTTACTTACCACATAAGTAAAATCATGTGGTATTTGTCTTTCTCTGACTTAATTCAGTTAGCATAATACCTCCTAGGTCCATCTATAGGTCCATCTACAATGTCACAAATGGCAAAATTTCATTCTTTTTTATGACTGAGTAGTATTCTCGTGTGAGTGTGTGTGTGTGTGTGTGTGTGTGTGTGTGTGTGTGTAGAGAGACACATCACATCTTCTTCATTCATCCCTTGATGGACTCTTAGATTGCTTCCATATCTAGGCTCTTACAAGTAATGATGTAATAAATATAGGGGTGCATATATCTTTTTTAATTTGTGTTTTTATTTTCTTTGGATAAGTACCCACCAGTGGAATTTCTGGATCATATGGTAGTTCTATTTTTAGTTCTCTGAGGAACTTCCACGCTGTCCTGTAGTGACTGCTCCAATTTCTGTTCCTACCACCAGTGCACAAGGGTTCCCTTTTGTCCACGTCCTCACTGATACTTGTTATTTCTTATCTTTTTGATACTAGCTATTCTGACAGATAGGAGATGATATCTCTTGTGGGTTTCATTTGCATTTCCCTGATAAATGATGTTGAGCATATTTTCATGTGTCTTTTAGCCATCTGTATGTCATCTTTGAAAACATGTCCATTGAGGTCCTCCACCCATTTTTTATTGGCTTATTAGGTTTTTTTTGTTGTTGTTGTGTTGTATCGGTTCTTTATACGTTTTGGATATTAATCCCTTCTTAGTACATAATTTGTAAATATCTTCTCCCATTCAGTAGGTTGCCTTATTGTTTTATTGATGTTTTTATTTGTTTGTTTTTTTGTTGTTGTTTTGCTGTGCAAAAGCTTTCTATTTTGATGGAGTCTCAATTGTTTGTTTTTGCCTTTGTATCTCTTGCCCAAGGAGACAGATCCAGAAAGATATTACTGAGGCTGATATCCAGGAGATTACTGCTTATGTTTTCTTTTAGGAGTGTTATAGTTTCAGGTCTTACATTTAGGTCTTTAATAAACGTTGAGTTTGTTTTTGTGTATGGTATAAGAAAATGGTCTAGTTTCATTCCTTTGCATGTAGCTACTCAGTTTCCCCAACACCATTTATTGAAGAGACTGTCTTTTCCCTATTGCATATTTTGCCTCCTTTGTCATAGAGTAATTGCCATTAAGTGGGTTTATTTTTGGCTCTGTATTCTGGTCCATTGATCTATGTGTCCTGTTTTGTTTTGTTTTGTTTTGTTTTTTTTGTTTACTTATTTTGGGAGTTAGTTTATTTTGAGGGAGAGAGAGAGAATGGGAGAGAGGCAGAGAGGGACAGAGAGAGAATCCCAAGCAGGCTCTGCACTGTCAGCACAGAGCCCGAAGTGGGGCTTGAACTCACGAACCATGAGATCATGACCTGAGCTGAAATCAAGCCAAATGCTCTACCATCTGAGCCACCCAGGCACCCCAATGTGTGCCATTTTTGTGCCAGTACCATACTGTTTTGATTACTATTGCTTCTTAGTGTAGTTTGAAATGTGGGATTATGATATCTCTAGTTTTGTTCTCTTTTCTTAAGATTATCTTGTTTATCTATAGTCTGTTGTGCTTCCATACAAATATTAGGATTATTCTAGTTCTGTGAAAAATGCTAAGTTACTGGTATTTTGATAAGGATTGCATTGCATCTGTAGATTGCTTTGGGTACTATGGACACTTAAAAATATTAATTAATCCATTCCACCAGCATAGTATATCTTTCCATTTGTTTGTGTTATCTTTGGTTTCCTTCACCAATACTTTCTACTTTTTAGAGTACAGATCTTTCACCTCCTTGGATAAATTTATTCCTAGGTATTTTCTTTTTGGTGTAGTTGTAAATGGGATTGTTTCTTTAAAATCTCTTTCTGCTACTTTGTTATTGGCATATAGAAACAACAGATTTCTGTGTATTAATTTTACATCTGGCAACTTAATCATTTATTAGTTCCATTAGTTTTTTGGTGGAGTCTTTAGGGTTTTCTGTATATAGTATCGTCATCTAGAAGCAGTGACAGTTTTCCTTTTCCTTACCAATTTGGATGCCTTTTTTTTTTTTTTTTTTCCCTTGTCTGACTGCTACAGCTAGGACTTCCAATATTATGTTGGAGAAACTGGCAAGAGTAAGCATCCTTGTCTTGTTCCTGATCTGTAGAGGAAAAGCTTTCAACTTTTCACCATTGAGTGTGAGGTTAGCTGTGGGTGTGTTGTTTGTGGCTTTTATTATGTTGAAGTATTTTCCTTCTAAACCCAGTTGCTGAGAATTTTTATCATGAATTTTGAATTTTGTCAAATGGTTTTTCTGCATCTATTAAGATGATGTGATTTTTTTATTCTTCATTTTGTTAATGTGTGTCACATTGATTTGCAAATATTGAACAACCCTTACATCCCTGGAATAAATCCCACTTGATCATCATAAATGATCCTTGCATTTTTGGTTTGCTAATAATTTGTTGAGAATTTCTGAATCTATGTTCATCAGGGATATTGGCCTGCAATTTTCTTTATTTCTATGTATTTATTTTTTTGTAGTGTCTTTTAGATGGTTTTGGTATCAGGGTAATGCTGGCGTCACAGAATGGGACGTTTTACTTCCTCTTCTCTTTTTTGGAATAGTTTAATAGTTTGAGAAAGATACATATTAGCTCTTTGTAAGTGTTTGGTAAAATATATATGTGAAGCCACTGGGCTGGCCTTGTGTTTTTTGGGAGTGTTTTTGTTACAGATTCAATTTTGTTACGAGTAATTGATCTGCTCAGATTTTTGATTTCTTCTGATTCAGTTTGAGAAGATTGTATGTTTCTAGAATTTTTTATCTGCTTCTTCTAGCTTGTCCAGTTTTTGGATATTTAATTTTTATAGTCTTTTATAATATTTTGTATTTCCATGGTGTTAGCTTTAACTTCTGTTTTGTTCATGATTTTGAGTCCTCTTTTTCTTCATGGGTCTGGCTAATGGTCAATCAATTTGGTTTATATTTTCAAAGAACCAGCTCTTAGTTTCACTGATACTTTCTCTCTTTTAAGTTTTTATTTCCTTTATTTCTGCTCTGATCTTTATTACTTCTTTTTTTCTACTAATTTTGGGTTTTGTTTGTTCTTTTTGGGTTTTGTTTGTTCTTTTTCTTTCTTTAAAATAAATTTTTTTTAATGTTAATTTATTTTTGAGAGAAAGAGTGTTGTGAGCTGGGGAGGGACAGAGAGGGAGACACAGAATCCGAAGCAGGCTCCAGGCTCTCAGCTGTCAGCACAGAGCCTGACCCGGGGCTCAAACTTACAAGCCATGAGACCATGAAGCCTGAGCTGAAGTTGGCTCCTTAACCAACTGAGCCACCCAGGCACCCCTGTTCTTTTTCTAGTAAGGTTAGATTGAGATTTTTCTTGTTTCTTGAGGTAGGCCATAATGTATTGCTATAAAACCTTCTTCTTAGAACTGCTTTTGCTCTGTGCTGAAAAATTGAATCATTGTTTCCATTTCCATTTGTCTCCAGGTATTTTTTTATTTCCTCTTTGATTCATTCATTGATTTATTCGTTGTTGATAGCATATTGTTTTAACCTCAACATATTTGTGTTTTTACCAGTTCCCTTCTTGTTATTGATTTCTAATTTTTACCATTGTCATTGGAAAAGATGCTTAATAGGATTTTAATCTTAAATTTATTGAGATTTGTTTTGTGATATAGCATATGATCTGGAAAATGTTGCATGTGCCGTTGTAAAGAAAGGTGCATTCTTCTATTTTTGGGTGGAATGTTCTGTATTTATCTGTTAAATCCATCTAGTCTAATGATTCATTTGAACCCACTGTTTCATAATAGATTTTCTATCTGGATAATATATCTATTGATGTAAGTGGGGTGTTAAAATCCCCAACTATTATACTATTACCATGGATTTCTACCTTCTTATGTCTGTTAACATTTGCTTTATATATTGCTTTATATGTTAGGTGCATAGATATTTACCATTGTTATATCTTCTTGTTGGATTGATCTCATTATGTGATGCCTTCTTTGTCTCTTATTATAGTCTTTGTTTTAAAGTCTATTTTGTTTGATAAAAGTATTACTACTCCAACTTTTTTTTTTTGTTTTTTTTTTTGCTTCCTCTTGCATGGATATCTTTTTCCATCCTTTCACTCTTTGTCTCTGTGTGTCTTTTGATCTGAGGTGAGTCTCTTTTAGACAGCATATAGATGGGTTTTGCTTATTAATCTATTCCGTCATTCTCTCTTGATTGGGGCATTTAGTCCATTTACATTAAGGTACTAATTAATAGATGTATACTCATTGCCATTTTGTTAATTGTTTTCTGTTCAGTTTTTTTCTGTTCCTTTGTTCTTCTCTTGCTCTCTTTCTTTGTGATTTGATGGTGTTCCTTTAGTATTATGCTTGGGTTCCTTTTTATTTTTGTGTATTCTAGGTTTGAGTTTGTGGTTATGGTAAAGTTGATATATAACCTCTTATGTATTAGTACTCTATAAGTTGATGGCTGCTTGGGTATGAATACATTCAAAAACACTAAATTTTTGACCCCCCCCCCCCCGATTTTATTTATATGATGTCATATTTTACATATTTTTCATACTGCCTACCTAATATTCTAAATATAGTTGACTTTATTATTATTGTCTTTTTAACCTTCATACTAGCTTTATAAGTGACTCATTTACTACCTTTACTATATGTTTGCTTTTACCAGTAGAAATTTTTCCTTTCATAAATTTTTTTCTAGTATGACCTTTTCTTTTCTAAAGAAGTCTCTTTAATGTTTATTGGAAGGCAGGTTTAGTGATGATGAATTCCATTAGCTGTTGTTCATCTGGGAAACTCTTCATCTCTTCATCAATTCTGAATGGTAAACTTGGTGCATGGAGTATTCTTGGTTATGTTTTTTTTTTTTTTCCCCACTTTTAGCACTTTGAATGTATCATGCCCCTCACATCTGGCCTGCAAAGTCTCCGATAAATCAGCTCATAGCCTTATTGAGTTTCCTTTGTATGTAAGTATTTGCTTTCCCCTTGGTGCTTTTAAGATTCTCTCTTTATGTTTTGACATCTTAATTATTATGTGTCTTGGTGTGGACTTCCTTGGGTTTATTTTATTTGGGGATCCCTGGTATTCCTGGATGTCTCTTTCCTTCCCCCAGTTAGGGAAGTTTTCAGCTGTTATTTCTTCAAATAAGTTTTCTGCTTCCTTCTCTCTTTGTTCTCTTTCTGGGAACCCTGTAATGCTGAAGTTGTTATGCTTAATGCAGTGATAGCTTAACCTGTCCTAATTAAAAAAAATTTTTTTTTCTTTTTGCTGTTCAGTTTGGTTGCTTTCCACAATCCTATTTTCTAGCTCACTGATCTGTTCTGCTGCCTCTATTCTGCTGTCATTTTAGTTATGGTATTTTTCAGTTCTGATGGTTCTTTTTTATATTTTCTGTCTCGTTGGAAGTTCTCACTGAACTCACCTATCCTTCTTTCAAGTCTGTTGAGCATCTTTATGACCATTACTTTGAACTCTTTCTCAGGTAGATGGCTTATTTTTGTTTCATTTTGCTGAGGTCCAGCCCTAGCAGGTCCAGGGGTTCCCAAAGGATGAATGGCGTCGGCGAAAATAACAAATGGACACAGACAATAGCAGTGTGTTAGACTGGTTGCTTTATTGTGGCAAACGTGGCATTTTATGTGTTAGCAATTTCTTTGTAGAGTGCATCATCTATGTTTTTCAGCATTACCTAATTCTAAATATGTTTCTTTGTGTAATCACCCAGTAAGGAACAACATAGTTATTTTCTTGTAACATTCCCTCCTGCCCTTTTGCTTATTAATTTCTTCATACTATTTTCATTATGAATCTACATTTGTCTATAAAGCATTTGCCTTGCTATTTTCATGAAAGGTCATCTATCCCTCAACACCTCAAGTGGAACGTTTACAGGGATATGACTTCTTAATTGTTCCTTTGAACCATTTGCAATACAAGGAACAAAAGTATTCTCTTTGGTCTTGGGTGCCGGGAGGGAGCCAAGAGGGCCCTGGGAACCCACGCCTTATGCGTTCCCAGAGAGACAATGTATGCCTAGGAGCTAATGAACCATTCTGTACCTTAACCCACCAGGTCAAGTTATCATCTGGAATGCCTCCTGGGGGCCAAGTGGGTCTAGGGTTTGGAGTAACTTGTATCCATGGATACATTCCTTTGTTGGCCGGGTGGGGATTTCAAACCCATTTGTCCCCCTCCTTGGCTGGGAAATATATGGTGCTATCCTTCCTTTAGGTGGGGGACAGGCAGGCAGGGGTGGCACCGGCTGGGTATAAGGTTTCATTATCCATCTTCGGATTCTCATGGTTTTTCCCAGAGGGAGTTTATATATCCCCGAGTTTGCCCCCATGGGTTTATTTTGATTCATCAATGCTAATTAGACTATGGGGATGGCCATGATGAATAACAGGAGGGATACTGGTAGCTTCCCATTCAAAGGGTCGCTGTGCATTGCCCTCTGCCAACCACCCACGCTATGCCATCAGGAAGGCTGGATGGATCGGCTCCCGGCATCATTTAGTTCTTTTTTTGAGGTCTTGTTCTTTTGTTTAGAACATCTTCCTCTGTCTCCTTTGTCTGACTTTGTTTGTTTCTATGAATTCTGTGGAATGGGTACCTCTTCCAGTCTTGAAGGAGGAGCCTTATAGAAGAATGTCTCCTGTGTAGACTGTGTACTTGGTGGCTTTGGCTGGCTGGTTGGTGCTGGCTGGGCATTGGCTGGGGCCCTCTACACAGAGGCACCCTGTCAGGTCAGCTGGAGCAAGTGTAACCCATGGTTCCTGGAGTGCTTTGCACTATGGTCACCTTGGAGGGTCAGCTGACATGAAGCAGACTCAGGCCAAGGGTTTTTGGGGTGCTCTACATTGGGAATGCCTTGGTGGGATGGCTGGAGATGGCATGGGAGCAGGCCAGATATGACATGGTGCTTTGTGCCTGGGGCACCTTGATGGGACAGCTGAAGCTGGTGTGGGTTAGAGGACTGAGTAATCTGACCCTGGAGAGAGTTCTAGCAGTTACACCCATTTGGCAGACATTCTATGGTTGGTAAATGGATTTCCTTCACTTAATAATCTAGTTTCCCTTTATTTTATTTTATTAAAAAATTTTTTTTAAACATTCACTTATTATTGAGAGACAGACACAGAGGGTGAGCAGGGGAGGGGTAGAGAGAGGGGGAGACACAGAATCCGAAGTAGGCTCCAGGCTCTGAGCTGTCAGCACAGAGCCCGACGTGGGGCTCGAACTCACGATCTGTGAGATCATGACCTGAGCAGAAGTCAGTTGCTCAACCAACCGAGCCACCCAGGTGCTCTCTAGTTTCCCTTTAAATTACTGTTTGTTTTGTTCTCCTGTGTCCCAGGGTAGGTGACTCTGTCCATCGGCCCCTCAGTGATATCCCTCTCTACTCTAGGTTGCCACATCGGGTGGTTGTTCTCAATGTTACTGTGTGTCTGTCTTTCCTACCCTTCTTTATGTGGTCCCTCTATTCTTTGTCATGCAGAAGTTGTTCAGTCAGCCCTCAGTTCTTCTTTAGGAAGAGTTGCTCTGTTTGTAGGTGTAGATTTGGTGTGTCTGGGAACTGAGTTCAAGGTATTTATATGCGTCTATCTTGGACTGTGTCCTATTATACTGTGTTCTTATGAGGTAGCAAGCTAGAGAGAAGTAAAAGGCTCTCTCAGCATATCCCATCTGTGTGATAGTAGTGTGTGTGTGTGTGTGTGTGTGTGTGTGTGTGTGTGTTATAGTGAGAGGAAGAGACTATCCTAATGGCTTTCCTTCTCTCCATCTAGTTTTTTTTCTATCCTCCTTTTGAAAATTATTTTTCTTTGCATCTCCTCTTTTAAAAATAGATAAATGGAGGGGCACCTGGGTGGCTCAGTTGGTTGCGTGCAACTCTTGATTTTTGGCTCAGGTCATGATCCCAGAGTCACGGGATCAAGGCCTGTGTCAGGCTGTGTGCTGATAGTGCTGAGCCTGCTTGGGATTCTCTTTCCCTGTCTCTGTGCCTCCCCTGCTTGTGTGCACGTGCACTCTAAAATAAAATACTTTAAAAAAATAGATAAATTGACTCTATTTCTGACTTTTAAAATTATACTTGGGTTTCCAGCCTCAGTAGCTCTCTCAAACTTCAGTGTATGTAAGGATTTCCAGGGATACCTTTTAGAAAATACAGA
The DNA here is from genome assembly GCF_028018385.1 of Neofelis nebulosa. NCBI lineage: Eukaryota > Metazoa > Chordata > Mammalia > Carnivora > Felidae > Neofelis > Neofelis nebulosa. Next base: position 43,119,988 of record NC_080791.1, on the reverse strand, counting down.
TTTCCAGGCCTTTCAGAAATTTTTAATCAGTACATCTGCTGTGGGGCCCAAAATCTGGGAGCCTCACCCCTTCATATTCTAATGCAAGGAGTCAAGGAACCACACTGTGAAAATAGTTTTTTTCTGAGAATCCTTGCTATTGCTATAAATAGTAGCTACACATATTTTTCTTTTTTACTTGTGTTAATGTTGTCAACCAACCAGTTATCTGCATTTTCTCATAAATTATGGCAAAGGCATAGATACTGGATTCATAAAGGTATCTGTAGACCACCTTTATACTAAATTGATTTGCTTATTTATTTCCACAATTGTAAATATTGTGAATTAAATAACAACTTTGCTTCAACTGTAGGAGAATGCAAAAACACTCCAGGAGAGAAGCATTGCTTATATCAATTCTGATTCATCTATAGAAGGTAAATCTTACTTCAGATTATTAAACAATGCATCATCTTTTAGTCTGCAAATTGTAACTAACTTGTAAACTAAGATTATTCTCGTCCCATGAAATTCCTCAATAGTACCTCCATTTTCCACTTTACCACAGAGAAAATGATTATGATTCAAATGAATCAGTATGAGTCATAACTGAGCTACTGATTGTAATTTCTTTAGTATGTTTGCCCTTTGCCTATCTTGAATTACTACTTAAAACTCTAGTATTAACCATATTCTTCCTGTGGAGATATTAAAAGAATTTGGCTACAATATTTCAGAAGAATGTTTTACGGAATATTCCACATAGAAATACTTTATGGGAGCAATTTGAAGTGAGTACATACTACAGACTTTGCTTGGAAGCTGACATACGACACTTGTGTCTCTAGGCTTTCTTTGTATTACTTCTAGATGAATGTCAGAGCATACTTCTGAGGTACTGAAATGCTCTGGTCTAATGTCTTGATATACACTGTCGAATTGATGGAGTAAATATGAATGGCATAGCCTTATCACTTCCTTTGCCAAAGCCCCCCTCGAAAGATACCACCTTAAGAATGATGCTATTTGATTTCAAGACTATACATTGTTTATAATTAGAAATAGTTAGAATTAGACTTCTCTTGGAATCTCACCTGGAAGTATTAAAATACATTGTATTTTATTTTTTCAGGCAATTATACTCTGAGAGTTGACTGTACACCCCTTCTTTACCAATTGGTGTATAAACTGACAAAAGAGGTATATAAATAGATGTCTTAATGTTTTCTGATGAATAGATAAGTGGATAACACTTGTTTTCTTAATTAGTGGTACTGATTTTTAAACTGGTAACTGATTTGTATAAGTAAGAAGTCAGAAAAAAACCTTTAATACACTATTTATATGACCTATGTATAAAAACAGCATTGCTAATCTTTCTAATAGTAGTTATTATTGTATACACTGTTGCCATGTAGAGGGTATACAGTTTCATTTGGCAGAGGAATTTCGATACAACAGAATGAGCTAGAATGGAGAAAGCCTTGGGTTCAAACCCTATAAAATGAATTCCAGCAGCATCAATGATAAAAGGACATGGTCACTGAATCCAAATACTTCGCAATCTAGAGAGGATACACACTTGTAAGTGAGGAATTACACGTCAGTAGAATATTGGATACTACAAACAATGGAGAAGAATTATGGAATAGAGAAGCTGAAATTCTGGGGTGGTTGGGGAAGCATCAGAAGATGTTTACAGAATAATTAGTTCTTGGGTTGTAAAATGGAAGGGTGTGAAAGTAAGAGAGAAGGCATTCTCAGCAGAGAACACCGTAACCTGAAAAAGATGTGGAGACATGAAAGAAAATATTTCCTGAACTGTAGGTGGTTCAGGGTGACATAAGTATAAGGTTTTGGTGGATAAATGGTAAGAAATGGAGCAGGACAAATAGGCCAAGGTCAGAAATATGGTGATGGGAAAATTAGAGAATCTTTTTTTTTTTTTTTAAGAGACCTGGAAGATCATTTCTTCCTTTTATTTGTTTTAACTTATTTATTTTTAAATGTTTATTTTTGAGAGAGCGAGTGAGAGAGCACATGTGCATGCACGTGGGGCAGAGAGAGGGAGACACAGAATCCAAAGCAGCCTCCAGGCTCTAAGCTGTCAGCACCTATCTGATGTGGGGCTCGAATTCATGAACTGTGAGGTCATGACCTGAGCCAAAGTCAGATGCTTAACCGGCTGGGCTGAGCAACCCAGGGGCCACAGAGAATCTTTAACAAGGTTATACATTATCATATTTGTTCATTAGAAAGACCACTCAGTATCAGTGTAGTGAATAGATTAAGCTGTAGCAAGTCTAATAGCAAAATGGAAATAATTCTTACAGGAATTTTGTGAATATTATTGATAAAAAGTACTTTGCACTCTACTCTAAAAATGACATATATCTTTAATTTTTGTGTACTTCATTTAAATGGTTCATTATAGAATTTAGTTACCAAATACAAATCTTTAAAGTATGTTATCACTTAGATTACAATGTGAAGTAGGTGTCACTTCTCTGTAGGTACTATTTTCCACTCTCCCTTAATATTACCCTTTCCTTTTTCCCATTAAATGCCTTTAAAAACCAGTTTTCCCAAATGGGAGTGCTCTCATCATTCCCATCCCAACTCTCAACATATTGGGTAGCTTATGTTCTTGATACTTTTATTCGAATGTCCCATTAAAACATCTAAAGCAAGCTGTAAGGAAAATTCTGAGAGAATCCTGCTCAGGACATGCATTTATGCTTTGTGCTGTCCTCCAGAGATGGCTCCTGCCTTTGATATCAAGGATAGTTAATAATTTCAGGGCCAATAGGGAGAAGTTGAGGTCTATGCCCCTTTGTACACAGGCAGATGCTTCTCCACGGCCATACCAAAACCTGGTAGAAAAAGACTTCTGTGAACGGACGATTACCATTTCAGCAACCTCTAGGATGTGTTGGCAGAGGCAAACCATGCTGGTGGCAGGAGCGCAGGATGGGAGTGGTAGAGAGGGCAGAGCTTAGGGACTGGGCAGCTGCCCGATTTAAGAACTGGGACAAGGTGTTGAAAATACCCAAGGGTCAGCATTTGTGACAAGACAGCAGAGACAGAAAGTATGCTCTAGGGGGTACAGGCTAGAAGGACTCAGTTCTGGGTAGCGCTAGACTGAAATTGTGATTCCAGAAAAGGAGAGGGTTTTTCAGGGAATTCGGTCTAAGCAGGATGTAGGAATTCGAGCAGGTTCTCAGCCATTGCGAGTTGGCGGGAGCAGAGTCGAGTAGAACCCAGTCAGTTGGCGGGAAAGGAGTAGAACGTCGCTGCTGCTGCAACATGCTGGTGGGCAAAGGAAGGACGTGGAGAGCCAGGACTGCCTTTAAGCTGCGGGCTCATGTGCAATGATGAGGCAACAACCCACTCTGTATAAAGGCCACAGAAAATATCAGAGGAATTGATGTTTATGTTAAGATGGGGACCATTATCCCCATTTCCACAGCTGAGAAAACTAGCGTTTGAAGAGGGGAAGCAACGCACCATAGGTTATGATGCTTTCAGAGCTGCGTGAGGAGGGTATGCCTTTTTCTGAACAAAGCAGAGCTACAAACACAAAATTCAGGCAATACGTGTGTTCATGAGGATCTAAAACAGGCACCTCAGCCTTCACAGTCCACACTCTACCTTGTGGCCCTGCCGAAGATTGGAGAGAGCAGAGTGTAAGTTAATGGCCGTACCTTTAATGGGGGCAGTAAAAAAGGTTCTTGTATTCATAGAAGCTCTTAAAATCCCCAAAGAGAAATGTGAGGTTATGCAGAGCTTTTAAAACCCATCAGATTCCAACTTGGTTTGAATACAATTGGACTTTCCAACAGCAGTTCCTCCTTTCCCCTCGGGCTCTGCAAAACCAGGATTTACATTGCCCTTGTCAGGCTTAGATGCTTCAGCCACATCTGCCACCCTGAGGCCTCTCTTTAAAGGTCTTTTAGGACAGAAGCAACTTACTTACGTAAATCTTGTATCCAAGTTTTCCCCCAGTGACTTACTCAAGGACATCTAAACTGCTAAAAATTAAACTGATAACATTTGTTATAAATCTGCAACTCTATTAAAAAAGTTTACCAAAATAAGCCAGAGATTTTTATCTCACGTACATGGCAAAATTATCAATAGGCAGGCAACAAAAATGAACATGAATTTGGTTGTATTCTTTTGTCATTTGCTTGTTTTTCTATGAAGAACATGATATATGTCCATATAGTTAGAAGTTGATAACCTATGGTTTTATTATTGACATAAATTTAGTTGCTTCTGCCTCTAATTCCCAATATTTGATGTTTCTTTCCAGATATCCAGCCCAGATGATGGTTTTGAGAGTAAGTCTCTTTATGAAAGCTGGTTGGAAAAGGACCCTTCATCTGAAAATAAAGATTTTCCTAGGTGAATTACTTGTATATTTTCTACCGTTAGGATCAATTGTGAATTCCCCTTTGCCCGTTGTTTCTCCAGAAATGCAATTCTCAGCTGTGTCAACAATGTGAGTAGAAGAAAGATAATCCCAAAGAATCCCTGTGTAGCCTTCAATTTGCTAATGGTACAGAATAGCCAAGTCTTTGAATCTATAATAAATTCTACTTTTGCAAATGTTTAGCCAAAATTATTTTGCCACATTATCAGGTATTATTTTGCATTTTTGTATTAAATTTTAGATATTATTCAATGCATTAATGTGACACCAAATGATGATGAAATATGGATTATTTGCTTCTAAGTTTAAGGGGCATTATAAGTCACTACCAAATTGTGTCTTTACCTGTAATGAATATAGAATGTATTAATTTTTTACTTCTCATTCACAAAACAGTTTTCTTCAATTTTTTTTCTCCTGCAATACTATTTCTATAAACCAGCAGATGATGGTAACAGTTAATAGCTCCATTACATACTCCAAATAAGTCTTGTGAAAGTTTGTTTCCATTGTAAAAGTTTTACATGATTAAAAAAAAAAAAAACTAGAGTTAAAAAAAAAGGTTTTTAAAATACCTACATCTCAAAAACACATTGGAAGTATGTATTTTCTAATACACCTATAATTTTCTTCTTTGCTTACCATTTTATCATAAATTTTCCCATGTTATTGCATATATATTACATATGTATGTATGTAGTGGTTTCTTAACTACATGCAAAAAAATATATTGTAATTTCATTTTCTAAATAAGGCATAGATTCTTCGTGATCCTAAATACACTTTATCATGGCAGTTTTCTTACTATAGTTCTGAGGGTAGTGACCAAATTTTATTTTTCTCTTTTTCCTCTCTATGTAAACATTCTAAAAGACTGACGATGTGAAAGAGACCACAGTCACTAGGCTGCTGTCTTCGGTGGCACTGTTCAACTGTGACTGTAGTCAGTGCAGATTTACAGGTTTAATGCAGCAATTTCCGGCATGTGACAGGAAAGTAGCTTGGGGTGGTGTACCTTCTAATTTTTGTAAATGTGCTGTGCAATTCCTTGCTATTCCTGGGACAGGATTCATTTTTCTATTTCTTTAACTTCATATTTTTTAACTTATGCATTTGTAATATCCTTGTGTGTGTGTGTATACACATTTATATCCTACATCTAGAATCAACAAGCTGGGATCTGGAAGTGATTTTGAAGCTTACTTTCAGAGACTTGGGATTGCTTCAGGCAGAGCCCGTTACACTAAGAACAGGGTAAGCCATTTCATTATTTTGGATACATAGCATTTTATCCAACTTCTTGTTAGGAATTTTAAACTGTTTAGTTGTTTGGTACCAGGGCACCAGGTCATGTGGCCTGGGAAGAATTCCAGGGCTGGAGGCTGACTTCATGTCTCTTTGTAGATGGACTAGGAATTAATTTGGGTTATTCAGTGAATTTTCCTTGCAGGATTATTCAATGAAATGGTAGCTGGGCGATTACTGCCAAATGCTTAGCTGGTTAGCAGAACCAAGTAGTGCACATCCCTGTTCTCATTCAGGCTTTATTGGAAAATCCCATTCTCCTCCACTTTTCCTGAGGAAAATGTGCATGTGAAGAACCTGTTTTGGTCACAGGGAATGCTAGGCCACGAGTCTTTACTGTCAGTAGCCCCTCTTCACATCCTCACTCCTGCCTGTCATCTGAGTCCAGGGCTCCTGAGTAGGGAATAAAACAAGTTCCTCCTGATTTTTAAGTCGATTAACTTTACTGATCAGTTTGCACCATTGCCATTCAAACACACTGATGATATGTATTTGAATATGCCAACATGTGCCATGTTTGCTTGTCTAGGTTATAAATTATGTGATAAACCAAACTGAAGATTACATCAGCAAACCCAGATTTGTCACAGATTTTAATAATTTTCAAATCATAATTGCAATACACAGTCTTGCTTGCCTAGAATACATACCTTTTGTAAATCTGATTCTCCAGAATCAGAGAACAGAGATGAAAGCAAAATAAATCTGTATCCTGATACTCATTAAACTCTTTCAAGGCCTGTTCACTTTTATATTCTGTCATCAATCTGAACACAGTTGTCTAGTTTCTAAGAAATTGCAGATTAAAAGCAGGACATTAGACAGGAGAGAGACTGACACAAGGATTCGCAGTAAAAATGTTCACCTTATAGCAAAGTAGCATATAGGTAAAACTAAACTTAGGAAAGGCAGACCTAGGGAGTAAAACAAATATTTCTATAAAATACTTCTATGTAATAGTTTACAGTGGTAGCCCTTAACTGCATAATAAAGGTTAGATGGCATTTGGTTATACAGTTTGGGAAGGCAGAGAAGGTGCTTAAATGTAGATTCTATACAGATCTTAGCTGCCCAGAACCTTTCATTTCCAATCAATTGATAATTGTAAACTGTGTTAATATGCAATTTGAGTATGTATGCCTTAATTTCAGTTATCAGAAATACAATAACAATTTTGAAGTATTTTGAATGAAGATTACGTGAATGATAAAAGTAAAATTTTAAATGGGTGAATAGTTGGTCAAAGTGTTAGATTTTAACTTTTTGCTTCATGATAAAACTCAGAGTTCCACATGGTTGTATTTTTTTTTCTGCATTTTTAAGATTACATAAATAATATAATTGGAGTATTTAATGTTTGTCTATATTCAGTACCTACCCATATTTTGTTTCCCCAGAAAACAGATAAGTACAGCAGCTACCCGGTATACCATACAATTTATGAGACGTTTGAATTAGTAGAGAATTTTTATGACCCTACTTTTAAAAAACAGCTTTCAGTGGCTCAGTTACGAGGGGCACTGGTTTATGAGCTTGCAGACTCTAAAATCATTCCTTTCAATATTGAAGACTATGCAAAAGCTTTGAAAAACTATGCAACAAGCATCTACAATTTATCTAAGAAACATGACCAACGATTGAGAGACCATGGAGTATCATTTGGTAAGAATGGCTGGGTATATTTTATAATCTGAGTTAGAGCTTTCAGATATCGTCTCCGACTGTCATCACTGCACACTCTTTCATCCTAGAATACATCCTTGCGTTACTTAAGTTTGATTTCTAGGAAAAAACTTGAAACACCTTTAAAGAATGTCATTTAAACTGGTATTTGTAGGATGAATTTGTTTTGCTAAGTTAGTGCTATGAACATTGGGTTGGTTAATATTTTCCCTATATTGCTGCCTTTAGAAATATTTTTGCTGTTAAAAGAACAATACTATAAAAATACAATACTGCACAAAGATGGGAAAATAGAGAAAACCGATTCCTCTACATATATAATTATTGTATATTTTTGTTTACATGGAGATTTTTTTACCTGGTTTAAGCATTGTTTCACTTTGTGTATTTTATATTCATTTTATATTCACATTGCCATTTTGTGGTTATTGTTATGTACTATGCTATCTCCAACAAAGCAGGGATGAAATATAGTATGGTACAAAGGACTGAGCATTGGGTCTAGAAGCAGTTACCTGGTTCAAATCCCGATTCTAATATTTAGTCATTGTGTGATGTTGGAAAAGTTACATGACCTTTGTCAATTTTCCTCTGAGTGAAATGGTAAAGAATATAATGTTTCCAAGACTGCTGTGGGACATTCAGTTGGTTGGATATATAGACACAGTGGTGAGTCTCATAAACGTTACCTACTAGTACTGTTTTACTATAACCATTTTCTTTTAATCTGGGAGTAGATATTCTTAGTACATACCAGAATTATCAAGTATGTACTCAGTGTCTACTGTCTACTGTGTTATTTCCTGGGAGATACAAGAATGTTTAAAAAATAATCATTGTCCTCAAAGAGCACAGGCTCTCACGTGAGGGAAAAGACAAAAGTGCCAGGGACAAGCTGTTATAGGACGCTACAGAGAGTACTGTAGGGACACAGAGTAAGTAGAGAGAAGTCAGCAATGGCTTTGGAATATTGCATACAAATTAGTAATCTTCAAAGTCATGAGCAGCAGGTACTATGATCTAGATAAAGTGATACAAAGAAAATCTAGGAAACTGTATTTACATCAGTGATTGGAGAGTCTCTTTAACGAGGCAAATGAAATCGGAATAAGCAGAGCCGACAGTGAGATAGACATTCACAGTTCTGTGGCTCGCCAGCATCCTCTTCTTTTCCTAGATGCCCCGATTTTCTTTTGGTGAATTACCTTTTATCACTTTAAGTCAGGATCCAACCGAGAGAGAAAGCACACAGTTACAGGTGAAGGCCACTCTTCACACAAAGTGACTTAACCTACTCTATTAATGCCCCTTTTCCCCCATATTTTCACCCTCTCCACCTCAGTGGCAATATTCCATCCACGTTAAACCATCTTGTAACTTTCTTATAAACATTTCTTCTACCTAATGTACCCTACTCCCTTCCCAATCAAAATTCTTCATTTAGTGCCAGGCAAAAAGCAGTCCCTAACATGTTTTAATGAATGAATGATGGATAGGATGGATATGTAATTTACATGGTCTCCAGTTCTCTACTTCCTTCTACCAATCTAGTACTGTCCTATCTTTCTAACACTCTACTGAAATTGCTTTTGCCAAAGTTATTCACCTGTTACTAAATACCAGGCACACGTTTTATTTCTTATCCAATTTGACTATTGTGGTTCATTAGAAATTTAAAATTCTTTCCTCAACACTCTTTGGCTTCAAAAATATCTATTATTAGATTATTTTGTACTTGGCTTTAAGAATAGCAACAGTAATTAGAGCTTAAAGGATATCTAGGGCTAAAAAAGACCTTGTCTTTTATATTGAAAGTAACTATTTACTAGCTGTGTGACCTAACAGAAATCCTGTGGAGCAGTAAGTGCTTTCTCTGCCAAATGAATATTGTATTACCTGTATCACAGGATTAATGAAGGAAATCAATGATTTATGCTAATGTTCAGTTTAGAAAAGATGGAAAATGATATAAGTTGTTGTAATAAAAAAATATGTTGAGAATCTTCTCACTTCTTAGAATCTATGTTAACTAAAGAAAAGCTTGACTAGACCAGACCTGATCCTGTTTGAGTCCACATACACCAGCTTGTCACAGGTTGCATTTAAACAAGATCTTAAATGCACTGCTTAAAAAGAGGGGTTGGTTCACATTGATTTATTCTCTAATTATTGCAGGAACACAGCTCAATTTATAGCTGTATCCAGCATCTAGCATATAGAAGTTGTATTAATATACAATGAATGAGTATCTACATGAATGGTAAATTAGGAGTTAAAATAATTATGTCCTAGACTCTTGAAAGTTCCTTCATGAAGAACCAATTTAGAAATTTTGTTTTATCCATTGTCTCTGTTACAATATTTTCTGATCTTCATGGATCTACAAAAAGGCTCAGTAGAAAAACAGTTTTAATATCTATTCAGTCCTGTCAGCCTGGAATGTGGAGGGCAGGGAAGTAAACATCTGAAATAAGAAGCATTTACTAATATACCTTCCACTTTTCTATTTTTAAAAGATTCTTTATTTTCTGCTGTGAAAAACTTCTCAGATGCTGCTTCAGATTTTCATAGAAGACTCACAGAAGTTGATCTTAACAAGTAAGTTTCAAATGTAAAGTTTCCTATTTTGAAAAGTAATCTAGTTACTAGAGTGAATCATGTACACTTACCTAGGCAGGCAGCTCTAAGTCACTGCTACCCAAATTAAGGTCTGTAACTATAGCATCAGCATCACTTAGGAGCTTGTCATCACACGTAGAATTCTGCACTTTAACAAGCTCCCAGGATGGTCAGTATTCACATTGAAGTTTGAGAAGGAGTGCTCTATCTGGTAGACTAAAAACCCCTCCCAAGACAAGGGCCAGCCTCATGCCTTTAGGAGTCTGCATAAGAATTCTGAGTGTAAGTCATCATTCCGTGGGTAAATGCACTTGTGGTATATTTTACTAATGTCCCAATACTTCTATGACCAGAGTAGGAATTCTTTTACTGATAGAATTTTTGCCACTTTTAGATTGAAATATAATTTGAAAAGTTCTATTCAAAGCATTATTTAACAAGCATAAACTGTCCTGTCACATTTACTTTTTCAGATCCAATTAGAGTAAGCTCTCCCACTACCCATAATTGGCAGAAAGATTATCCATTCTGAGGGGCTTCTCTCTCCTTTGGATTGTAGGAAAGCCCAGAGAATTTGTGTAGCACCCCAGGAAGAGTTGGCAGATGCCAAGTGTGAAAGGGGATTCCCAGCCCATGATGGGCAACTTCCTGCAGACTGGCACTCTTCCTGCAGACTGCTGCGACCTTCCTTCATTTGTTGTTGTTCAGCCTTTATTCTGCAACTTTCTTCCACAGTGGAACTGAATGGCTTATCAACAACTGATAGTACACCCAGTCAGCCTTTGCAGGAGGCCTGGCTGTCCTCCTAGAGAGAATTAAAACTTTTAGTTCTTTCTGTGGTCTTGAAAAACAAAAGAAGGGGCGCCTGGGTGGCGCAGTCGGTTAAGCGTCCGACTTCAGCCAGGTCACGATCTCGCGGTCCGTGAGTTCGAGCCCCGCGTCGGGCTCTGGGCTGATGGCTCGGAGCCTGGAGCCTGTTTCCGATTCTGTGTCTCCCTCTCTCTGCCCCTCCCCCGTTCATGCTCTGTCTGTCTCTCTCTGTCCCAAAAATAAATAAAAAACATTGAAAAAAAATTTAAAAAAAAAAAAAAAAAAAAAAAAAAGAAAAACAAAAGAAGCCATCTCTAGTAGGTCTCTCTTACTCTGAATATTAGAAAGATGACCCTCTTGTTATATGTAGCTTACATATAAAGCATTACTGTTAATACGTATTTTCTTAAAAGCCTATGTATTTTAGAAGTTTATTTTTCCATGCCTTATGCTATATTATTTTAAACTATAGCTCCATGAAAGAGTTACAGTTACCTATTTCTTATTTTCAAAGTCCTATTGCAGTGAGAATCATGAATGACCAATTGATGTTCCTGGAGAGAGGATTCATCGATCCTCTTGGTTTACCAGGGAGGCGGTTCTATAGGTAAGGAAGCAACATGTGTTCCACTAAAGGATATTAAATACTCCAGTGTGACCAAAACCAGCATATCCAAAGTCTGCTTTAAACTGTTGCCATCAGATGAACGGAAGGTGAATATGCTGAGAAGAATATGGGTAAGATTATGCATTAGAACAGTGTAACTTGTAGTATCAGAAAAATTAATTTCATGTTGTTTACTGCTTTGCTACAGATGTAAATGATAGTTGAAAAATAACCTGTAAATATAAAGGCTATTAGTATCTTAGAGCTTGTGTAGTTCAAATTTCTACATTAATTTTTTCTATAGGATCTGAGGTAAGTAGCTTGTCTAGCCTCTGAATCTTCCAATTGTAGGAAGCTTACCACCTCATGAGGAAGTCCATCCCATTTTAAGAGAGGTCTACTTTAATAGAATTTTTTCTTCATAAGGTCTTTTCCCCTGTAATTTTCTCCTTCTAATCCTATCTACTCTCCAAAATCAAATAGAATAAATCTAGATCTATTTCCATGTAACATTTTAGGTTTTTAAAGATGGCTGCCATGTTCTGAAGAAATATCCTTTTTGCATCTGTATTTCTATGTCAAGTTTTCTTTCAGTATCTTGGCTGTGTGCTTGGGCAGACTCCAGTTTCTTAAGATACCTCTTAAACTGTGGTTCCTTGGTGAAAATTTACGAGGCTGTTTATCATCAGATAACCTATGCCACAGACAGTTCTATATGTTAGCTTTCTTATAAATATTAGTGACTAGTATTAATATTTAATTAGAAGCACAGGCTTTTTTAGAGCCCTGCTATGGCTCGTACTAAGTAACCTGGGCAAAATACTTCTCTAAAGCTCATTTTCCTTAGCTGGTAAAGGAGATACCTGCTTTCACCCCATAGGTTTATATATTTCAGGCATGTGGAAGATTGAGCTCAGAGAGGGATACATTCAGTAAGTGGCTATTTTCAGAAAATGATAATTCATATAAATAATAGCAGCCATCAGTTAGGTATTTACATGTCGAATTAAAAGCAAAAAGCAAAGCTACATGTTAATCCTCTCCTGCCTGTATTTGTATTTTATAAGCAAAATGTCTCTATTTTGTCAAAATGAATGCAGCCTTGTAGAAAAGGGACAGTGATCCTTCAGCATTCCCTTCTATAACCCATACCCAGCCATTTGCTAGTCTCTAAAGAAAATGTTTTATATACACGTGTGCATATGTATGTGTGTGTATACGTATATATATTCATCCAACTGTATTTATATAAATGGGCCTACACATTATTTTTCAGCTTGTTCTTTCTTCATAACAATTTATCTCCAAGATCCTCCCATGTCGGTATATATCCGGCATGTAGTGTTCCACTGTATGGCTTATATGTGTAATTTTTAAAGTCCTTGTTGAGTTTTTATTTACTATTGGGATAAATACTGTAGGATGCCCCCCGTGTCCTATTTGAACATGTCCTAATATCTAATGAGTATGTGGATTTAACACATTTTAAATTTAACTGCCACACTGTCTTCTAAAAAGACTGCACTGTATTTTGAAAATATGTTTAGAGGGGCGCCTGGGGGGCGCAGTCGGTTAAGCGTCCGACTTCAGCCAGGTCACGATCTCGCGGTCCGTGAGTTCGAGCCCCGCGTCAGGCTCTGGGCTGATGGCTCGGAGCCTGGAGCCTGTTTCCGATTCTGTGTCTCCCTCTCTCTCTGCCCCTCCCCCGTTCATGCTCTGTCTCTCTCTGTCCCAAAAATAAATAAAAAATGTTAATAAAAAAAAAAAAAAAAAGAAAATATGTTTAGAACTATTACCTGAATATTAAGGCTATATTCTAAAGCCCAGGCAGTACAAGAGCAATGCAGGAAGCCCCTGAACTCTCTCCCTCCCATGGACACCCTTAAGCTACAACTATGTGTGAACCACATTTCCTCCAACGGAGACCTGAAGACTAGCTGAGCAACCCCTTCATTATCAAACAAGAAAAAGGCCTGACTGAAGATGGTAGGAGAGTCTGAGAACTAATTCTGCCATAAACCTGGCCCAAGGCACACAACCCACAATTGGGAGGGAATTTATAAACCCAGAACCTCTCCTTGGGGAACGAAGGGCTCATACTTCAAATAGGACTCACCAGCTTTTCAGACGTATGCCTGAGATGAGCCTCCAAAACATCTGCCTATGGAAACTAATGGTGTGCTCACATTCAAGAGACCCAAAGGGCCGTGGAGAACTGAGGCACGGCTCTTGAAGGGCTTAAATGGACTCACTTGCCACAGGATCCAGTGCACAAGCAGCACTCTGAAAAGCAGACTTCACGTGAAACATTCACTTGCTAGCTTTAATGCATCATGTGGAGGCACATGCTGGACTGTTCTCTGGGATGGAGGCTGGTGGGTGCCATCTTCGCATTCCTCCTCTGCTGAGCTCCAAAGTGCCAGTATCTCCTGGAAGGGAGCCTTTACACTTACATTTTAAAGTTGCTGCCCAGGGATGCCCTTTGGCTCTGGAGCCAGAGGGTCTTATATTCCTGGGTCCCATGGGACTGGGACAACTGGGAGATGGTTCTTGGCTAACTACCACCTACAGTGTACCGCACAGATAGTGGACTGAAACAGGACTTTTTGTCCAGGAGCTCTGGCCTCAGGAGAAAGCTTCTGGTCTGGCATGTATCTAGGAGTCTGTGGCTGAGAAGCCTCTTTGCACTCTCCCCCTGCTTTCCCCAGCTTGATGGCCTATCCCCAAATGGAGTTTGTACCTTTGTCCAGCACCCCAGTTTTTGCAGCTGCTGCAGGGGACACCTGTACATTGTATGGCTCTGGTGGCCAACAGGGCAAGGCTGATGGGTCCCACAGGACAGAAATCAATGGAGAAGCAGCTACCTCCAGGGCACAGCAAGAGACAGCAGATCCAAGAGCTCAGTCTTCCAGTGAAAGAGGTCTTAGTTTATCATCATGGCTACAGCCGGAGGGGCAGGCTTCTAATTAAAACACACATCTAAGGATTAGTTATCAGAGGCCTCAGAGGGCAGGTGCTCTGTGCTCTCACTCTGCCTGTTCCAGAGCACCAACATCTCTAGGAGGGGAGTTCTCACACCCTGGTGTTTGTGGCTCGCCTCCTGAAACAGATGCAACTGCACAGACAGTGGACTGAAACTCACATCCTCTTTTTGTAGAAGAAGCATATTTATCCTGAAGCTTCAGCCTAAGAGCAGGCTTCAGATTTGGCACTCATCTAGAGGCCTATGGAGATACTCTCAGGCAATATGGATGAGGGCAGTGCCATCTTTGTGCTCATAATTACAGCTTGCTGGTATATTCCAGAAAACAGCTTATGTTTGCAGTCTCACAGAAAGTTTGGAAACCAGACCCTCAGGCAGCAGCTTTCAATCATCCTGAATTTAGGTGGCGAGAGATTCCCCTTTGGTACACTGACAGGTCTTGGCACATCCTCAGCTACCAGGAGCTCTTAAAAATAGTCTGCTTGGACAACCACAAGTTTGAGAAACAAATGATAGGGCAAGGTTGAATGAAAAGGTTTATCTTCAACATTGGGAGAGGTGGCTGTTTCATCTAAAGCACAGAAACCAACAAAGAGGAAAAAAAAAAAAGAAACAGGAATATGTTCCAAATGAAAGAATTAAGATAAAACCTTGGAAAAATACCTCAGTGAAATGGAGATAAATAATCTACTTGATAAAGAGCTCAAACTATGGCCATGAAGATGCTCACCAAAATTGGAAGAATGGATGAACACAGAAGTTGGAAAAAAAAAAAAAAGTACCAAATAGAAATCACAAAGCTAAAGGATACAATAACAGAACTGAAAAATTAGAGGGGTTTTCCAGCAGACAAGATGAAGCAGAAGAAAGGATCACTGATCTTAAAGACAGGGTATTAGAATTCACCCACAGCGCAGGGGCGGGGGAGGGGGAAGCTTAAGAGACTTAGAGGAAAATATCAACTAACATTCACATGACAGGGATCCCAGAAGAGACAGAAAGGGGCTGAAAACCTAGAAGAGGAACCCAACATCCAGAAGCAGGAAGCCCAGAGAGAATTCCAAATAAAATGAACCAAAAGAGACCCACACCAAAACACTAATTGTCAAAAGTTAAAGACCAGGATAAAAGCAGCCAAGAGAGGAACTTCTTATATACAAAAGAACCCCCATACAATAATTAGCAGATTTTACAGCAGGACTTTGCAGGCCAGAAAGGAGTGGCATGAGAGAGTGCAAGTGCTGAAAGAAAAAGACTTCCAATCAAGAAAGAATATACACTCTTGCAAAGTTATCTTTCAGAACTAAAGGAGAAAGAGTATTCCAGAACAACAAAAGCTAAAGGAATCTGTCACCATTAACTGGCCTCCTAAGAAATGCTAAAGGGAGCTCTTTAAGTTGGAAAGGTGTGGATTAGTAACAAGAAAACAGGAAGAGTGAACATTTTACTGGTAAAGATAAACATTAGAATAAAAGTAATGGTATGAAGGTTAAGACAAAACTAGTAAAAATAACTATAATAATTAGGGGATACACAAAAGTAAGAGGAAGTAAAACCTAAACCATGGTGGTAGGATGGGTAAGAGTAAAAAGGCAGAGCTTTAGAATGCCTTCAAAGTAAAACTGTCCTACTCATGAAAGTCTACTTTAAATTGGTAGTTTGTTCTATGTAAGGCTCATAGTAACCACAAACCAAACAGCTACATAGGCATACCTCTGATCTACTGCAGGTTAGGTTACAGAGATCTGCAATAAAGCAACTTAAATGAAGTTTTGGGTTTCCTAGTACATACAAAAGTTATGTTTATACTGTATTATAGTCTATTAGGTGTGTGAAGCACTTCTAAAAACAAAGTACATACCTTAATTTAAAAATACTATATTTCTAAAAATGCTAGCCATCATCTCAGCTTTCAGTTAGTTGTAATCTTTTCCGCTGGTGGAAGGTCTTGCCTCCAAGTTGATGGCAGCTGGCTGATCAGGGTGGTGGCTGCTGAAGTTTGGACTGGTTGTGGCTAAGTCTTCTATTCAGGTTTCTCTGTTGTGATGCTGTTCGAGAGTTCTATTTCAATAGTCAATTCTCTCAAAGCCTGCTGCTGCTTTTTAACTAAGTTTATGTAATATTCTAAACCCTTTGTTGCCACTGCTGAATCTTCACAGCATCTTTACCAAGAGAAGATTCCATCTAAAATTAACGACTTTCTTTGCTCATCCATAAGCAGCAACTCTTCACCGATCAAAGTTTTACTGTAAGATTGCAGCAGTTAAAATATAATGATTATGAAAATTAAGGCCAGTATCTGATGAGCAGAGAAGCAAAAATTTTCCATAAAACAGTAAATGGAATTCAACAATATACTAAAAGGATCATTCACCATGATCAAGTCAGATTTTAGAGATACAAGTGTGGTTCAGTATCCACAAATCAATCAATATGATACACCACCATTAACAAAATAAATGATAAAAATCACACAGAAAAAATTCGACCAAATATATCTGTTCATGATAAAAATTACCAGTGAAGTGGGTTTAGAGGGAACATGCTTCAATGTAATCAAGGCCATTTCAGATATACCCTATTGAAAGCTTTTCTTCTGAGATTAGGAAGAAGACAAGGATGCCCACTCATGCTATTTTTATTCACCATATATTGGTAGTCCTAGCTGCAGCAGTCAGTCAGACAGGAAAAAGAAATCAAAGGCATCCAAACTGATAAGGAAGAAGTAAAACTGTCACTATTGTAGATGACATGACACTACATACAGAAAACCTAAAAACACCAAAAAATTAGAACTAATGAATTCAGTAAAGTTGCAGGGTACCAAACAAATGCACAGAAATCTATTCTGTTTTTATATACTACTAAACAAAGCAGAAAGATGCATTTACAATTGCATCAAAAAGAATAAAATATCTATGAAGAAATTTAACCAAGGAGGTGAAAGACCTGTACTCTGAAGAGTACAAGGGAGCACAAAACAAGCAAACACAATCCGTATCAAAATATCAATAGCATTTTTCACAAAATTAAATTATCCTAAAATTTGCATTGAAACCAAATGCACCCTAAATAACCAAAGCAACCTTGTGAAACAAGAACAGACAGAGCTGGAGGTATCACAATCCCAGATTTTAATATATACTACAAAGCTATAGTGATGATACAGGAAGAAACATGGACATATAAATCAACAGAAGAGAGAGCCCCATGCTTATGTGATTAATAATGTACAAAAAAGGAGGCAAGACTGTGCAATTAAGAAGGTCTCTTCAATAAATGGTGCTGGGAAAAATGGACAGCTACATACAAATGAAATGGAACTACTTTCTTATCACAAAAATAAACTCAAAATGGGTTAAATACCTAAGTAAATGTGAGAGCTAAAACCATTAGACTCAAAAAACAAAACAAAAAACAAAACCCCAAAAACAATAAACTGGGAGAATAGCACACTAAAAAGCTTTTGCACAGCAGAGGAAACCATCAATAAAACAACAAGGAAATCTAAAATGGGAAGGGATATCTAAAATAAAGAACTGCTACCACTCAACAACAAAAAAATTGATTAAAAAAGGGCAGAGAACCTGAATATGTATTTTTCCAAAGAGAAAAAGACATGAAAAACATGGTCCCCACCACTAATCATTAGGGAAATGCAAATCAAAATTAAAATGAGGTTTTCACCTCACAATGTCAGAATGCCCAGTATCAAAAAGACAAGTGTTGGCAAGGATGTGGAGAAAAGGGAACTCTCATGCATTATTAGTGGGGATGTAAACTGGTGCATCCACTACAGAAAACAGTATGAACATTCCTTAAAAAACTTAAGATAGAAATACTACATGACCCAGTAATTCTATTACCGGGTATTTACCCCCCAAAAAACAAAAACGCAAATTCAACTAAATATATGCATTGTTATTTAATACAGTGTTATTTACAATAGCCAACACAGGGATGCAACCTAAGTGTCCACTAACAGATGAAGAGAGAAAGATGTATATACACACAACGCAACAGTAACCATAAAAAAATGAAATCTTGCCATTTGCAACATGGATATACCTAGAGAGTATTAAGCTAAGTGAAGTAAGTCCGAGAAAAACAAATCCCATATGATTTCACTTCAAAACAAACGAACCAAGAAAAAAATTGGTGGTTGCTAGAAAGGACAGTGGGGGGGGGGGGGGGGGGAGTATGGACAAAATAGGGGATTAAGTGGTACAGACTTGAAGTTATAAATAAGCCATGAAGACAAAAAGTCCACCACAGGGAAACAGTCAATTATACTGTAGTAATTTTGGTGGCAGATGGTACCTACACTTATTGCAGTGAGCATTCCTAATGTATGTAACTGTCAAATTACTATTATACACCCCAAATAACACTGTGTTCCAATAAAGAATATAATAAAGTCTGAAATATTATAAAAATAACCAAATTGTGACAGAGACAAAAGTGAAAAAATATAGTTGGAAAAATGGTGCCAAAAGACTTGCTTGATGGAAGGTTGCCACAAACATTCAATTAAAAAAAAAAAAACAACAACAACGAAAAACGTACTGTCAGGCACAATAAAATGAGGTAAGCCTGTAGTAGATACAAGAAAGATAAAAAGAAAATCTAAGCATACCTACCATCAAATCACAAAGGGTGAGAGCAAGATAAGCAACAAGCAAGAACTACAAACAGCAAGAAAACAATTAACAAAACAGCAATATGTACATACCTATTTTTAACGTAAATGGAATAAATGTGCAATGGAGAGACAGGGTAGTTG
Organism: Neofelis nebulosa; assembly: GCF_028018385.1. NCBI lineage: Eukaryota > Metazoa > Chordata > Mammalia > Carnivora > Felidae > Neofelis > Neofelis nebulosa. The sequence goes on along the minus strand of NC_080791.1, from coordinate 43,100,781 downwards.
AATGAATAAAAAAACAAGACCTATATGATGTCTAGAAGAGACTCACTTCATTTTTTTTTTTTTCCTGAGCGCGAGTGAGCGCAAGCGGGGGGAAGGGCAGAGAGAAGGGGAAACAATCCCAAGGAGGCTCTGCACCACCAGCTCAGAGCCCAATGTGGGGCTTGAACTCACGAACTGTGAGATCATGCCTGAGCCAAAGTCAAGAGCTGGATGCTTGACCAAACGAGCCACCTAGGCACCCAGAAGAGACTCACTTCAGATGTAAAGACCCACACGGAAGAAAACTGAAGGCATGGAGAAAGACATCTAATGCATAATGGAAACCAAAAGAAAGGAGGAATACCTATCCTAGTATCAGACAAAATACTTTAAAAAGAAGACTGTAATAAGAGACAAAGAAGAAAATTACATAGTAATAAAAGGGTCAAACAAGAGGATATAACATTTGTAAATATATCTGCACCCAACCATATAAATTAGGTATTAACACACATCAAAAGAGACAGGAATACAAGAGGAGGAGACTTTAATGCCACACATCAATGGCTAGCTTCTAGACAAAAAAAATCACTAAGGAAACGTTACCCTTAAACGTAACATTAGACCATATGAAATGAAAAGATATATACAGAATGTTCCATCCAAAAGCAAACCACACATTCTTGCAAGAGCATGTGCAATGTTTTCCAGGATTGGTCATATGTGAAAAAATAAGTCTTGACAGACTCAGGAACTATTAAGCATCTGTTTTGACCACAGTGATATGAAACTAGTAATCAACTACAAGAAAAGTGGAATATTCCCAAAAAGTGGAAATTAAACAATGTTCTACCAACTATAGGGCAGGTCATGAAATCAAAAGATAAGAAAATACCTTGGGAAAAATCAAGAGGGAAATACAGATGGCAAAATTTATGGGATATAGCAAATGCAGTTCTAAGATTGAAGTTCACCAGCAATAAACACCTACCCCAAGAAAAAAGTAAAATTCTCAAGCAACCTAACATCCCACCTCAGTGAAGAAGAATGATAAATGAAGCCAAAAGTTAGTAGAAGGAAGGAAATAAAGAGGAAATCAAGGAAATAGAAATTAAAAGGTCAAAAGAAAAGTTCAATGAAATGAAGAGCTGATTCTTTGGAAGAAAATTTATAAACCATTCACTGGATTCACCAAGAAGAGAAAGGGTTCGGATACATAAGAGATGTTACAACTAATACCACAGAAATACAAACATACAAGACTATCAACACTATTATGCCAACAAACTGAACCGCCTGGAACATATGGACAAACTCCTAGAAACATACAGCCTTTCAGAACTGAAGCATGAAGAAATGTATATGTAAAAAGAAAGGGAGGATACTGAATCAGCAATCCTCAATCTCGCAACAAACCAAAGTCCAGGACCAAACGGCTTCACTGGTAACTTCTCCAAACCTTGAAAGAAGAATCAGTACCACTGGTTTTCAAATTCTTTCAAAAAACTGAAGAGGGAACACTTCCAAACTCCTTTTAAAAGGCAAGCATTACCCTGATATGAAAATCAAACAAGAATGCCACAAGAAAATTACCAGCCAATATGATGAGCAGAGAAGCAAAAATCCTTCACAAAATATTAGCAAACCAAATTCAACAATGTATTAAAACAAGATCACGTACCACAATCAAATGGGATTTATCCGAGGGATATAAAGATGGGTTCAATATCCACAGATCAATGTCATGCCATATTAACAAAATGAAGGATAAAGTCTTACATAGAGGCAGAGAAAGCACTTGACAAAAATTCAACATGCATTTTTATTAAAACTCTGAATCAAAGTCATGTAAAAAAATGTAACTTAACATAATAAAGGCCACATATGACAAACCTCCAGCTAATATCATACTTAAGGGTGAAAAGCTGAAAGCTTTTCCTCAAAGATCAGGAACAATATAAGAATGCTTACCTAGTCTTGCCACTTTTTTCCAACATAGTATTGGCAGTCCTACTGAGAGCAATTAGGCAAGAAAAAGGCATCCATACTGGAAAGAAATAAAACCATTATTTATTTGTAGATGACATTATATATAGATAAACCTAAGGAATCCACTAAAAAACTGTTAGAATGAATAAATTCATCATATGGTGAAGACACAAAATATACAGAAATCTATTGTATTTCTATACACTAATAATGGCCTATCAGAAAGAGAGATTAAGCAAACAATCCCAATTCCAACTGCATCAAAAAGAATAGAATACCTAACAATTTAGCCAAGGTGAAAGGCCACAGGGGTATTAGATGTCAGGTCAATGATTCGAACCAGGTTTATACAATTCTTAGTATCTATCTATCTATCTATCTATCTATCTATCTATCTATCTGTATTTTACTATACTCTGCTTTTACAGTTTTCCAATAGAGGGCAAGTATACTTATGAATAGCTACAAACTTCATGTAGAATATCTCAAGTCATATATAGGTCAGAATATCAATGTTTATAAGCAGTTCAGTATGTAACATTGGCTCTAAGAAAGATCCATTTGAGGCCATGTTAAGATTTAAAAGCCAAGAGAAATAAATCCTGATGTAGTTTGGATAATCTAAATGATTTACATTATAAATTTCTATTTGATCGTTAATATTAACTTACATAGAGTTTCATATTGTCTCAGACAGTAGATTTACATCTTAAAGAAGCTGTAGGATTTTGACCTAATTCCTTATCATGGTATTCAATAAAATATGTCCTTTTCTGGAAAGCAGCATTCCAGAGGAAGAGAAGTAGCTTGATCTCTTCAGGTATTTGTAAGACAAAATAAAAAATCAAATGCAAAACTTTCCTTCTAGATTACAAATTAAATGTGTCTGTAGGCAATTCACATGGACTTCATTCATCATCCTTACATTTATGATATATTGGCAATACACGCTTATTGAATTATTGATTTTTAATGTCTAAAGAGTATCGGAACAAGTGTCATTCTTGTTGAATCTCTGAAAAAGGCAATGCACAGATAAATTATTTTTTCAACCTCTTCTCACTCTTAGTAAATATATCCATAAAGCATACTTGTTTTCACTGTTCGGGTGTCTTGACAGTCAGACAACTGATGTGCACAACTTACGAGAACGAACCCATTTTCTTCCAATTGGTATGGGTAGCAACATGATTTATGAGAGTAATCTTAGTGAATGCATATGGTCAACTTTATTTAAAATTATACGATTACATAACTATCTTAATTATAGGTAATTATAGGTCTTCATTATGGAGTAAAAAAGTGAATGCCAGGAGGAGACACAGTATTCTTAAGATGTCATCTAAGGAAAGGGAATGAAGACAGAAGTGTGTAAAATGTAACGTATGTACATATACTCTTTAGCTCAACCTGCCCTATGTTGTTGTTTTTTTTTTTTTTCTATTAGGCACATCATCTTTGCTCCAAGTAGCCACAACAAATACGCTGGAGAATCATTTCCTGGGATCTACGATGCTATGTTTGATATTGAAAATAAAGAAGACCCTCAATCAGCCTGGACAGAAGTAAAGAAACACATTTCTATTGCAGCCTTTACAATTCAAGCAGCAGCAGGAACCCTGAAAGAAGTGTTATAGGAAGGTCTCAGCCAAATGGCCATTAAAAGTGTTACTGAAAGTCTCAGGATAAAATCCTTCCTTGTTTTTTGATAACTTATGAAGCCAGAGTATTCAATAATCTTGCTTTTCATGTCCTATTTTGATTTAGGCTTCCATTCTGTTCATCTGTAAAGAGTTTTCTGGCTTTTTAAAAATTCAAAACTTCATCACCAAATCGTTAATCTAATAAAACAAAAGAACTCCAGTCTTGGGGCAGAAAGACATAAAGTAACTGAAAATTCCCACAAATAAAATATGACAAGGAACTTGGAGCTCTCAGACGTTGCTAGTAGAAATGTAAAATGGTACAACCATTTTGGAAAACAGTTTGTTAGCTTCTTAACAAGTTAAAAAATACAGTTAACCCTTGAACATGGGTCTGAACTGCACAAGTCCACGTATACATATTTTTTTTCTAATACAGCATTTTCTTTATGATTTTAACATTTTTCTTCTAGTTTTACTGTAAGAATACAGCATATAATACATATATATAAAATATGGGTTAATCAACTGTTTATATTATTGGTAAGGCTTCTGCTCAACAGTAGGCTATCAGCTGTTAAATTTTTAGCGAGTAGAGTTATATGCACAAAACAAAAAAAGTTATATGCACAAAACAAATCTGCCTGGTAGATTCGCACCCATAACCCTCACACTGTTCAAGGGTCAACTGTAGTAACCCTTGCAAGTTATTGTTTCATAAGTTATGTTGTTTTTATCATCTTTAATCAACAGCTGATAATTAGAACAAATGATTATGTGCCAAAGCCATGTAATTAAGCAAGGATGTTACATATATAATGAGCTATTTTTTTTAATGTTGATTTTTGAGGCATAGAGAGTGCGCGAGTGAGCGCATGAGCAGGAGAGGGGCAGAAAGGGGGAGACACAGAATCTGAAGCAGTCTCATGGCTCTGAGCTGTAAGCAAGAGCCGAACGTGGGGCTTGAACCCATGAGCCGTGAGATCATGACCTGAGCCGAAGTTGGACGCTCAACCGACTGAGCCACCCAGGCGCCCGTGAGCTATTTAACGTTTTCCCTTACGAGTACTTTACCTGTAAGATGTTTTATGTATGCCACTTACTAATGACAAAACAAAAATCTAGTGATGAAACAAAAAAAGGGGAGATTGAGGAAATCACTGTGGAAATCCACTGTACAAAGGTAGAAACAGAGGGAAAAGGAAACACAGGAGATAAAAAAAAATAACCAGAAGGCAAAAAAGAAGACAGCAGTAGTTAAGTAATCATAAATGGATTGAATTCACCAAAGGGCACAAAGTGGCTGGATGCAAAAAACACCTAACTATATATGCTGTCTAAAGGAAACTCATTTTAGTTCTAAAAACACAGACTCAAGGTGTAGGGACAAAGGAGGATATTCCATGCATGTAGATACCAAAAAAAAGTAGGCATCACCATATTTATGCCAGAAAAAATACACTTCAAGCCCAAAACATTAAGAGACAAAGAAGTCACTAATGATAAATACATCAAGAAGATAAAACAATTATCCATCCAACATCAGAACATCACAATTAAATGGATTCAACAGTCATATACAGAACATTCCAACCAACAGCATAATCCACGTTTTTCTCAAGTGCATATGGACATTTGCCAAGGCAGATCACATGATAGGGCACAAAACAAATCTCAGCAAATTTAAGATTGAAATAATACCAACTATCTTTTCTGACCACAATAGTATAAAATAGAAATCAGCAAGAGAAAGCTAGAAAAATCTACCAATATGTGGAAACTAAACATATTTCTAAATAATCCAGGAGTCAAAGAAAAAAATGGAAATATGACACATCAAATCTTATGGGGTGCAGCAAAAGCAGTTGAGAGGAAAGTTTACAGTATAAATGCATATATTAAGAAATTACAAAGATCTCAAACAGCCAGTTATGAAAGTTACTCTAGGAAATGTAAAAAGAACAAATTAAGTCTAGACATAGCAGAAGGAAATAAAAGCAGAAATAAAATCTCTTTCAGAAAAAAGCATCAGTAAAACCTAAAAGCTAGTTCATCAAAAAGATAAAACTGACAAAACTTTAGCCAGACTTAGAAATGAAACCAATCTTGGGGTGCCTGGGGGACTCAGTCATTAAGCATCTGACTTGGGCTCAGGTCATGATCTCATGGTGTGTGAGTTTGAGATGCCCACGTTGGGCTCTGTGCTGACAGCTCAGAACCTGGAGCCTGCTTCAGACTCTGTGTGTCTCTCTTTCTCTGCCCCTCCCCCATTCACACTTTGTCTCTCTCAAAAATAAACATTAAAAAATTTTTTTTAAAAAAGATCTTACAACTGATACTACAAAAATACACAGGATTGCAAGAGACCATTATCAACTATATGCCCCAAAACAGGTAAAAAGGATACATTTCTAGAAACAACCTATCAAGACAATGAAAAAGAAACATAAAACATGAATAGACCAATAAGGAACAAGAGACTGAATAATTTAAAACATCACAGTACAAAAAATAACCCAGGACCAGATGGCTCCATTGGCAAATTCTAATAAACACTCCGAGAATTAACACCATCTTTCTCAAACTTCCAAAAACTTTAGGTATACGGAATATTTTCAAACTCACTTAAAAGGCCAGCATTATTCTGGCGCTAAAGCCAGAAAAGAACAAAAAGTAGAGACCAATATTGCTGATGAACACAACTCTCAACCAAATATGAGCAAACCTAATTGAAGAACACAAAAAGCTTATACATCTTGACTAAATGGGATTTATCCCCGGGATGCAAAAATGGTTCAATACGTGTAAAACAATAAATGTCATACATCACATTAATAAAATGAAAGACAAAAATCACGATCATCTATGCATTTAAAATGCAACATCCTTTCATGATAAAAGCTTCAGGCACATTGGGTATAGAATGAACATACCTCAACATAAAGGCCATGTATGACCAACCCACAGCTAACATGATACTCAACTGAGAAAAACTGAAAGCTCTTGCTCATATCCAAATCAGGAAGGAAGAAGTGAAACTGTCCCATTTGTAGTTAACATGATTTTGTATATGCAACATCCTAAAGACTCAAAAAAAAAAAAAAAAAAAAAAAACACCAAAAACGAATCAGGGATTTCAGTAAAGTTGCAGGACACAAAATGTACAGAAATTAGTTACATTCCTATACACTAAGGATGAAACATCTGAAAAAATTATCCCATTTACTGCATCAAAAATAATCCTTAGAAACAAATGTAATCAACGAAGTGAAAGAGTACAATGAAAACTGTAAGACTGCTCAAAGAAATTAAAGACAAATGGAAAGACATCCTGTGTTCATAAATCAAAAGAGTATTAAAATGTCCATACTGCGCAAGGCCATCTGCAGATTCAATGCAATCCCTATCAAAATACCAATGGCATTATTCACACAAATAGAGAAAACAATCCTAAAGTTTGTATGGAACTGCAAAAGACCCCAGACAGCCAAAGCAATCTTGAGGAAAAAGAACTAAGCTGGAGGTATCTCCTGACTTCAAACTATACTACAAAGCTACACTAATAAAAACAGCATGGTACTGACACAACAACTGACAGAGACCAACAGAACAGTGAGCCCAGAATCAAACCCCTGCTTTAACAATCAATATTTGACAGGGAGCAAAGAGCATCCAATGGGGAAAGGACAGTCTCTTCAACAGATGGCTGTTGGAAAAACTGAATAAACACTGAGCAATGAAATTAGGCTCCTATCTTATACTCCTCTCGGAAAATAACTGGGAATGGATCAAAGACTTCAACATAAGACTTGATACTATAAACCTAGAAAAAAAAAATGGGGGACGAAGCTCTTTAACACTGGTCTTCATAATGTTTAGGATATGACCCCAAAAGCACAAACAAAAGCAAAACTCAACAAATGGGACTACACCAAAGTTGTTTTCACATAGGAAAAAAAAAAAAAAAAAGAAAGAAAAATCAAGTTACAGAATGGGAGAAAATTTTTGCTAATCATCTAGCTCATGGAGTTAATATCCAAAAAATATAAAGAACTCCCTACAACTTGGAAACAAAAAACCCAAATCCAAAAAATGGCAGAACTAAACAGACATTTACTAGATATCTACGTAGCCAAAGACACACGAAAAGATGCTCAACTTCACTAATCATCAGGAAAATACAAAATAAAACCAACATGAGAGATCTCATACCTATTCAAATGGCTACCATCAAAAAGATAAAAGTGTAGCAAGGATGTGGAGAAGAGGGAACCCTTGTGCACTATTGTTAGGAATATAAACTGGTACAGCCTCTATGGATAATAGTGTGGAGTCTCCTTAAAATTTTTAAAAAAAGAGCTATCATAGGACCTAGTAATTCTACTTCTGGGTATTTATCCAAAGAAAATGAAAACACTAACTCAAAATGATATATGCACCCCTACATTCACTGCAGCATTATTTGTAATAGCCAAGATATGGAAAGAACCTGTGTCCATCAACAGATGAATGGATAAAATGTGGTGTGTATATACACACTGGAGTAATAATTCACCCATGACAAAGACATCCTGCCATTTGTGACAACATGGATGGAGTTTGAGCACGTTATGCTAAGTGACAGAAGTGAGAGAAAGATAAATGCTGTATGATATCACTTGTATGTGGAATTTAAAAAGGCCAAAGTTGTAGAAACACAATAAAATGGTGGTTACCAAGGGATGAAAGTTGTGGGGTCAAGAACAGATGTTAAGGGTACAAATTTACTAGGAGCAGTTACTTTAACCCAAGAAGTAGTTAAGCCTTAGAGATATAATGTATAGTACAATAAAAACAATAAATTGTATTATAACCAAACTTAATAAGAGACTAGACCTTAATTATTTCAACTACCGAAATAATTATAATTATGTAATATGCAATGTGATAGAGGTGCTAATTATTGCTACAGGGGCAATATCATATTACAACATATACATTGTATACCTTAAATTTACACATTCTATGTTAAATCTATTTTTTTAAAACGTCATCCTAGCAGAGGGATGGTGTTAAGAGTCTTTAGCACCTAGCATGGCACCTCCTTAAGCACTTAAAGAGTTTCAAATATACTGGTGCCTGGGTGGCTCAGTTGGATAAGCATCCAACTCCTGACTTTGGCTCAGGTCATGATCTCATGGTTCAAGAGTTCCAGCCCTGTGTTGGGCTCTGTGCTGACAGTGTAGAGCCTGCTTGGGATTCTGTCTCTTGCCTTCTTTCTGCCCCTTCCCTGCTTATGCACACATATGCATGCACACTCTCTCTCTCAAAATGTTTTTTAAAAATGTGGTATTCCATATAATGGAATATTAGTCTTGAAGGAAATCCTGACATTTGCAATCAGCTGAGTGTGCCTAGAAGCAAAGACAGCTTAGTGGCAATGAGTGGACACCTAATACCATTCTTCAATAAACCAGGGATCCTTGGAGAAATGGCTGACTGGAGCATTCTGAAGTGCCTGAAGGTAAGAAAGTGCAAAACAAAACAAAACAAAACAATAGAAAACCCCACAATGGAAGGACAGTAATAGGATAAAAAACAACAACAACAAAAAAACCCCAAAAACCCACAGGAGCCAAGTAAAAGGTCATGATAAGCAAAACTGGAACAATCTGAGAAACAAAACAATGTGATACTAGATTATAACTTAAAATATGAAACAGAGTCCATAATGCAATAAATAAAAGATGAAATAAATTAGGAAGAGACAAATTTCCTATGCACAAAAATTCTAAATAATTTATATAGACACTCCACCCTCAAAAGGTGGAATATAACCCCCCACTCTTCTTTAAGTGTGGACTGGATGTAGTAACATCCTTCTGAAGGACAAAAAGGAATTAATAGTAATTTTACAGTTAAAAAACCACAAAACCTTAGCCAGATAAACAAAATGTTAAGACATGTTGACAGTATGTACCCTTGATATCACCAATGAGAATGACACTTTACATCTGTGGTTTTCCTTCTCAGTACACATTCAGTTCCCTAAGAAAATCACCAGACTGATCCCAAGTGAGGGCTATTCTACAAAATACATTATCACTAGGTTCTCCTCAAAACTGTCAGGGTTTTGAAGGAAGACTGAGAAACTGTCAAAACCAAGAGAAGCCCAAGAAGACATGACGACTAAATGTAATGTGGTATCCTAGATGGGATCCTGGAACAGAGAAAGACATTAGGTAAAAATTAAGGAAATCTGAATAAAGTATGGACTTTAGTTAATAAGAACGTATCAATATGGGTTCTTAATTCTAACCAATATTATCATACTAATGTAAGATGTTAATTATAGGGAAAACTGGGTGTGGAATACATAGGAACTCTCTGTACTAGCTTCACAATTTTTCTCTAAATCCAAAACTATTCTAAAACAAAAAATAATTCTAAAAAATTATAAGTTGGTAAGAGGGAAAAAAGGCAAGCCTGATCACACTTCCACGCTACTAGTACAAACTTTATGGTTTGTACTAGTTTCTGGAACTAGTTTCACATTTAGTAGGTTTCTGATTTTGTAGGTCTGAGGGTGAGGACCAAGAATTTGGATTTCTAACAGATTCCGAGATACAGTGATCCTCTGGGTCTAGAAATGATACTTTGATAGCCACTGGCCTAGCCTAGAAGATGAAAGTCAAAATTTCAAATGATCCCTTGCTATCTGTCCTATCTTTACAATCTTATCTGTCTGTCCTATACAGGTATCTTATGTCACAGACACTTTAAATTATAGAATTGCTTTAAGCAAGTCTCATACTAATGGGGAAACAAAAGACAAATTTGATGCTGTTTCATTACACATTTTATCTAACACGCAGATATGCATTCCTATCTATAAGCTCCATACAAGATACATATCATTTTCAAAATAACAATGGAAACTTGTTTTGAAACAGGATTATGAAAATTCTTTGGAGGCTGCTGAGAGAAACTAGAGACCTAACAGTGGTCAAATCACAAATGAGAAGTTTTTAATCCAGCTATTATTAAAACTAAAACCACTCAGACATAAGGACTACATGTTTTATTTCATAAACTTATCTTCTAACACAACATACGTAGCTAAACATCTGTTTCTGGTGACCAAACACAGTGTTACCAATTTTCCATGCTATGTGCCAATGTTTCATGGAAACTATTAATACAACTGACACACATAAGCCCCACAGAATAGTTAAAAGACAAGCACAGAACACAAAGCCAGGCTGCTTGAGCTTGAAATCTCTACTCTCCCTAACTCACTAGTTTTGACTTAGGGCAAGTTATTTCACCTCTGCAATAAATCACTTTCCTCCTCTGCAATATAATAACAGAACCTACCTCACAGAGTTATCATTAGGATTAAGTGACTGGCCCATAACAAATGCTGCATTGCTTCTTGATACTTACAAAAGCCAATCAATATGCCAAGCACTGTACTAGAAAATGGAATGGAGACATAATGGTTGGTCAAAACATACTCAAGGTTATATTCAGTCTATAAGAAGCTACAGATATTAACAAATTAATCACACAAAATATGAATAAATATGGACTGCAAACTGATGGAAAGGATCACAGTGTTTTAAAAACATTAATACTACTACACTCATCTAGTCTCATTTTTGGGGGACGACAGGAAAGTACTACAGGTTCAGGGATGTTCCCGTCTTCCAGGCTTCATAGTCATCTTACTTCAATTAAGAAAGTCTTAAAGATAATTTAACAATTCAATCATTTGGACAGTATATCTGCTTTGTCAAGAAGAAGTGGAAATCAAATTATTTTGACACAATTTCTAATTAACAAACATGTTTAAGGGTGGAAGTTTTATTTCACTTTAATGGACATTAAAAGTGGTCTACTAAATTGAAAAACTAAGAAAAGTCATTAATTAGCATTTAATTAAAATATGCTCTTTAGAGAAACTGTTCTTGAAAGAATTCTTCACAACTGAGAACTACGTAAAAACTTAAAAACCAAAAATAACAAGGCAACTGGGTGGCTCAGTCAGTTAAGCGTCTGACTTTGGCTCAGGACATGATCTCAGGGTTCCTGAGTTGGAGCCCCCTCGTCGGGCTCTGTGCTGACAACTCGGAGCCTGGAGCCTGCTTCGGATTCTGTGTCTCCCTCTCTCTCTCTACCCCTCCCCCACTCGCACTCTGTATCTCTTTCAAAAATAAACATTAAAAAAAAAATTAAAGAAAAATAACTATGCAGAAGAAAAACACAGCAAGCTCAGTACTTTAGAGATAATACCACCTATATAGAGCCCCAGGCATCTATACCTACATTAAAAAAGGCAAATCATGCAACAACTCCGTAAGTTGTAAAATACTTAAGCAGTAAGGAAACAGGTTAAAAAAATAAAAAAAAATTCAACTTCCTATCTACCCAACAATGAAAATAAATGGAGGGAAACCCTATTAACAAAACCTAGAAACAGACTAGACTTAGCTTGCATTTCAGAACTGACGCCATAGAACTATGAAAAAGGCAAAGAATAAAAATACCAAATATAAATGCCAGATCAAAATAACTTGCTATGAAATGAACCAAACTGTTTACGTTGACAACTTAAAAATACATGGCCGTTAAAAAGAAAGTTAGAGTACATACCCAAATGCCCTAAACGGATACCAGCACTCCTTGATGAGCTTTTAAAAATTTACTATGGGTGTATGCATGTATGCCTTTTTGGGTTGTGGAATGGCTGACTTCTTTTTTAAAAAGCAATGGGTGAGAGCAATAACCCAAAGTCATCTTAAAATATTTGCAAGAACTCTTTAAGATTCTCTTCACCCTTAGATGGTTAAAGAATTGTCTAAAAAAACAAGTTATATAAGAATTAAAATCTCCAGGAAAAAAAAAAAAAACTCTAGGATAAAATTATAATAAAACTGATCATTAGTCTTTGCCAGTATACGGGTACAACAAGAAATTACATAGCTGACCTATATAAACATTTCTCTATGGTAAGAGGATTTCAACTTATATTTACAATGGTTTATAAATTACTGGCTAAAATGATCACAAAACAAACTAGGATAGGTTTTAAGAAGTACCCTTTCAAGTGTTCCACTAAATAAAAGACGGTCAAAATTAATGTTCTACTTTAAGTAATAGCATTGTACCAAGGCTAATTCTTAGTTTTGTACAAGTTCTATGGTCACGTAAGATTTTAATATAAGGGGAAGCTTAATATAGGGTATAAAAACTTATATACTTTTTTTGCAATTCTTCTATAAATCTAAAATTATTTTCAAGAAGTTAAAAAAAATAAAAGCTCAACTCTTAGTAACTTACTATCTCTATACTAGCAAATGTGCTAAGTAAGAAAAATAGTACTATCTCCCATGTTGAGTTTAACTGTTAGTTACCAAGTGCATAATAGTTTTGACTGCTTTGCTACAGTAATTTTTTGAATGCTGCAAAAGACAAAGTGTATTTCCAGAGAAACAAATAAACTCAATAAAATTTTTTGACAGATAAAGTAAAACATATTCTACTTAATTATAACTGTGTTCCTTTATGTATGAGTCTAAGATAAAAATATCATTTAGATTTTTATTTGGGTAACAAATCAGATGTTCATACGAATAAGAAAGGAAATAGAATGGTCACTAATGTAACCAGACTATATAAGCTACCCCCCCCCCCCACCTCCCTCTCTCTCTCACACACACACACACACACACACACACACACACACACACACACACGCACACAGTATCAGTACTCTGTAACTAACTCTTGGGTGACTAATCCACTTGCTTTGAATAATAGCTCAATTGCATGTAACATATTAAGATATCGTTTAGGGAAAAATAGCCTCAAGAAGAAAACATTAACAAAGGTATATTAATCATTATCTCAAGTCAAATCAAGTATCAACCTTTCCCTTTAATAATTAAGATTTCATGTCTTCAAAATAAACCCAAGTTCCTAAATTATGAAAGATAATTTGAAAAAATTTAAATACAACCCCAAGTTGTATATGCTCTATTTTTGTCTCAACTGTACTGTCAAAAATTTCTGGCCATGGTATTTCATTAATACCATGTGTCATGAAAGCCTGGTTGCCAGATTTTTCGTCTTTATTTGTAACAGTGCTAAATCATTCAGTAATTACATAACCACCTTCAGTAGTTATTTGCTAAGGGTAGTGGAGTAAGATATCCTAACCCTCTATTAACCTATACTTCAAAAACGGTACTTTTGTAAATTTTTCTTTGTAAGAACAAAAGAAAAACACTCAAGGGGGTTGGGAAATAATCATTTTAATCTACATAAGCATAATTCACACCCAAAATGCTTAAACTGTGCCAAAGTTCTGGCCTTCATAACATTTCTTAATTTTAGTTTTCTTGGTGAACTCTGCACTGCCTCAAAAAGTAAATTATCCTTTAATGGGTTCAATTGGCATAAACAATCTAAGTCTGTGATACCTGTATCTAATGAAGTATAATATATAATCAACATTGTATCACCTAGAATTGTCAAGCTGTTTATGAAAGCCTAAAAAAACTCCAAAAGAATTAAGCTACTTTACTTAACATGTAATAGGTATTTCTCATAAAGCAAAGCTTAAATATTTAGTTTTTTGATACTCTAATGTATTTCCATAAGCCTTTAAGTCTACAGTTTTATAGATACAGTTTTCCATCAGAGGTGGAAAATTATAGATATATTTCTCTTTACATGTAACTAATTAAAGATTTTAAGAGGGTGTAGGCTACAAATCAAGTACAATTTAGTCATAACACCATACGAAGACCTTATAAAAAAAATCAGAGAAGAGATGGTTAACATTATTGCTTGGTCTTAACAGCAAATTTTAACCAAATTGATACCTCTCTACTCTTATTTATAATGTTTCTGATACATTTATATTATATAGCGCTTGGCAAGTAATAAAGGTACTGATATGATGTTTTAATTAGTTACAAACAAATTCCAATTTGTTAATCAATGTATATATGTCCTCTTTAACTAGTAAAACTACACTACCTCAGAATTAATCCTTCTAAAACAAGTAACCTTCCCGAGAAGGCAATGCAGAGCTTCATGTCTTCCTTAAAGATTTTCAAGTATTATAGGAACACAAACTCATGGAAAAAACTAATTAAAAATCGGATATTCCATCTTGGCTTTACTAATTATGGGATAATAGGAACAGATGTGAACCAAACAAATGTTCCGTTACACTTGTCTGCTAAACATAACATCATACCAAGAAATACTGAAACTGTGCTGTTTTCTAGCTTTTCAAGTACAGGACACAACTACAGTTCTATCAAGTGAGGAGAAACGAATAATCAACCTTAGGTAACTCAAAAAGATGGGAGGCACAAAATGATAACCTGACTTTGGCTTTTAAGAACCTACCGTTGACCCTGAAATGCCAGACTCAACAACAATGACGACAACGACAGCAACAACAAAGATTACAGCAGCAAGCCAACATTTTACCACATACTAAGAATTCTGAAATAGGCAATCATTTTTTCCCCCGTCAACTCATTCTGTTGAATCTTCTTTTTGTTCTTCCTGCTTTTTGGTTGCAGGCAGTTCAAGGCTTGCCCACTGCATAGGCTCAGCTTTTCTCATGGTGATCTCAATCTTTGTTGCAGTCATAGTTACATAACTTCGTGTTACATCAATCACCTGCGACAGAGCAGAGATAGCTGTGGTAAGCCTGGATGTTTTGTTTTTTTTTAATTTATTTTTTTAAGTTTACATCCAAGTTAGTTAGCATATAGTGCAACAATGATTTCAGGAGTAGATTCCTTAGTGCCCCTTACCCATTTAGCCCACTCCCCCCCCTCCGCAACCCCTCCAATAACTCTGTTTGTTCTCCCGTATTTAAGAGTCTCTTATGTTTTGTCCCCTTCCTTGTTTTTATATTATTTTTGCTTCCCTTCCCTTATGTTCATCTGTTTTGTATCTTAAAGTCCTCATATGAGTGAAGTCATATGATATTTGTCTTTCTCTGACTAATTTCACTTAGCATAATACCTTCTAGTTCCATACACGTAGCTGCAAATGGCAAGATTTCATTCCTTTTGATTGCCCAGTAATACTCCATGGTATATATTATGTATATATACCATATCTTCTTTACTGGATGTGTTCTTTTTAAGTCTTAGAGGAAAGCAGTGGTCCTGTCTATGTTAACAATCAAAACTCCAAGCTTCTAAGGGCATTTATATACTTAGATTTAAACTTTTTAGTAAGAATGAATGGTAAGTTATACACCTACTTTACACCAACGATTTCCAAAGTACTGCCTTTTTACTGCACCAATGGGTATTTTAAAGTATTAAAAAAAAAATCTGGATTCCTTAATACTTACACCCCATAATTTCACATTTTGATGAAATTCTTTCTCTCCTTCAAATACAATATGCACATTTAACTGAAAAATAATAAAGTTAAATAACTGATCAAATCCAAGTTGAAGGAATAGGATTTAAACCAATGATTATAAAAGTAACATACTGATATAAATCACTTTAAAAAAATTTTTTTGATGTTTATTTATTATTGAAGATAGAGACAGAGCATGAACATGGAAGGGGCAGAGAGAGGGGGGAGACACAGAACCTGAAGCAGGTTCCAGGCTCTGAGCTGTTAGCATGGAGCCTGACATGGGGATCAAACTCACAAACCGCAAGATCATGACCTGAGCCGAAGTTGGATGCTTAACCGACTGAGCCACCCAGGTGCCCCTTGATATAAATCAGTTAAGGTATTTAAGAAACTGCCAATATTGTTATTTTTTTCTTTAATTTGAGGAAACCATTCACAGAAAAGAAAAATTAAAGTTTCATATTGAAAACTAGGTACTATATGATAAATCTTGAAGTACTACAGTACTTTCAGAATGTTTCAGAACTAATTCTTTTACGCAGAAATTTTCATTTAAAATAGTTTCTGACAGTAATTTCAAACTATTTTTTCAAATGGAAAAGATTTAAAAAGTTTTAAAATCAACAATATATATAATGGATTTTATAATACATGAAAATAAAGAGTAATATATGAGACAATTTTTACTCAAAATTATTTTGTATACTTACCAATGTACTATTTGCTACTACTTGGCTAAGTTCTGGAAGTGAATTTTTAGCATATACTGAAATGGTGACTTCACCTCCAGTCTGATGCCAGTCATGTCTACATGGAACGACTTTTTTCCCCTGTAATATAAGAAAAACCTTATGAATTTATTATGTGTCATATGACCTCTAAAAATGAGGAATCTGACCAAACAACTGAGAAAAAATAACTATGTGCAACTGAGCCCTTAGTGTTTTTAAGGGCAAGCAACTTCTAAAGTTCTCACCCAAAAGCTTAAACAATAAAATCTATCACAATACAAAGAATCTTTACAGTTTTACAGCTGGAGAACATGCTTATTCTTTTTTTTTTTCTTTTGGAACCATAGCATTAACATACATTGAAAAAGACAACTTAAGAATTCCTACTAAACTTTATCCAAGTTTAACATTTCTGAAATCCACTAAGCAGTCATAAAAACGTTCTCCAAAGACTAAAATAAACCATTTGCTTAATGAAATAATCCAGACATCTTAACCTCATGCATAAAAGCCTTCCATTTATTTTCTATAAATTGGAATCTGACTACAAATTAGAATTTCCAATTTCTACAAGTGGAACTAATTGACTACTTACAACTATCCGCTACTTGTTTCAAATAATTATTTTCCTCCCATAATAACATGCAGAAAAAAGTGGGGATTTGTGAAAGTAATGTTTTGGTTATTATTATGGAAGTAACTATTACCTACCAGTAGAACACTGTGCTTTATCAATGACTATTTTAAAAAGAGACAAATTGTAATTTGTTTTATAAATGAGAGCAACATAGCCACATAATGCAGGAAACCGTGAGACACTACTGTCGAAAAAGTAGTATTTACGTTTTGGTACAATTATGCTAACTGAATTTAAAGTACTTATAGCATTTACATTTTGTGCCCTAAGCTAGAGCTTATACTAACTTAATACTTGATAACTGTATGCATGAAAAAATAACAAAAACATTATTTCATCAAGGGTTATATTATGAAAACTATATTACGTATAACAGAAAACATTTTATGTTTTCAAGCTAAAACTTTTAAAATTTAGGTCCTTGGGGAAAGTACAGAGAGACTTTACTAAGTCTTTCTGCTAATAAAATATCCCTGGAAGTTTTGTGGCAGACGAATCATTATAACCTGAAGGATATATTTACACTTCCAAAGCATATGTTATTAAAAATCAGAAACTACCAAAAAAAAAAAAAAAAAAATCAGAAACTACAGAATATTCAAATGGAGAATGAATAAATCCCTAAAACAATCTGAAAATTTACAATTTTTTTGTAAGTTAAAGGACACATATAATGAAAAGGCTGATTGTGTTAGTGGGGTTGTTAGTGCCAATACAACATATAAAACTAATTTAATACATTATAAAATACATTACAGCAGCCAACACATACTTACTGAGCAATAAATTGTTTGCTTGCTTATAATTTAATGGGATTTAGACACTTAATTTGCACAACCTAAATCTTTTAATAAAGCTATCTAGGGAAGTAGGAACTAATGCTTTTTTTGTTGTTGTGATAAATTACCTTGTAGCAAGCAGAGGCATTCAAGACAATTCCAACAAGTTTGCCATCCTCCTCTTTGGCCACTAGATGGAGTGTTTTTGCATTGTAAATAGCTGAATGAAGTTTTAAGTGGCCAAAAGGGAATCAGAAGTCTAAGTGATCAGTAACTCAAATGAACTTAAAAGTGATTTTTGAAAAGCAAAAAGTGGGAGCAGGCTATGGAATTACAGAAACACATTCTTCAATTTTGGCAGGCTTTAAAATTTCACAAAAACTGGCACGCTTGTGTCATTGTACATAATGGCTACTTTGATCAAAGGGCGGTGCTCTGGGCACTTGACTCAGATTAACTTTAATTTTCAGGAATATGAAATCTTTACTGTATGAGACAGAAAAACTTTCTTTTACATCTGAAGACAGAGTAATTTTTAATCTTTTTAAAATGACTCAGATGAATACACCCCAATGTGTTATTTTGAAAAGGCTACTTACAGCATCCTTCTTAGTCCACACGTGTTTCCCTGTTGTACAGCCCTCCTGGGCTAAGAATGTATTGAAATCTGAAGTTTTTCTTCTACAACAGCTCCAGTATTTCATCCTTTAAATTATCATAGAAAAACTTCAGAAATAAAATCTTACAGCTACTTAAGTCTAGAAGTAGTACAGCGACAGTGTGAATTTAAAAGATAAGTAAATGTGCAAGTTTAGTATTCTAACAAAGTGTTTAAGGTACTAAACAGTTAAAACTATCAGAAGAAAATCATTTTAAAACCAGAATGCCATTTATTGTAGCAATTTTGGAGCTCCTGACTAAAGATGCTTAAAACCACCAGAAAATTCCAAACCTGCTTTTCACTAATTGTTCACATTCCAGTTTCCTCATGGAGCTACCAAAAAGTGGTATAACCAAAGATTTTAAATCCCATTTTAATAAACCAGGAAAGTGAAAATATGCAAACAAACTAAAAACTAACGTTTACACAACCTGTGATGGTCAGTCCTAAAGTAGGTGATACCCACTATTATTTACTTGAGACTAGAAAGATAAAAATTACAGTAAAGCTCTGGGTTTGAGTCTTCCAGAATATGGAAAAAGAGTGGAAGACTTTAACACAGTACTGCATGTCTATAAACTTCAGCATAATACAGAAGGGGAGCTAGCTCTCAATTGAGGACTATGGAAAGTGTGAGGTTTCTTGGATGCCACAATGCCGGTGTCTTTGTGGCACAGAGCCAAAATTCTCAGAGTCCTGTAGTGCACAGAACAGTTCTTCAAACTAAACACTATTCGGCCCAAACAGAGTATCCCACTGAAAAGTAAGGAAATAAGGAAAAACATGAGGTTTGGATCACAATGGCCACTTACTGTAATATTGTTTCAGTTTATGTGTAAAAAGACAAAATCCACATTCTAGGTGACTCTAAAGATGTTGACAATGTAAATAAAAAACCTGATAATGCTGCACGGCAAATAATGCTTACAGGCATACTAACTTTTCTAACCTCTACCATAAAGTTTTAATTAGTCATGTATTAAGTTACCCTTCATGAAAAATAGGTACTCCAGAATGATATACACAGACTTCATCTAGACTCTGCAGACCTTGATATGTCTAAAAGAGAAAAAAGAAGAAGAAATTAGCTTCGTATCTCAACGTTATGTTTCATAAACATTTGAAGTATTGGTGACCTCTAAGGACTATGAAAATGCTCAAGTAATAACAATTACCTAGAACATTCATAAATTCACCCCAGGCCATTCCAATAAGGAATGGAAAATAATTCCTTTTTGGCTATAGTTAAGTTTTAGTTCCCTGTGAAAAAGGCAAATAAAAAGTAGGCAATGGGATACATTAAGATGCTCTCAGACTTTCAGGTATGAGGTCACATTCAAGCATATTCAGGTATTTAAGTTTATAGAACAATACTGAAACCAAGGAATTAGTATTCCCAACAGAAATATAGTTAAGGCATGATTTATGTGTATAGGAAACTCTGTGTGGACATTACGACTTAATAAGCAATTCTGGAAGGTCTAGGAGTTTTGCTGATTTCTTATCCCTAGGAAGGGTAAAATGAGCTGCAGACCTATAAATATATCCAGGGTTTGTCTGGAAGATCCGGGCCCCACTGCTGCTGTAGGTGAAGGCCCTACAGATGAATTCACAAAAAGTTATGTTAATAAAACACAGATGCAGCCAGTAGTATATTTTCTACGTTGGTATTTATAGCAACTACCTACAAGTACAGAAAATAAAATTCTGTATATTTACTTTTTGTAAATCCAAAGTACTGGGTTGACAAAATGCACATCTCCTAAAGATATTCCATAAGCACATAAAACAGTATGTTAGATTCTGAACTTACCACTATTGCCCCTTCTTTTCCTCCCCGCTACTCCCAACTCCTACTCTTCTTCCCACCTTATTTCATGGCACCATATCCAGTCTCCCAAAGCAGCAAAAAAAAAACCAAAACCAAAAACAAAAAAAACAAAGAAACCAAAAACCTCTCCTTCCATCCACGTTTTCTATCACAAAATCCTATCAATTTAGCTTGAAAATACCTATCAGTTTAATTTGCTAACCTTCCTCATGATCACCAGCAGATCTTAGACAATGAGACTACACTAACAGGTTCTAATTCATTTACTATCTAATTAAAACATGAATCACTCTCTTATCTACAGTCATCTACCTCATACCTTGCACAGTTACCAGTTCCAGGTGGTTTGTACATTTAAATGCGCCTCTACATATGAGGAAATATTCACGGCTTTAAAGTAAGTAGATTTCTTAAAAACAACGCAAAAAGTGCTAGTCAAAAATAATGGACAAATTGGATTTCATTAAAATTAAAAAGATTTTTTATCAAAAGCCATTATTAAGATCATGAAAATGTATAGTGTCCCTCTCCAACAAAGTACTTCTGAATGAAAAATAAAAAAGAATTCCTAACATCAGTAAGACGAAGCCAACTAACAGAAAGAAAAATAGGTATAAAGATTTCAGACATTTCACAAAAGAGGATATCCAAGTGACCAATTAACAAACAAAAAGGAACTCAACGTCATTATCGGGAAAGTGCAAATTAAAATCACAACGGGAACACTACACACTAACCAGAATAGCTAAAATACAAGACTGATATTAAAAAGCGTTCCTAAGATGTAGAACAAATGCAATCAGCTTCATATACTGCGGCAGGTGTGGAAATACAACTATCTTGGAAAACTATGAGGAAATATCTGTCAAAACTGAACATATGCATACCCTATGATCAGGGAATTCCTTTTCTAGTCATATACCTAATAGAAATGTACAAAGTCAGGCACAAAAATGTTCATAGCAGCATTAGTCAAAAAATGTAAAGGACAAAAGAAAGGGTAAGCTGAACGGCACATTCACACGACAGCGTATTTTAAAACAATGAAAATGAACAAACCACAGCTATATGCCAACAAAGAGAAGTCTAACATACATTTCACGAAGCAAAGGAAGACAGGCACAAGAGCACCTCGTCTGTAATTCTATTCACATTAGGCTCAAAAATAGGCAAAACTATACTGATAGAAAGATGTGGTTACTTTTGGGAGAAAATAATAGCTGGGAAAAGATATACTGAGGGGCTCGGTTTTGTGAAAATCCCTCAAGCTATAAACTTACTTACTTTTTAATGTTATTTTTTCAGTGAAAAAGATCGAAAGTTTCTTTAATGGCCTCTGTAACCTACAGTAAGATCTCACTTGTGGGCATGGTAAACTGTAAATGCCCTTAAAGTTCTGGCCTCTCTGTCTCTCTTTTAACCTCAACACACCAACAAATTTTGTACCATGATTATTAACTGTTTATTGTTTCCTGAAACTGCTATCACCTCTGCTTGAGACACACTTTCCCTTTTGTCCATTTACAGGACTGGCACTCATTCTTCAAAATTCAACTGAGATGTTTCTCTCTCATCTTACTGCAGTACCCTACCACTTCCACTGTCTCTCCCCCACCCCAGTACTCACTCTTTTTTATCTACTACTTCTACCCTACATATATGTCAATACGTTTCCATTTCCATCCCTAAATAAGCAAGGTGATCTCCAACTTAACATGAGGGAAAATTACAAACCTGCTCCCCTCATCATGTTTTCTCCTTCTTGGTTAATGGTGTCACCAGTCACCTAGCTGCTGGAGCTCGAGGTCCCCCTCATTTAAAGCTCATTAGCAATTCCTGCTAATACTTTGAAATAGTATTCATTCTGCGTGATTTGTCATGAGCCAGGCAGGCACTGTTCTAAGCATTCAAGATACAGCAAAGAACAACAACAAAATTCTTTTCTCATAAACCTTACATGAGAGGAGAAGGGAAGGGAAAGTCAGCTGGGATAGATCAGAAGTAAAATACATATGCAAAAAAAGTAGCATGTTATAAGGTCATTAGTGCCCTGGAGACAAAAGGGCAGTGAGAGTGGAGATGTTGGAGGGCACATAATTTTACACAGAGGGGTGGGGAAAATTCTCACTGGGATGTTTGAGTACATCCCACATTTAACTACTTCTAAAAAATACTCTCCACTCCCACTGCCGGGTCTTCTATAAATGCATCCTAGCTGGTTTTCCTTCTGCCAATTCCCCTATTACACCAATATATTTACCACGTATCAGCCAAAGAGATCTTTTTAAAATTCCTCCTTAAAATAGACAATGGCTTCCCATTATGCTTAAAAAGAAAAGAAGAAAAAAGCCCAAACCCATCATTATGCCCTAAAAAAACTGCCATAATCTTGCCTACCTCGCTTACTCCTACCTTTCACACCATTAAGTCCCACTGACCTTTCTCATAATTCCTTGAACAGCCAAGCTTTAAAAGCTCTACATATACTGCTCCCATATCAATTTCAAGGTTTATATAACTCACCTGCTACATTATTTAGATTTCTGATTTAGTGTCACTTCCAAAAGGATTTTCCTAATAGCCTTATTTAATACCTTTACTTGCCTTGTCCACTGTATTTTCTTCATATCTACCTAAATTCATATTTAATTACCTACATGTTACCCTTCTCCCTAAATTACAGTATAACCTCCACAACAGGAGAAATTTTTGCTTCACTTAATACTGTATTTCTAGCCCCTAAAACAATGTCTGGCACACATTTACTGTGCTCAGTAAATGCTGACTGCATCAGAATGACTTATTCCCATGAGTCTATCAGATATGGTGTTTGTCAGAGACAGAGTCTCTTATCCGTGTTCACAGCCCTAGCCCAAGCACACCGACCAACACATAACAGGCACCCGAAAGTTTGTTCAATCAGTAAACTGCACTCTCTTCTTTGAAAATTAAAATTTTTCTTTCATGACCCAACACAAATTTTACAATATATACCTTTGAACACCCTCCATTTTTACATGAGGTCCCAATCTTAATTTCATCACTGTCCTCTTCTAAAACAAAGAAAAGAAAATCAAATTAGAAACATTAAGATAGATACTTTGGCGTTATTCTTAAGTAACCTCTTTCATAAAATAAGGATTTGAAAAAATAATCTAAATTTAAAAAACACTTATTTTAAGACAATTTTAAGTTATTTTCTAGGTGACCTTTCAGGTAATTATATTTAAAAAACTAAGAAGAAATCAACTATTGTGATTACGCTTTGCCTATGTCCCCAAATAATACATGACACGCTTCTATCCTATACTGCAATACAACATCCAACATCTTGACCTCGTGAAAGGGAAATCATGAAAAAGGTACTACTTTCCCCCGTGGTATGGAGTATAGGTCAGAAAAATTTGAATATATTTTATATCATGCCCAATGAAACATGTACAATTATAAAATAAATTTAACTGTTAAAAAAGTGATGAATCATGGAAGAAACAAATTTTTAATTAAATTTTTCATTTTAATACAGACATTATGGAATAAACCAATTCATTCTGAGGTATTACTGGTATTTAGAAAGCAAAATAAATTCTTTACTACAATATGTTACCTTTTCTTTCATATTTATACTCAGTGAACTACACTGTCTCTTTTATCTTCTAGATAACTGGTTAATTGTACAGAAAAAAAAATTATAAAATAAAATCTTACCTTTTTTATTTTCTTCATTCCCTGATGACAGTTTAAGTTTATCAAGTGCTTGTTTTAGGGAGGCAGATATTTTTAATTCCAAGTTTGTCATTGGTTCATCTGGGCTGGAGAATTTTTAAACTTTATTACCATTAGTGATGTACCAAAACATTTTTTTTTGTTTTTTTTTTACTAAAAATAAATACACTAAGAGCCTATTTATAAAAAGAAGCCAAATGCCTCATGAATCAGGGTTTTCACATTAAATACTATTTTACAAATAACTGCCATAGTGTACCTACACTTCTAAATTTTAACAGGAAAGTTGATATTAAAATATTAAGTCTCAAATAATCATGCTATTGCCAACACAGTAAATTATTAATCAGTATCCCTAATGGGAAGGAAATAAAGACTAGGATTCCAAGTTTGCCAAGAAGGGTTCATGAAGTACTTTTACATGCCACACCTAAGCAAATTGTTGGGCATAAGCCTAACAGGCAATAAGTATGTACTAAGTGAATCCATATTCCTACCAGTGGAGATAATTCACTTAGTGTGGACACTGGTATATACATCTATATGTTCATATACAATTCTAGTAGGATTAAAAATCAATACAGTGCCCCTTCATAACGATTAAGTGTTGTATGTACAATTTAAGGCCATTCAATAAGTATTAAGAGTATTTACAAAAACAACAAAAATAGAAATGCTAGGTTATGCATTCCACATCCTTATTGAAAACAACTATTATAAGTAAGATGTAGAAGTATTACCAAAGTATGTAAAATCCTGTATTCTCATAATTTCTACAATATCACCAAATGAATTTAGGACAAAATACTTAATTTCTCTTACTTAAGTAAATTAGTAGTCCATTATTTAAAGAAAATATTAACTCATACTGTCAATTACAGTAGACACTACTGTGATACTTAAGAATGAGTCATGCCAAAATTGTCTTTTTCTCATAATTTTTTTCAACTGGCAAATCAGTCAGCCAGGTATTTGATAAACTCTCTCATGATTATGAATAAGGTGAAGATGGAATAATAATTCTAAGTAGTTTGGTTAAATGAATAATTGTCACAAAGTCTCTCAGTCTTCTTATCTTGGTCCAGTATTATTCAATATGCTATAAATTTCTACATAAATTTACCTAAATTAAATGTAAGATCAGGAAAAAAAAATATGAAAAACAGTAAATCCATGGTGTGAATAAAAATATCAACTGGAGCCATATTTGAGGCCACAGAATCATGTTTTTTGAGTCTCATATTTTGGTTCTAAAACAACACTCAAGTGCAACATTAAGAAGGCCTGCTGTAACAGCATTAGCCAACACACGTGTGTGAGCGTGTACAACTGAGTTTAGCTGACGAGGTGACTACGAAGGACTTGTGTAATCTACTGCAAAACAAGCAAGAGGTATGTTAAAAGTACTTTAACAGATCTGCATCTAAATCAAATAAATAAAAAGTTTGTAAGTAATAATATTATCAGTTTTCAGGCATCTGAAAATAGGAGTGACTAGGCTTGCTCTAAGCAACAAAGCATGGACAAATTAAAGAGACAGGATTTGGCTCAATATTAAGAATACACAATAACAAAATGGAATGCTTTACAATAATAAAAGTAAATTCCTCTTTCTAGAATTATTTGAAAGGAAACTAAATATCCTTCTGTCAAGAATGTCCTAGATGCTCTTCAAGAAAACAGCACAAGAATGGATAGGAAGGCCTCTAGGTTCTTTTTCAACCCAAAGTGATTCCCAGACAACAATTTCTTTATAGAATTTCTCCATACTACAGTGAAAAGGCCATGTTAAGTCACAAGAAAGATGTGTGGCTCTTCTGCTCTGGACAAAATTATGACGACACAGTGAACACATATGCGATGGAAATTTACTGTGTACATGTCCTCAAAGTAAAGGGGAATAAAAATGAAAAGTATACTTAAGGGAGCATCAAACAGATCTACACAAGAGCTATAAATGATATTATATAAAATCATAAAATACCAGGATCAAATGCTATTATTATTATTATTTTTTAATATATGAAATTTACTGTCAAATTGGTTTCCATACAACACCCAGTGCTCATCCCAAAAGGTGCCCTCCTCAATACCCATCACCCACCCTGCCCTCCCTCCCACCCCCCATCAACCCTCAGTTTGTTCTCAGTTTTTAACAGTCTCTTATGCTTTGGCTCCCTCCCACTCTAACCTCTTTTTTTTTTTTTTTTTTGTCTTCTTCCTTCCCCTCCCCCATGGGTTTCTGTTAAGTTTCTCAGGATCCACATAAGAGTGAAACCATATGGTATCTGTCTTTCTCTGTATGGCTTATTTCACTTAGCATCACACTCTCCAGCTCCATCCACGTTGCTACAAAAGGCCGTATTTCATTTTTTCTCATTGCCACGTAGTATTCCATTGTGTATATAAACCACAATTTCTTTATCCATTCATCAGTTGATGGACATCAAACGCTATTATTTAATTGTGACAAAAATTACAACTGTATAAAGTTTACCTTGGCCTTTTTATTGCTTCTACTGGTTTAGGGGCTTGAATGATATGCTCCTGAAACTTAGGCTTCAATTCAGAAAGTTCTTTCTTCTCAGTAGTCTTGACTTCAGGTTTGACTGGCTCAGGTGGTTTCTCACTATTATGCCTACCTTTCGTACAGCCCTGTTAGTGACAGATGAAAGTTAGCTTATCATGGGTTTCATATGCCCTGACAAATTAGTTTTCAATTCTTTATTAATAAAATCTCTTGTATGCTTTCTCCACTTTCATTACACAGACTTATTTTAAGAAACTAAAACTAGAACTCCAAATTTGCAATTATTACATCTGAATGCATTTTTTATTGTTTTTTTATTTTATTTTTTAATTGTTTTATTTATTTTTTTTAATTTACATCCAAATAAGTTAGCATAAAGTGCAACAATGATTTCAGAAGTAGATTCCTTAGTGCCCCTTATCCATTTAGCCCATCCCCCCTCTCACTACCCCTCCCGTAACCCTCAGTTTGTTCTCCATATTTAGGACTCTCTTCTCTTTTGTCCCCCTCCCTGTTTTTATATTATTTTTGTTTCCCTTCCCGTATGTTCATCTGTTTCATCTCTTAAAGTCCTCATATGAGTGAAGTCATATGATTTTTGTCTTTCTCTAATTTCACTTAGCATAATACCCTCCAGTTCCATCCATGTAGTTGCAAATGGCAAGATTTCATTCTTTTTGATTGCTGAGTAATACTCCATTGTATATATATACCACATCATCTTTATCCATTCATCCGTCGATGGACATTTGGGCTCTTTCCATACTTTGGCCATTGATGATAGTGCTGCTATAAACATGGGGGTGCATGTGTCCCTTTGAAACAGCACACCTGTATCCCTTGGATAAATGCCTAGCAGTGCAATTGCTGGGTCGTAGGGTAGCTCTATTTTTAATTTTTTGAGGAACCTCCATACTGTTTTCCAGAGTGGCTGCACCAGCTTGCATTCCCACCAACAATGCGAAAGCAATCCTCTTTCTCCACATCCTCACCAACATCTATTGTTGCCTGAGTTGTTAATGTACATCTGAATGCATTTTAAAAGAAGCCTTTGAATTATGCTTCATGATTATCTATTTATAGTATATACATAGCATAAACTTGTTTTTCTACTTACTACCCATGCGACCTTGAGCAAGTTAATCTTTTTAAACCTCAGTTTCCTCACTAGTAAAATGGAGATTATGCCACTTAAGATATTTTTTGAGAGGATTAAGTAAAACAATAGAGTATTTGTCAAGTCTGGCATGTGGTAAATTGTCAACAAATGCTAGTGACCTTTTTGACATTCCATGGAGTCATACATGCATTGTAACATCCTTAAAAATCATACAGAACTTCAATGGCATGTCATTTCATTAACAGCTTTTGTTTTCTTTCTTAAGGGCATACAAAATAAATGGCACATCTTGGTGCATGTTAGATTTGATAATAATATATTGTTCCTCACTAAAAATGCCTTAAATTGTTACCTACCACTTCTTTATTAAGGTACTTTAAAGACCACTAACACCAAGGACAAACCTAAATTGACATGTGGGTAATTAGTATCTTGAAACTTTTATTTCTGAAACAGACGAATTCCTTATTTTAAAGGCTATCAAGGGAGGTGAGTTCCACTTTAAAAGAAAGATTCTATCTGCAAGTTAACAGACTACTTAATAGGTGTCCAAAAATCAGACTCCTCAAATGTGGAGCTTCACATTGTATGTACGTTCTCAGGAGATAATCTAGGAAAAAAATGAATACTTACTGCAATGCTTAAAAAATCAGAAAAATCAGTTGTTCTTCTCTTACAGCAAGACCAACCCTATGAAACATGAGAAAAAAAACTTAAAATTGAATTTGCACAGAACCACAACCCACTAAAAGGGTCTACTTGTACTTATCTCCTTGAATCTCACAGTGACTGGCACATAGATAGATTTCACAGTTGTAAAGTGTTATAAATGATTTATCTAATCAAGTGAAACGATTTTTAGTCTTTGATTTAAAAAAAACCCTAATTAACCAATGTTAGAGGTGATTTGTGTTTTGAATCATCACAAAAGGAAACACCTTAAAATAGGGAAACAAAAACTGCTTCTGGTTTCAAGACTAGTAACTGAATTTTAGAACAGAAACACTTTATAATTTCTAAAAACATCATATATTTTAAAGGATCTGGAGAGTAAGTGAGGTGC
Organism: Neofelis nebulosa; assembly: GCF_028018385.1. NCBI lineage: Eukaryota > Metazoa > Chordata > Mammalia > Carnivora > Felidae > Neofelis > Neofelis nebulosa. The sequence goes on along the minus strand of NC_080791.1, from coordinate 43,071,705 downwards.
TTTACTTTAAAAATCTGGTAAGTTAGATAGAGATGATTATCACAATTCAGCTTCTAAAGAACTCACTAGCTGTTTCCCAACAATAAGCAGTCTATTTTCAGAACACCATAGATTGATTAGCATAGCAGCCTAAGAATTGTTAGGTCTTTGAAGGTTAAATGATCTTTTCAGTGACAAGCATAAATACACAGAAATTCTAATGCCGTGTGTGATTTCTAAACAAAATACTAAGTGGCTTACCAAAAAATGGCTTTAAGCTGTCATCCGTAATTCCAAAGTAGTACAGAGAATAAGAAAATAAAAATGCAGCAGTTTCAAAACGTGGTATGTTTCAAATTATACTAAGGGCTAGGATTTGCACATACCCATTTGGGCCTCACTGCTTTTCTCAAGATAATGTATGAAGAATTTGGTAGGGATTTTTTCCACACTATACACTTACAAGATTTTTTTTTTTTTTTAAAGTTTATTTATTTGAGAGAAAGAGAGTGAGCACACATGTGCGAGCAGAGGAGGGGCAGAGGAGGAGACAGACAGACACAGAATATCCCAAGTAGCTTCTGTGCTGCAGGCTGCACGCATGGGCCTCGATCCCACAAACAGATCATGACCAGAGCCAAAATCAAGGGATGGATGCTTAACTGACTGAGCCACCCAGGCACCCCCAAAATTATTTTAAAGAAAATGTTAAATATGCTATAATTCAAATTTTCCTTTATTTTGAAATTATCTTTTACTCTGAATTGAAATATAGATGAAAACCTACTATAATGCTGAAATATAGAATTTAATTACTATTGATAATATAGTCTTCAGAAAAGTCATTCTACACGACAAAAAGCTTTATTGTCTTGCACAAAGACTTACAGCAGATATTCTGGGGAGACCAGGATACATACATGAAATAGACAAGCTGTTCCCAAATATCAATCTGGGATCTATCACAGTCCCCAGTAAAAAAAAAAAATGAAGGGTAAATTTAAGTATGTAAGTATAAGGTTGTTTCTTAAGACAAATTGTCTCTTTTCTTTGTCTATGCCACTTCTAATTTGAATATTAAAATGTTCTTTCTAACTTACTTTTTTTTTTTTTTTTTTAATTTTTTTTTTCAACGTTTATTTATTTTTGGGACAGAGAGAGACAGAGCATGAACGGGGGAGGGACAGAGAGAGAGGGAGACACAGAATCTGAAACAGGCTCCAGGCTCTGAGCCATCAGCCCAGAGCCTGACGCGGGGCTCGAACTCACGGACCGTGAGATCGTGACCTGGCTGAAGTCGGACGCTTAACCGACTGCGCCACCCAGGCGCCCCTGTTCTTTCTAACTTCTTATTTGCCAATAAGCCGGCAACAGTAGACATTACACTGGTTTATGTATTTGTGCTGTGAAATCCAATAGTCTTTGGATTTCAGGTCTTCAAGAAATGTTTATAGAGCTCTTATGAACAGTAGGATTGAGAAGGAGAGAAACAAAATTACTTCAAAGTGAGATCATTAAGATTAATTCAACAGGGAGATTAACAGCTGGGTAGTAAAAAAAAGAACAGCAAAGTTGAGAGGCTATTTCTGGAATAAGAGTTCACTTTAAAAACTGGTTTGCAGGAGCAAATGACACACATAAATGGAAATATTTTGTAGAAGCCATTGGCACAAAGATGACATTTAAGGACACAAACGAATGAACTAAATGAGAGAAAATAGGAAGCCCAAAACAGAAGTGAAGTAGGTCTATGGTTAGGAGATAGAAAAATATAGCAGAAGAAAGAGAAAAACATACAGTAAGAAAAAGTAACACAGAATAAACGGCAGTCCAGTAAACATATAAAATACCCCCACTCCTCTGCAAAAGTATTTCCACAGAAGCACAGTTTCCATCCCCAAAGAGTTTCAAAGAGGCCAAAAAGACGTAAGAAGGAAGATTCAGGTCTCAACTTGCCCTATTCTGTTTTCCTCTCTTAGAACTAACCAGAGTGACATAAACTTGCTACATGTTTATTTACACTCGGCTATCTAACAGTTAAATACCAAAAGTGTCCACCTACTCCCTGGAAGGTATAATTAGAAATTCAGGCGCGTGGGTGGCTCAGTCAGTCAAGCGTGGGAGTCTTGACTTAGGCTCAGGTCATGATCTCACAGTTCCTGGGCTGGAGCCACGTCCGGCTCTGCACTGGGAGTGCGGAGCCTGCTTGGGATGCTCTGCCTGCCCCTCCCCCACTGTGTTCTCGCTCTGCTCGCTCTCTCTACCCTCCAAATAAATAAGCTTCAAAAAATTCAAAAGGCATCAACAATATTTAAACACGTAAGACTGTTTATGTTCCTAAAAACAAAAGTACACCAACACCTAAAACCACGGCAGCCACACTGCAACATTTTCTTTTGAGATACACGTTATCTATGGAGATAAATGTACCATGTTAACATAAATTTTAAAAAATCAATAAACCCACCAAGAAAAACCTGATCAAACAACATTCTATTATCTAATTCTCCAGAACATCAAGAAAGTACAGGTGGAAAACAGTTGATATCTCTGTCTGTCCTGCAACTGGCACCCTTTACTGCTAAGAATCTTCCCTCAAATTCAGAGCTGCTCTTTATTAGACAGCAGCTGCCCAACAGACTGAGAAACTAAGATTCAGTACAACTGCTTTCACTTCCCCTCAAAATTGAAAAGTGAAGAAATGAAGGGTATAGAAAATGAGAGCTGGGATGAAAAGAACCTAATTTTATACTTGGGAAAGACTTTAAGACCACCACCTACTGTCTCTGCCTTTAGACTTGCTTAAAGCACCCCAAAATGGTCATTAAGAAAGCAAAAAGTCACAAGCTGAGCTGAGGAAAAAAGATGAGAAAATAGTTAGTATTACACCTCAAAATTTAATATACAAATATGAAGACACTGAAATATACCAAGTTCTTACCTTTAAGGCATCATGGAAGACTGGAACACCTGGGTGGTATGTGCAAGCATCTGGTCAAAAACAAAGAAAGAAAGGAAAAAAATAACTTTATAATGAAGAAGAATCATTATTTTCTTCAGGTGTTAACATTTTAATCATTTTTCCAAATGCAGGTAATACTTTACTTTTCCTTAAAAATTCACAAAATGCTCAAGTTAGATGCATGGCACACAGTGCTTACTATAATACTGTATTAAAACAGTAACAGTTCAGGGCGCCTGGGTGGTGGCTCAGTCGGTTAAGCATCAAACTTCAGCTCAGGTCACACACACAGTTCCTGGGTTTGAGATCCACCAGGCTCTGTGCTGACAGGTGGGAGCCCGGAGCCTGCTTCAGATTGTGTGTGTGCGTGTCTCTCTTTCTGTCCCTCTCTGGCTCATGCTCTGTCTCCCTCAGTTTCTCAAAAATAAATAAACGTTAAACAATTTTTTTTTAAACAGTAATAGTTAAAATTCTAATTCAAGAGTATGATAGTTATAGATAAAAAGTTGCACTACAGACTAGTGCAACTATAACAAACTGTATTCTATTCCTTTAATCTTTGTAGTTAAATTTGTTTAATACCAAAACTTCAAGCTCCAAGATTTTGACAGTCCTCTTCCAATTCTATTTACAAAAACACTATCAAACTTAAGTGTGCTTATGTGCACTGATCCATAAAGACTGCTGAAGAGATTCTCTAAAAAGATATTTTGGAAGGACAAGTTCAAAATTTTAAAAACTGAAGCAATATCTGATTGCTAATTTAACTTTCCTAGACAGGTGTCAATATCTAGATACAAACTTCATTTAAAAAAGTTTTAAGTTCTACAGTCTATTTTCAGGGTTGTCACTGATTGTTATTCTGTATTTCCCTCCCCTCCATTACACCATCAATTTCTACTAACTCTTTCATGAAAATGGGCTTACTATACATGGCAATATACTGTATTACATTAAAAAGTCAGATAATAATAATAATAAACAATTATTTCCTGACTAGACACAACCATGAGCTTAGAAAAAAACAGGTCAGGTCCACACCTGTGCAATTTTCTTATAAGGCTACTTTGCCCCCACCTTTCCTTATCTGCTTAGCTTTCAATTGCCCACAGCCTCTGATTCCTGGTGTTGCCTTAAAGTGATTAATTCCTGGTACTTACAGAAATCCTCCTACCCCTACAGTAATAGCCAATATAGTTTATTAATTACGGGTAGTAGTGGAATTAAGGGCTGAAAAAGGAGATTCAAAGTAGAAACGAATAAGCAGAGGGATATGAAGTTACGAACAGAAGCAAAGAGAGAACAGAGTATTTTCAAGTACCAAACATATAGATGGTGGCATAAAATGCATACCGTATAACACATTAAGAGGCATTCATCATAATAATGGTCAGTTTGGGCAGAATGGTAGCAGGTGTGAGTCAGGTCTTAACCATACACCTAGTAGGAACACAATCTGAAAATCACTGCTTTCAAATGTAAATAACAAGCAGATGGTCATTGGCCTCTCTAGCCTTTATCAGGTTTACCAGTTTTGCTCAAAGTTAAATTTCATGGGTAAAAACAACATAGTAGCAGTTCAGAGTTTAGGAAATGAAAGTATTGGGTCTTGGGTCTGACCAATGCTCAAATTCTAGTTCTGCCCTTTAGCAGCCAGTTCAGTTTACATACATGGCTTAAGTAAAAAACCGTGAAGTGGTGCTTTGTACAGAGTAAGTGTTTAATACGTGAAAGACACTGTGCCTCCTTTAAACATTAAGTTAGCTTGTGTTTCAAACTAAAGCCTTGTACCAGCTTAGAAGGCTTTTTATTTTTGTCAATACAAAGGTCAAACCTCTCCCATTCTATAAAACTTTCTCCTAATCAACTCCACAGTTTGCTATTTATTAGCTCTTATCTTCTACTTCCTATCTCCATTTTCTTAACTTTCCACTCAAATCAAGCAACTTGCTTGGTCTCTAAGCCCCATTTTGCTAAAGCAGCTAAACCTTACTGGCGCTTCCTGATGAATTTAGTACTGGTGACCACACAATGCTTGAGTGTCTACTCTGATTTTCCCACTCCCCTCCACTCCCATCTCCTTTTTAGGCATTATACCATTACACACACACACACACACACACACACACACACACTGCTGACTTCCAAAAAATGGCTTTATCTCCCCCTTAATTTCAGGCTCGTATATAACATTCTATAAATATATATACTTATTTGGGAACATTATAGTCGCACTCAACAAAGTATCAGTCTTTCCTCTTCATTTAATATTAAAGTAGAATGTGTAGATACTAAGATAATTTACTTTTTATGCATGCTGCCAACAGCAACTGATTTTAAAACCTCTTTTTCCTCGATTTTGTCATCCACTGAAATCTCACAATTTTCTCTTTGAGTAACATATTAATATCATAAAAACGCTGGGGCTCCTGGGTAGCTCAGTCAGTTGAGCATCCAACTTAGGTTCAAGTCATGATCATTCATTCGTGGCTTCGAGCCCCGCATAGAGCTCTATGCTGACAGCTCAGAGCCTGGAGCCTGCTTTGGATTCTTGTCTGCCTCTCTGACTGCACCTTGTCCGCTCACGTGCTCTCAAAAAATAAAACGTTACACATTTTTTAAAAAAAAATCATGAAATTGTCATGACAGTAACATGAGTATTACACCAAGACTGAAAGACTAGATTCTAACTTTATCCATAGAATCCTGCCAAGAGTTTTATTTTAAAATATGTCACCAATTCACGTGTGCACCAAGTAAGTGCTTCAGACATCTCAGAGGTGGAAAAGAGTGTCAAAGGCCTCGATTTTAATTCCCTTCATAATGCAGGAACCATGCTGCTACCATGTTGAACCCGGCTTCTCTATTAAATAGGTCTAATAATACATACTTTGCAGGGGTGTCCTGAAGATTAAATGAGATGATGATATAAATGACAGACCAACATCTGGGGTATAGAAAGCATGCAATTACCGCTAGTTCAATTTGACAAAGTGGTGTCACTTGCCACAATAGTCAAGAAAGCAACTCACTTTATCCCAATCGCCACTCAAAATTCAAATTCATGGGCTGTTCACCTAGTCCAGCCACTAACTTTCACTTTACATCCTTAACTGTACACCTAGGAACAACCACTTTATGCCAACACTTGGCAGAAATAAACTCCGGAAAAATATACTAATACGGCAAGCTGAACTAAATAAAATAACTCGCCCACAACCCAACCCTCCCACCCATCTCTGGCACGCGCGCACACACACACACACACACACACACACGCCAACCGCTTAGCGAGCTCTGTAGCACCGGGTTAACTTTGGCTTCCCCAAAGACACGGGTGGGGGCGGGGGGATAAAGATGTTCCAAACTGCACGCGAATCCGCGAGCGAGCGGACCACCGGGAGACACGTGGGGGCCGGGAACGTGGGTCCGTGGGTCCGCGTGGCTGCAGGGAGAGGGTCGGATGCCGTCGCCGAGCGGCCCCGCGCACACGCAGTAGGGCTAAGAGGGCGGCCCGAAGGGACCCGGACGGGGGCAGCGCGGCAACGGCTCGCGGGAGGACCCCGGGGTCGCCCTTGGGCCAAGGGCGTCCCCCCGGGTGAGGTGGACACGGGAGGGAAGGCCGGCGGCGCGTTCCTCTTACCGTCGGAGTTGGTCTCGGGGTCGAAGCGCTGACCGCAGCCCCGGTTGTAGCACAGCAGGGCCATTTTCTTTCCCCACCGTTACGGGTCGGATTCAAACACAGAGACTAGCAAGAGGATGCGCTTACAACCCCACTGGCGCAACGACCGGTCTGACGGCTGGGGCGGCTGCCGGCTTCCGGAAACGGCCGGTTCCGCTTCAGGAACCTTCGCGAATTTTCCGGTCGCGCAGGCGCGCAGAGAAGATGGAGGCGGAGGGAGCGGCTGGAGGCCGGGCAACAGCCCGGACGCCGTGGGTCGGACTCCGCAGGGTGGCGGCGGCGCGGGGAGCTGGCGTCCGGATGTTTGAGGAGGAGAGACCCTAAAGGCAGAAAGCGATGCCATCCGAGGGGCTGACGTGCTCGCTCCAGATTTCGTCGCTGGCTGCGGCTTTGTCGTGCAGCCAAGCCGCCGCCCAGCGGGTTTGCCCCAGCACCGCAGGCTCCTTGCTTTTGGGATTGATACAATCACGGCATTGTTACGTTCGCCCCCTATCTGCTGCAGAGTAGGGGCAGAACCCTGCAGTTATTTCCGAGTCCTCTGCCTAGAACGTGGAAGCTTGGCAAACGACGAGAGGACTGGTGGACCATTCTCCCTGGGTGATTGTGTGTCCGTTGTCCCGGTCTCTGGAGCACTGGAGAAGCGCAGGCATCGGGAGCAATTGTGGTAACTGAGGTCAAATCACTTTGAAAATACAAAGCGTCTAAAATCAGAATACCGAAAGTACTGATCCGATACAGTGCTAGAAGTGGTCACTATTGCTCAAGACCCAGGAGATAAAATCGTTGCTATTTCATGTGAGCCTCCATTTGATCAGTGTGCCCGTACTTAATTCTTCTATCCCGAAGCTGATTTCATCGAGTGCATTATAAAAAAAAAAAAAAAAAAAAAAAGAAAAAAGCGTGACACTAACAGGCACAAGCTAAAGATACTAGTTCCAACTTGTATATTTCCCAAACTTGGGGTATAGAAATAAAAGCAAACACTTGATAGCAGGTATACTGACAGTCTTAGAATAGTAATTATCAGTGTTAAGTAGAAGTAAAAAGCTATGCAATGTTTCTAGTGATCCCAAAACTTTGGGCTCAAAATTTTCTCACCCTCGTAAAAAAAAAAAAAAAAGTTTGTTACCTTCGCATGATCCCTTCCTCTTTTTATATCTAGAAGTGTTAAATTTTTGCAGTAATCTCAACATAGAGATATACAATGCATTATTCTTCGTTTAACCTGAGTATTTTTCTGTTTCATAATCATCATAAATGGAGTTGAATAAATCTGCACTATGACCAGATTTCCCTCCAGGATAAGTTTTGGGACGTGGCAGTACTGGGGTAAAGGGCGTAAGTCTTTTAAAATAAACTTAAGATTTTAAAGATAAGTATAGCCAATTGTTTCCAGTAGGTGGCACCAACTTTCAATTTCACCAGCCGTGGATTGGAGGAACAGACCATAGGAATTAATCTTACACAATTAAAGAGAGGGAGACGTTTACAAAGTTTTAGTTGTGGTTAAATTCGTGGTCTGAGTGTCCTACTACCAGTGCAACATTATCAGGATTATTATTAAGTTCTTTCAAATACTTTTAATGTTTACTCTCACTTTTTTCAGCTACAACATTTTATAAACAGAAAATAATAAATACAGTAGGTAATTCAAAAATGCAGAAATCTATCAGGAACAAAACCAATAATTCCATCACCCAGCAATAAGTACTGTATCACTAAAATAACTCATTGATAAATTTATTTCCAGTCCCTTCCCTGCCAGGCATCATACCAATAAATTATTGGTATGAATGTTAAACAAATTAAAAAGACAGCAACAAAAAAAGCCCAAAGAATTGGAAACATAATATACATGAAAGTTTATGTTCCTCTTTTGGCTACAAAATTAAATCATTCTTATTAAGAGAACAGAGACAGGACATTCCACTCCATTCCCACACTCCAGTGCTGACTACCACAAATTGTTGGAGAAATTTTGTGGTGGTAACACTGCATAATTTATATAGCTTTAAATCCAGGTCCCATTTCCTCCCCCAACAGAAACATACTGTTGCACAGAATCTTGCGATTTTTCCTGTGTTTTGAAAGCAATGCTATATATAGGATTGTTAAGAGTAGACCTGGGTAGCACAGTTCGTTGAGCATCTGACTCTTGATTTCAGCTCAGGTCATGTGGTCTCTCTCTCTCTCGCTCTCTCAAATAAACAAAATAAAAAATCTTCTTAGAAAAAACAGAAAGCTTTGGATTCAGACAAGCATTCAGATCCTAGCTCCACAATGTACTAGCCAGTAATCTTTTCAGGAAATCTCTTTGGGCTTCCATTGTAGACTTGACCCAGCTATCTATCTACAGCAGGAAGTCCAATCTCAGGGCTTGAAAAGTGATTTTGAACTTATTTTGATTAGTCATGTAATATTGAACATGTATATTTATCTCTATTTTCTCCTCAGATCCCACTAAAACTGTGGTAAAGGAATAAATATATTAATAAATGAAAGTAAGAATGAAAAAATATATAAACCCACAAGGACAAGTTTGAATAGGGTATTGCAACAAATGATATCAACAAATTTTTTTTTTTAATTTTGTCTTTACTTTGGCATTTAGGAACATTTGTGTATTTCTTCAAATTGTTCCCTATATACTAGTACTTAATTATCTCTTACTTTTTTCTTAGGCATTCCTGCTCACTTTGCCAGATTGGACTGATTTTGACTTTTAGTTGCTTCCTATAGGGCAGTCAATGAGATTACTACTCTTCTTTCTTCCTTCCTTCTCCTCCCATTTTAGTTGTTAGTTTTTTCTACTTTGTTGGAAAATGCAGCGTTTGCATATGAGGCTTCCATCCAGATACCTAGCTGTATTATTTATTATTTAAATATATTTATTATTAATATATTTGTGTGAATATATAAATATATTTATCAAATCTATGTAAATGTATTTATTTATAACAAATATATTAAAAATATTTTCACTGGTCACTACTAGTCTCCCAGCTGAGGTTTCCTGGCATTCTTGTCAGATGAAGCTTATTTTCTAGTAGAGCTGGGCAGGAAACATTTTGATCTCTTACATGTTTCAAATAGCTTCTTCTATAGACTTGAAACTTGAAGGAGTGCTTGAGTGGAAATAAAATCCTTAGTTCATACTAAGAGTTCAGAATTACTTAGTTCATACTAAGTTCAGAATTTACCCAGAAATACTGAACTAAATTTGTGTGTGTGTGTGTGTGTGTGTGTGTGTGTGTGTGTGTGTGAGAGAGAGAGAGACGAAGCCTATGTGGAATCAAATGTAAAACAAAATGAAAGAGAAAAACCTCACTGTGGCAGTACATGTTTTTCTTTTTCCTTCTCTGCATCAATCACACTTTTAGAAATGTCCTGAACTTATTTCACTGCCCCATAAATCAATATAAATGTCCTACAACAGTATTGCACATTTTGTAAATGATTCTTCCAAAGTTTGGTTACTTTTTTTTCAAAATAAATGGAATATCTTTATCTGAATAGTTAATAAAATTTGGGTTGCCAAAAACCCTTCACCTTTTGAAGTCCTTAGACAATTGCAATTAAAAAAAGAAAACAAAGATTACAAGTAAGAATTACATTGAAGTTTATCCCTACAAAGCAAAGGAGGAAATATAAATAATTAACAAGAGAGACTAGAGATGTTATCTTGTATATTAAAAATCATACATGGGGCACCTGGGTGACTGGTGCACCTGGGTGACCTGAGGGTCCAACTCTTGATTTCGACTCAGGTCATGATCCCAGGGTCATGGGATACACACCCCCACATCGGGATCTGCGCTGAGTGTGAAGCTTACTTAATTAACATTCCCTCTCCCTCTGCTCCACTCCCCCGCCTAGCACTCCTCTCTCTCTCTCTCTCTAAAAATAAAAACAAGCAAACAAACATACAGTGATGTTTATACTCTAGAGTGCATGCACACAGTTATTTGAAGAATACAACTTTTCTGGGGCGCCTGGGTGGCGCAGTCGGTTAAGCGTCCGACTTCAGCCAGGTCACGATCTCGGCCAGGTCACGATCTCGCAGTCCGTGAGTTCGAGCCCCGCGTCAGGCTCTGGGCTGATGGCTCGGAGCCTGGAGCCTGTTTCCGATTCTGTGTCTCCCTCTCTCTCTGCCCCTCCCCCGTTCATGCTATGTCTCTCTCTGTCCCAAAAATAAATAAAAAACGTTGAAAAAAAAATTAAAAAAAAAAAAAAAGAATACAACTTTTCTAATGTTACCCCATATTTGAATTTCACTATAGGCAGCAATCCCAACAGAAGTAATTGTGAAGTATATTTTCTTATAAGTTCTCATTTACTTATATTTTTACTTTTTAATTTACATCTAAGATCATGTCCTTATTAGTTTTAATAACCTAACAAAACGGGAGGTGAGATTCATACATATTTTGTGCTCTACCTCACATTCTTGTGGCCCACCAGTTTCCTCTAGTCATTGTGATGTAACCTGACATCTCATTCATCTATATCACATACCTTTCTTTGTCTGGTCCCATGCTTCTCTGGCGCCAATATTTGAAATGCCTGTTAGCCATTCTGATGCATACCAGACTTGGAAGTGGGAGGAATGAACATGCAGTGGTGCAGTCCTTGACCAGTTCTTAGATGGGGACTAGTGGATAAATGTTCCTGATTCTGTGTCTCAGGTAGACAGTTCTGAAGTGTATTCTATAAGGCTTCTTAGAGGCATTGACCCCCAGCTACTCACTGCAGTAATAAAACTCCTCAATAATTTACCTTAGGTATTAAATTTATTCTTTCCCTTGTTTTCCCAGTTTCCCACTCCTCTTCTTTGGAATAATTTCTTAAAATAAACTATCTGTTTACAAGCTTTTGTCTCCAGCTCTGTTTGTGGAAAGGACCTAGGCTGAAAGAAATGAAAAGATGTGCATTTTTACTGAATATATTTTTAAAAATTAAATCCTCAAAAAAAAGAAATTTATCATATCTCAGAAATTTATAGAGTGACTGCTTTCTATTACTAGGGAAAGAAGAGACAACTTTATAGATCGAAAGTTTGAAGCTATTGTCGATTAAGAATTGATTTCCTTGTACAATAATTGCTGGCATTTCCGTAAGGTTACATTTCCTACATTTCCATTACATTTCTATAATGCTGGCTTTTCCAAACAATTTCAATTTTCATTAAACTTTGGCTCTTTAGATGGTGCCTATGAGTGCTAAATAACTTGTTCAGATTTGAATAACTAAAATATAAAAAATTTGTTGCTGACTCATTTATTTGTTGCTCACTTTTCTATAATCTTATAAGTACAGAAATAATTACTAAGACTTCCAGTTCTACAAAATTTTATATGCATGGTCCTGATTTTGGAGTATTATACATTTTTTTTTCTAAAGAGCCTATTTTTGTGACAAAATCTTGTATATCTTCTTTCCTTCCAAACTATGAGCTTATGCAGTTTATCAAAGTGGATAACAAAGATTGTTTTTAAAGAACATTAAGACCTATAAATTCACTTTATGTTTTTTAAAATTTTTTTTAACATTTATTTATTTTTGAGACAGAGAGAGAGCATGAACAGGAGAGGGTCAGAGAGAGAGGGAGACACAGAATCTGAAACAGGCTCCAGGCTCTGAGCTGTCAGCACAGAGCCCAACGCGGGGCTCGAACCTACGGACCGTGAGATAATTACCTGAGCCGAAGTCAGACGCTCAACCGACTGAGCCACCCAGGTGCCCTTATAAATTCACTTTAGATTCCAACTAAAATGTAAGATCCTTAAAAGCAGGGATTTTTGTGTCTTTATGCATTCTTATATCCTGAACGCTTAGAAAATGACTGACATAAGATAGACATTTAATAAATATTTGTTGAATAAATTGAATAAATGAATTTATATGTGCTCAATAGGAAAAAAACCTAAAAGACAATACATTCAAAATTAAAATATGGTCAATTACAACTTAATTTTTTCTTTAGCCTGTAGAATTTGGAGCAAAATTGAACAAAAATTTAAATACAGAAGTTCATTGAAAGAGATTTATATTACAATTAACAAAGCAATATTAGACTCCAAAAAGATACAAAATCCACGTAGATTGAAAAGTAAGTTTGCATGAAAGCAGCAGAAGGAATACTTTTAGGGTGATATCTCTTCCTAAAAAACAACTATGGATAATTCTGGACTAAGTCTTGCAAAACTTAAGCATTATTATAAATATTTTTCCACAAGATGGCAGCAAAGATTTATTTTAGAATCACTGGACACAGTAGTCATCCCAAATGATGTATGTCTTTAAAAGCTACAATGTGTAAGGGAAGTGGGGGATTCTTTTTCGTTATTCCTTGGAGGTACCACTGCATTAGAAAGGTCTTATCATTGGTACCTAGAGTTTCTGTGACTCTTTACACGTGCCCCTCTCTGTCATACTCTCCACTGCCATTTTTTTACATCCAGATTAATTTTAAATTACAAATCTGAACATGTCATTTCTTAACTAAAAAAAAAAAAAAAGACCAATAATTTCCTAAGCCATATGAAATAAAGAATAGTATTTTCTAGTTAATTCACTCAACCTATTCAGTAACTGTATTCTATGTGCAAGTTGCTATGATAGGTACTAGGAATAGAAACATGAATAATGCTTGGGGCTTTTCATTTTATGAATTACAAATATGTAAAGATAGAGCTGCAACAAAGCACTTACCTGGAGGAAACTTTGATTTGGGGACTGGTGAGGCTCAAAACAGAGATGAAGGTGAGAGATGTGTTTGTCCATGGGGCATCGAGGACTGGAACTCGGAAAAAATCTGGGTTTAAGAGAGCAGTTTGAGAATCAACATGCAAGTATAATTGAAGGGCATATAAATATAACTGGTGAATTTTTTATTGACTCCCCAATTTAAAAATTCATTCATGATAATTGCAAAACAAACATATTTAAAAACTATAGAAATGATTAATGTTAAATTCACTAGAATATATATATTTATTTATATAATTTATGTATATACAAATTATTTATATATATGTGTGCATATATATATATATATATATATTCAGATTTACATATAAATACAACTTAAGGGGTGCCTGGGTGAATTAGTCAGTTAAGCTTCCAACTCTTGATTTTGGCTCAGGTCATGGTCTCATCGTTTCATGAGTTCAAGCCCCACGTGAGGCTCTTTGCTGACAATGTGGAGCTTGCTTAGGATTCTCTCTCTTTCCCTCTCTCTCTGCCCCTTCCCTGCTTGTGTACTCTGTCTCTCTCAAAAATAATTTAAAAAACTTTAAAAAATGTAAACACAACTTACATGCACATACCCTGAATATTTGTCTATGTATAAATAACAGATCACATTAAGGCCATCATACACAACCTGTTCTTGTAACTGCAATTCACTGAATAAGCTGAGTTGGGGAAGCTGGAGGATGGGCAGATGAGACTGAAAAAGACTGGCTGTATGAAAGGAAAGGAAGCTGTCTAAGAACCCAGAGAATAGGGCCATGTATGACAAGGACTGAACGACTTCTAGGAATGGAATAATTTAGTGTCAAGTTCTACAGAAATGATTAACTGAGAAGAGAACTAAGAACAATCGATTGGATTTGGCAATTAGTATCCTGGATGTGACCTCTGCCAGAACAGCTTTTGCTTGACTGCTATGTGACAATGAGGGATGAGAAGCAAGGCAGGGGTGGCAGTTGTGAACTTTTCCTGTGAGAAGATTCACTTGCAATGCAAGAGAGTAAAGCATGAATATAATTTGTGAAGAAATAACCTGGTGGACAAAGAGAGGTCTAAAATATAAGAAAAATAGGGGGGGCGCCTGGGTGGCGCAGTCGGTTAAGCGTCCGACTTCAGCCAGGTCACGATCTCACGGTCCGTGAGTTCGAGCCCCGCGTCAGGCTCTGGGCTGATGGCTCGGAGCCTGGAGCCTGTTTCCGATTCTGTGTCTCCCTCTCTCTCTGCCCCTCCCCCGTTCATGCTCTGTCTCTCTCTGTCCCAAAAATAAATAAAAAAAAAAAAAAAAAAAAAAAAAGAAAAATAGGGAATAACCCATAAAACAAGATTCTGGAAGTGGTCAGATGTAATAATAATAATTAAAAAAAAGCCTAGGTGAAGTATTTGTTTACACACAAAAAGAATTTTGTTTTGTTTGTTTTTCCCTTTTGAGTATAGTTAAGTTTTTAGGTGTAGGAGTGAGAGTTCAATTCAAGGATCTTAACACTATGGTCTCAATCCTTTACTGAGACCACACTGCATGTGGCTTATACATGAACCAAACTGAATTATTTCCTCTTGCCCTGGTGTATCTATCCAACGATTTACTTATTGCTTTGTTTACTTCATTCTCTCTTCAACCTCTTCTTGTTGAAAGTTTCCACATTCTTTTATTTTTTTTTTTAAGGTCCATAACAAATTACACTTCCTACTGGAGCTATCCTCACCACATGATCTAATTCAAGTGTGACTTTTCACTATCTGGAACTTACAAGTTAGTCAATGTTATCTCCAAAAACACCACCAGTATAGACAGAATATTGGAGGAAAGCAAGGCAAATATAATTGGGGGTGGTAGTTCAAGAAGAACCTTCCGGGTACGTAATCTTTCCCGGTCTGACAACATAAGAGAATCTTACAGGTAGTGAAAGGGGTTCTTTGCTTTTTTTTTTTTTTAAATTTTTTTTTTAACGTTTATTTGTTTTTGAGAGTCAGAGAGAGAGCACAGTGGGGAAGGGGCAGAGAGAGAGGGAGACACAGGATCTGAAGCGGGCTCCAGGCTCTGAGCTGTCAGCACAGAGCCCGACGCAGGGCTTGAACCCACAAACTACGAGATCATGACCTGAGCCGAGGCCAGACACCCAACTGACCAAGCACCCAGGTGCCCCAAGGGGTTCTTTGCTTTTTAATCTGGTTCAGTAGTTTCAGAAATTATATACAGTTCTCTTAAAGTTTAATTCAATCCACTGCTTTTTAAAGCACAAACTTCACTTCTATTATTAAACATAAAATGTAAATTAAATTTGTCAATGAGGAAATGTTTATTTAATTTTTGCTTTGTTTCTGATTAAGTTTCCAAAAGGTGGTTTGAAAATTTTATTAAACTGTTTTCATGTGAGTTTTTATCAATATATAAGAATAAAATTAAGAAGTATAATAAAAAGCACTGACTATCAATATAATAGTCAAAGACAAATAATGAGAAGAGCCAGGATTTGGAGTAAGAAGGCCTGGCAGTGCAAATGTATAGTGTTGTGTATGTCACCTCTCAGGTCCACATGCTTCCTAACCTAAAAATAGGGTATTAAAAAGTATCAGTTGAAAATACTTTTGTAAACATGTGTTGTGAACCACAAAGTCTTGTGAAACTATTAGCAAACTTTTTTAGAAGCATTCACATAAAAGGATATTGTTTTTAAGAAGATTTATTATAATTACAGTAGACAATTATCTGTAAGTTTCACAAATTTTGATGTCCACATTGACACCTTTGCTTCTTAACACTAAGCACAAGTTGACAAATGTTCCTCAGCAAATGCCTTTGTTAAGTGAAGTAATAGTGAATAATTGGCTCTATCTTGAGACCAATTAAAATAATTTCATTTTTGGGACACCTGGGTGGCTCAGTCGGTTAAGCATCTGACTTCAGCTCAGGTCATGATCTCACAGTCCGTGAGTTGGAGCCCCACATGGGCTCTGTGCTGACAGCTCAGAGCCTGGAGCTGGCTTTGGATTCTGTGTGTCCCTCTCTCTCTCTGCCCACCCCCACCCCCTCACTCATGCTCTGTCCCTCTCTGTTTCTCAAAAACGAATAAATGTTAAAAAAAAATTTAAAAATAAAATAATTTCATTTGAGTCTTAAAAATCAGAAAGACTTAATTACATGTCTTAAATATAGATATAAAATATTTTGATCTGTTTTTAGCTAATGAGTATTTAACTTTAGATTTTGATCCTAAAATCATTTTTCCTTTGTTTATGTCTATAAAATATTTTAATCAGAATTATTACACAATTGATTATTTTTCTGTGTGAAAATATTTGGGGGAAAACAAAAATGTATTTGGGGACTAGATGCCATTATGTCAATTTAATCTGTTAATTTTTCTCCACAGAAAACTGTTCACAATTTTGCCATTTTCATTTTAAATTTACTGACATTATTTTTGCTAATATTTTTTTCTTATTATGTTCTTAACATTTGATCCATTGATTGTTTTTTGCCTATATAAAATATTATCATTTGTAACGTATGCTACTAGAATTTTCTTTGGTGGCCATTATTTCTACCAAATCCAATGTATTTGCATCAAATTGAATATATCCCAATGTTACACCTACGGTTTTATCTATTTAAAAATGTATTTGTCTTGCTTATTTGTACCAGTCATATTCATCAAAATCTTAAATACTGAAAGTTTATGTTCGTTTGTTGGCTAATCTTAGGGAAAAAATATATGGCTTTCAGATAGTTTAAGATTGAGCTAATGTCAAAGGCTGATTTGTTGTATGGATAAGCCAATTCTTTCTTATTTTTGAAATCATTTTGTGTCTTATCAATGTTTCTATTTGATTTTGAAACTATATAGTGTGCTATTTCTTTTCTTAGAGTCTGCAAAATAAGTCAGCTTAAGAGATATTATTTAAGTTGATACTTAGAAGTCATATATTTGGTCAATTATCTGTGGTCCTGAATAATATATTCTAAGGCTTTTTCCATTTCCTAGAATAACTAAGGCAATACAAATTATTTTGTGCAAAATATTAGTGATAAAATACTCATGAGTTGGTCATGAGATATTTCAATGAGGAATTCATAAAAATCAAAGCAGAATATGTTTGAGAACTGAAGAGAAAAATATTGTAATACAAGAACAGAAATTTTAAATAAATATAGTTTCAGGAAAAATGTTCTAATACTAAAATCATGCTATGAAATATCCTCCCATGGGAAGTGTGAACACTTCAGTTATTCAAAACCAGCCTGGAAACAGCATTAAAAAATGTACCCTTGAGAGTAATTTTATACAGTGGTTGAGTTGACTCGGATCCTAATAGGCCTTTACCATATCTGCTTGGTATGACTTAAATAAAACAGCAACTTTTACAGTATTTGCCATTGGAAAGTAGAAATTTAAAAATAATGTGACCAGTGCAGGTAACATGATTCTTTTAATAAAATGCAGTCACATTTTACTAACCCATCAAATATTAGGAATAATGATGATTTTCAAAGAATTTTGGAAATAAAAAATGTTATGAAGTGTTGTCAGTCTCTATTACACATTTTTATTCATACATATTACTTCTCTGGAAAAATAATTCTATAAGCTGAAAAGTGGAAAAGCAAGGGGGATAATATAAGAAGAAGAAAAAGTAAATGACAGGAAAAGCAGAAAACATCTGCTAAGAACTCTGAAGGACATCAGACTTTAATGGGACCAGTTCCAGCATATGTAAGAATGTGTTTTTATTCATTGGTAGCATGTCTTTTTTAAGGTCTAATATAAAGAATACTTCATTGGTTAAACTTTTGAGTATATGATCCATAATATTTCAGTTCATTTTTGTCTTTGGAAATATGTAAATATGTCTGAAAATAACTATGTAAACTACAAGTCCAGAAGTTAAGAGTAGTTCGATCAACATATATTTCCATAATAGAGTATTCCCTATTTATTAAAAACTGTCAGTCTGATGCTCTTTAAAAATAGCAAAAGTCAACAAAATAATGTCTAAATATATGCATGTTTAAACTTAAGTTGAGCTATCTAAATATTATATCATAATTTTTAAGAACAGCTGGAACACAGGATCATTCTGTTCTTTTATAGTCATTACTAAATATGACAAGAACACTTCAGGGCTTATCCTGGTTTAGGCTCATTCCATTAAATAATCCCCACAAAAACTGAGATGGGTATTTTATTATTCCAAGTTTTCAGATTATGCAAATGAGGCATAAAGGAGTTAATTAACTCACCTAAGTTATCATAGCTGGCAGGTTGCAAAGATTTAATTCAAACCCAATCATTCTAAATCCAGAGCTCATGTTCTGGGGCTTTGTAAAAAGCATTTAAAATAAGTTTACTTAATAGTATTTGGGCATTATAGAATTAGCATAACAGAGTACTGATATATTTTGTAGTAGTTGTGTAATTAATTGCTATTTCTTCCTAGTAAGTGTTCTTTTGTAGCTGTAGTTAAGTCTTACTTTCACTCCTAGGTGCCTAATACAATGTCATTACATAATTCTGTGGATACCTGATGCATATTTGTTTAATAAATTATGTCTTACAATTTCACTGAGGAAGTTGCGCAGACAAAAGGAGAGAGAGCAATATTTGAAAGCTACTTTTATTTTATGGAGTAATTTTTTTTTTAATTTTTAATTAAATTCTGGGGCACCTCGGTGCCTCAGTCAGTTAAGCATCCGATTCTTGATTTTGGCTCAGGTCATGATTTCTTGATTCCTGGGTTCAAGTCCTGCGTCGGGTTCTGTGCTGACAGTACAGAGCCTGCTTGGAATTCTCTCTCTCTCTCTCTCTCTCTCTCTCTTTGTCTCTGCATGCCACCCGCTCCCACCGCTCAAGTTCTGTCTCTTAATGTCTCTCAAAAATAAACATTAAAAAAAATAATTTCTAATTTTGTGATGATTGAAGATTCACTGCAGCCTTAAAAAAATAATATTGAGGGTTCCCATGTACCCTTTACCTGGTTTATGTTCACATGACAATATTTTGTAAAACTATATAATATAGATATGATGCTGAGGAAATTGAGAAACAACCAATTCATCTTCTTCAATTTCCCCAGGTTTACATGTATTCATTGCATGTGTGCATATTGTGCATATGTGTTTGTGTGTGTGTGTGTGTGTGTGTGTGTGTTTAGTAGTATGCAATTTTGTCACATGTATCAGTTCAGGTAACTATCATCCCAATCAAGATACAAAACAGTTACATCACTACCAGAGTACCTGTTATAACTTTTTAAATGCTCTCCAGCTCCTCTGCCTTCCCTAGTCCTTAGCAACCACTAATTTGGTCTCTATCTTTATACTTTTGCCATTTCTAGAATGTTATGCGTGGAATTTTAAAGTATGAAATCTTTTAGGATTTTTTTTTTTCCCACTCAGTATAATTTCCTGGAGACTTATCCAAGTTGTTGTATGTATCAATACTCATTGCTTTTTATTGCTCAGTAGTATTCCACGGTATGTATGTGCCACAATTTGTTTAATCTTTCATCCGTGGAAGTACATCTGAGTTGTTTTCAGTGTTTAGTTATTACAGGTAAAGCTTCTATGAACATCTGTCTATAGGTTTTTGCATGAACATAAGTGCTCATTTCTCTGGGATAAATGTCCATGAGTGCAACTGCTGGGTCATATAGTAGGTGTGTATTTACCTTTATAAGAAAACTGCCAAATGTTCCCAGTGGCTGTGCTATTTCACATTGTCACTGGCGATGTATGAGTGATCCAGTGTCTCTGTATGCTTGCCAGCACTTGGTATTGTCACTATTTTTAATTTTAGCCATCTGATAGGTGTGTAATAAGATCTCATTGTACTTTTAATTTTCACTATCCTGATGGCAAATCATGTTGAACATTTTTTTACATGCCATCAGTTTGTCCTCTTTGGTTGTATATAGATGGCCAATTTTATTTTATCCTTTGGTGACATGTCCATTAGTAGTTGTCTATTTTCTCGTTGGATATTCTTTACAGTTGAGTGTTGCGAGTCCTTTAATAATCCAGATACTTATGCTTTGTCATTTTTATATTCTAGATACCAGTCCTATGTGTAGTTTGCAAATATTTTCTCCCAGACTGTAGTTCATCTTAAAAATCTCTTAATGGAGTCTTCTGTAGAACAAAAGTTTTTAATTTTGATGAGGTCCAATTTATCCATTTTTATTTTATGGATTGTCTTTTGTTTCTATTTAAGTTTCTCAAAGTTAATCCTAAAATTTTATTAAATTGCTTACATAGTATGTGAGTTTTTATCAATATAAAAGAAGAATAAAATTAAGAAGTATAATAAAAAGCAGTTGAACATTAATAGTCATATATAAGCTGGGTATTGAATTTATAAAGCAGTTATTAGGTTTAAGATGGTCTTCAAATGATCTAGAATATACTTTATTAAATATCTTAACATACAAATTAGATCATAATGTTAAAAAAGTCTTATAGACAATAACCCGATAAATGTGTGCACAAAACATTCATTTAGGAAACGCTGATCTTAGATGTTTCTATTTAAAAGCTGGCAGCATAGTCTTTTGAAAATAACATCTGCCTAAACATATCTGTAGACTTTTGAAAAAATGGGTGTATATAATTTATCTACAGTATTGCTTTAGTATAATTATTTTATTTTGAATGATTCACATAGAATCCTTGTGATCTAGAATCTGAATTCTCATTAGTACTATAATGTCCTTCTAAGATACAAAGCACTTTCCATTATTTTTTCAACAGGTATTCACTGAATACCTACTGCATGCTAGTATTGGAAATGAAAATAAAATCAATGGTTGGTCCTTGCCCTAGAGCAATTTATTAACCAACTTAGAAAACAAACATTCACATTAAATTTATAATATCAGTAGCTAGCATTTATCAAAAGCTTAGTATTTTCCAGTTCTATTCCAGGTTCTTTACTTGTATTCCATCATTTGCTCATACAAATAACCTTATAAGGTAGGTACTATTATTTTCCCTCTTTTACAGAAGTAACTAAAGGACAGTTTGAATAACCTGCCCAAGATCCCACAGCTAATAAAGGCAAAGTTACCATTGAAGCTAGGCAATCTGACTCACAGTCTGTGCCTTTATCTTTCCTCAATATTGTTTCCTAAGAAGGGAAATAATATCATGAGGCTGACTGACCAGGGCCAACCTTTGTGTCAACTGATTCTACAGTTTACATTTTACCATCTATACCCCTTTGCCAAAGCAATCAGTATATTGCCACAACCATTTTTGGAAATTATATATTTGGGGAAATTATTTGGTCATTATAATGGCCATGTTTGATTACATATTTGGGAAAACTCCTACTACGGAAACATCTTCACCTTTATTTTGGGAGTCTCTTTCAGAACCATTGTCCCTTCTTTTGAACTGCTGTTGGTTGGACTGGTAAAAGCATTGCATTTAATGTGGAGGTTTTATTTCCTGACTGGCCATGTTGACACATACAAGGAATCAGGACAACAATGTAGTAGGTGATCAAATAAGCCTACTAGAGTTGAAAGTTATTTGGTTTATACTAATATATTTTAAAGGGTATTTCTGTACTCAAGTCAAATTTTGATTGTTGACACTTTTTTATTTAAAAATTTTTTTTAAGGTTTATTCATTTCTCAGAGACAGAGCATGGGCAGGGGAGGGGCAGAGAGAGAGAGGGAGACACAGAATCTGAAACAGGCTCCACGCTCTGAGCTGTCAGCACACAGCCCGATGTGGGGCTTGAACTCATGGACCGTGAGATCATGACCTGAGCCAAAGTCGGATGCTTAACCGACTGAGCCACCCAGGCACCCTGATTGTTGATATTTTTAACATTCATGAATTTAGGAGTAAAAGTAGTTTTTTGTTAGTAACTTCAGCAAATTATTAACAGGACTTGATGAATTATTTTTCAATAGGTGTACTTTTACTTTTGAGTAAAACATTCCAAATATGAAATTTAGTCAACCCTTTTTCAGAGATGACTCAGTAATTTGGGCTTTTTCTTCCTGTAAGTCACTTAATTTACAGCATATCACTATAAATTTATAATTGCCTGTCCCCATAACAACTAAACCACGAAAACCAAAGTGCATACTAATTCTTTGCTATTTCATTAATTAATCTAATCAGAAAATTTTAGTGAAGGCTGTTTTTATTTTATTCAGGGATGCATTCTCTCCACATCTTAACATTCTGAAATTGAGGTACATTGTATAATCCATGTTGAAAAAATTTTAACGCAACATCACTTATTATTGGTTTGTGATGTTGCCATTTTCATTACACTATTGGGTTTTTTTGTTTGTTTTTTAGTGTAACTGATGTACAATTTACATTAGTCCAGGTGCACAACTTAGTGATTTGACAAGTTTATATATTATGCTATGATCACTACAAGTATTGCTACCATCTGTCCCATTACATCGCTATTACAATATCATTGACTGTCCTCTGTATCCTCTACTGTTTATTCCCATGATGTACTCTTTCCATAACTGGAGGCCTCTCCCCTTCACCCATTTTGCCCAACCCCCACTCCTCTCAACCATCAGTTTTTCTCTGTATTTATCGTTCTGATTCTGCTTTTTGTTTATTATCTTTTTAAGATTCCATTTATGGCCAGAATCATGTGGTATTTGTCTTTCTTAGTCTGACTTATTATACCTAGCATAATACCCTCTAGTTCCATCCATGCTGTCTCAAATGGTACAATCTTATCCTTTCTTATAGTGGGGTAATATTCCATTATGTATATATATCACATTTATTTATCTATTCATCTTTTGATGCACACTTAGGTTGCTTCCATGTTTGGCTACTGCAAATAATGCTGCAATAAATATAGTGGTGCATATATCTTCTCAAGTTAGTGTTTTTTAAATTTTCTCTGGGTAAATACCCATTAGTGAAATTATTGGAACCTATGGTATTTCTATTTTAAAAAATAAAATAGAACTTGTGGAACTCCCATACTGTTTTCCACAGTGTCTGTACCAATTTACATTCCCACCAACAGTGCACAAGGGTTTCTTTTTCTCCACATCCTTGCCAATGCTTGTTTCTTGTCTTTTGATTTTAGCCATGATAACAGGTGTGAGGTGGTATCTCCTGGTTTTGGTTTGCATTTCCATGATGACAAGTGATGTTGAGCATCTTTCTGGAGTCTCTTGGCCATCTGTATGTCTTCTTTGGAAAGATGTTTACTTGGGTCCTCTGCCCAGTTTTTCATCATAATCCATATTGAATCCCAAAACATTGGTAAAGCAGTAATTTGCCACATGTTCCTCCCTGCCTGTGAACTTAACTATGTGTAGGTGAATGTTTAATTATCGATTCAGCTAGGTTACTTGCAAATTGATAACCAAACAGAAGATTGAATTTTAATTTAATCTGGAACCATAATTGCAGCCCAAAATTCAGAAAAAATTATTACATTGGATGCAACACTGAAGTGAAAAGCATTAGGTTCAGAAGAGCATAACATAGATCTGCAAGATGAGAATTTATAAACTGAGCAAATATTTGTTGCTGGAGCATTATCTTCATATTTTTAAAGCATCAACCAAGTGACTTATAGTACCTAATTAGAGAAAAATACACACGGATACAAAGATGAGTTTCATTTTCTCATTGAGACATCTGAAAAAGGATTGCTGGTCATACTCCAGACAATGCAATTAAGGATGGGAGAAATTGCCAAATCCCTTGGAACAGATCGCACAATTTTCAAAGCTAGGAAAGTTTGCTGTGATGATTCATACATCATGAATATCTATGTCTCAGATACTGAGCATGTAACTTTCAAAGGCTTCCAGCTGACTTCCAAGAGAAGCTGTTAACTTCCAGAGATACATAAGTCTTTTAGGGAGAAAAGGAAACCTTCAATTTAACTAAATAGGAAATGTAGATGAAATCTTGATATTCTTTGATACGCCAAAAATTATAAAGTCAATCCTAAATGTGCTAAAGCAGTCAGGATCATGAGCATAGAATATAAAAAGCAGTATTTTTCTGTTATGTAACTGCATATGCCTGGAAGCGATTCAGGAGAAGATTTGGGTCCTGAATTATTAAGAATATTTGTATATTCTCCAGGGGCAGGAAGTCTTATTACATAGCTGATGTCCAGAGGCCTCTAGCCTATAAATAGGGTGTCTCACTTGTCTCCTAAATTCTAACAATGAGCTAAAGGAGGAGAGCGAGAGCTAAAGGAGGAGTAAGAAGGAGATGCTAAGAGGAGAGAAATGAATAAATGGCCTCTAATATTTGAGAGTCTGCCAGAAAAGACAGCAAAAAGACATTGAAATAAGGTAAGCAGAGAGAAGGGGATGGGGGAGCCAATGGAATGTGCTATCAAGGAGGCCAGGAAAAATTTATGTTTCTAGAAGGAGGGAGTGACCAACCATTAAATGCTGCTGAGATATCGAGTAGGGTGAAAGCTGAACCATGTCCACTGAATTTAGTTACAGGCAGCTAATGCAGACTGAAGGAAAGTGGTTCTCATGGAATAGTGGATCAGAATACAGGTTAGATTGGTCTGAGAAGTTAATGGACAAATAGTGGAGACTAAAATTAAATAACTCTTCGTGTAAGTCTAAGTGTGTAGAAGACATGAGCTGAAGGAGCCCTTAGGGTGAAACCTTTTTAAAAATTTTTAGATGGAAGAATTTAAATGTAGTTATCAGGAACAGAATAATTAACTGTGGTTCAAACTGCAAGTTATGACTCATTAGTGTGTTGTGACAGTAATTTAGTGAGTGGGGATTAAAGAAAAAAAAAAGAAAAGAAAAGAAGACAGAATATCAGCATATCATGCATAATAAAATAATCTTATCTTAAGAAATTTTGTTTAGGCGGCGCCTGGGTCGCTCAGTCGGTTAAGCATCCGACCGGCTCAGGTCACGATCTCACAGCTTGTGGGTTCCAGTGGTCAGCTCAGAGCCTGGAGCCTGCTTCGGATTTTGTATCTCCCTCACTCTGCCTCTCCCCGACTCATGCTCTGTCTCTGTCTCTCTCTCAAAAATAAATAGACATTTAAAAAAAAAAAAGAAATTTATTTGTATAAATTGTCTACTGCAATCCACAGTAAGAAATATTTTGTATATTTATACATGATACATCTTATATATATTGTAAATATATTGTATATATTATATATGACACTTATAGTATACATGTATAATATGTATATATTGGGCTGCAATGTAATATATATTTCTTATTGTGGGCCACAGCAAAACTTGTTGTGGGTTGCAGACACTCTGAAAGCTAAAGTATTAAATGTTGGCACACATTCTGGAGAGGGAGGGGACACAGATTACATGTAGAGGATCTGGCCTTCAAGAAGAGGAGAAACGTACTTTTTTTTGTATTAGGAAAGCAGGAGGAGATGATTTGTGTAAATGCAGGTTAGTGGTATACTTGGCAGCAGAATGTTGGAAAGAAATACTTTTTGATGCCTCCGATCATTGTAGTTTAATACAATGGAATCATCTGCTGAGAGTAACGAGTAGAGAAAAAGTATCATGGTTTATAAATAATGGATGAAATATGAAATATTTGTTATAGAAAGTAGATCAAGATGATTAGAGAATGATACTAAGATTGTGTATTTGGGGGGCTGGAGGGAGGGGAGGGTGGATGATGGGTATTGAGGAGGGCACCTGTTGGGATGAGCACTGGGTGTTGTATGGAAACCAATTTGACAATAAATTTCATATTAAAAAAAATAAGATTGTGTATTTTTTGAATTCGTAGGCGTGTCAATCCATTTAGGAGTGTTCAGGTATCTGAATGTAGATACAGACACAGGGAATAAAGATTGTTGGGTTCAGGGTTGGGGTTTTTCCCATTGGGGGCTTTGAGAGAATGAATGGACAAGGGAGGTTAGTGTATTGGTACCAAAATAACTGAAATTAAAGATTGTAGATCAATCAAAAATATAAGGAGTTTGATATTTTGGAATAAAAGTAAAGAGGTCAGTGGAGCTGGAGGCTCAAAGACACTGAAGAATAGCGAGAGTTGAGGCTCCTGAGCAGGCATGTGGAATTTTCACCAGAGAGTGAAATGTTTGTGATTTTGGAAGTGGAAATTATTTCAGTGATAATTTGTCAGTGGAGACAGTATGAAATGTACCATTAATGATAAGGAAGTCATGGAACCTTTAAAATAAGATGTTGGGTAGATTGTCCACATGGACATTGAATTTTCTGAGATGATGGCAGAAATCAAGGAGAAAAGGGATACTCTGAGCTAGGTACCAAAATCTTGAGTGAATGAGATGAATTGGCCAAGAGGTTGGTAGATGAAAACAATGAGGAACGGGAGTTTTTAAAAGTGTATGGAAGAGCTTTTGTGGAGCAAGGCAACAATGAGAACTCAAGCTCCACATGTAACCCATAAACTATCAAAGAAGATAATATTGCCCAAGAACATCAGCTCTGGATTCAGACTGCATGGACTCCCTTGGTGTTTTTGTCTCTCTATATAGTTCTGTGACATTGAGAAAGTTGTTTAATCTCTCTCTCTGCCTCGGTATCATACCTCTAAAACATGAATAAAATTACCTACCTTGTAGGACTGCTGTAATAATTAAGCGAAATACATTTATGAAATTTATATATGAAATAAATTCATGTATAGTATAGGTTAGTGCTTGTACACAGGAAATACACAATAAATACACCAATAAATACACTTTACTGTTATTATTGGCTATTATTTTCTAGAATGTTTGAACAACCTCTGTTTGGGAGAGCTATAAAAGGTTTCTCAATAGTCACCTAATTTTTAAAAAAATTTTCAATGTTTATTTTTTTGAGAGATAGAGAGAACACAAACCAGGGAAGGGCAGAGAGAGAGGGAGACACAGAATCCGAAGCAGGCTCCAGGCTCTAAGCTGTCAGCACAGAGCCCGACGCGGGGCTCGAACCAACGAACCGTGAGATCATGAGCTGAGCCAAGTCGGACGGACACCCAACTGACTGAGCCACCCAGGCCCCCTCACCTAATTTTTTAGTTAAAGTAATGTTTGAGGAAGCTGGTAGTGTTGTAAGGATTTACTGGTTTTATAGAAAGAGTTCCTGAAAGCCTAGTGAAATTATTTTGGAGGCAAAGAAAGTATGAGTGGGATGCTAGATGAGGGGACAGACATACTAAGAATCACAGACATGAGAATAGAGCTAGGGACAGCTTAGAGAACTTGTGTTCACAGTGACACTGCCACAATGACATACAGTTCACACTGAATTCTCACAGAGGCTGGGATAGAAGGCATGGATATGAGGCAAAAATGCATTTAGTACCGAGAGTTTTTGGATAAAAGAAGGATATTTTGGCCTTACAGATTTCATGCATATGTGATCTGGAAGAAAGATCTTATAGGTGTGGAAAAGGTGCAATATTTCCTTTCCTTCTAGTGCCATCAGCTACAATGAGAGCAACTGTTCCTAGCAACAATGGGTAAATGAGCACAAGCCACATGGTCTCTCATGGAAGTAATAGAAGATGCACATTGGCCATAATTCCCAAACTTATCCAACTGGTATAATTCCCCCTCACCCCAACCACCATTGTTTCTCTATTTTCACAAAAGTCATTATCATAATCTTAAACTAGTACATTCTTCTGTACTTATTTGTTTTGTTTACTTGAATTTGAAGACCATGAGAGCAGTGATTCTCTCTTATTTAGTATGGCATCTACAATGCCCAGATAGTCACCATGATGTCAAATGGAGACTACGCCTTCTTTCAGTTCAGGAGACTTATACACACTAATACATGGAGTTACTTTGCCTTATAAAAGTATCATATTGCTGTGCAGTGCCTACTACTTGATGTAATTTGCCATTTGGAATTTCTTTCTTATGATCCAAAAAAAATGGAATCATGATGAGTCACTAAGCACTAACTAATGGTTTTGTTGTATAGAAGTGTAAATAATTGTATTCTGTCTAAATTTAGAATTATTTCTGTGAAACTTCACACATTTTTTCTTTCCCTTAAGTCCTCAGCAAGATAGAACATTTGGTTCATCCAAAGTGCTGTGCTTGAAAAGATGCAGAGGAAGTTTGACAACTTACCAATGCATTCCTCACTACACTGGCCTCTACACCCCTCTTTGACTTTCTTTCACAGCCCTCAAGATGAAGTGAAATTTGTTGCAGGATTATAAAGATCCAGTAGCTTCACGAAGAATTCAGAATCTTTGGCATTTTTTTTGCTGGGAACAAATGGTCAATTGGAAAACTATCCTCAGCAGAAATGAATAGACATTACGGAAAGCACAATTTTCTAAATAGCAATAAAGTGGTAACTTCATATAGACGTTTGCTTTAATAGTCCTAAGGGATGGCAGGTGTTTTTTGACAGCAAAGGCCAGATTCAACATTTTTTAAATTAAGCATCTACTAAGATTCTTCATCATGATTCATAGTTTGTAAAAGGATTATAATAAATGTTGACATTTCTATCTTTTGTTTTATTCTCTGCTCCTTTTCAGCTTACTTTGTTGAAATTTCTTAAGGCTTAACCTGGGCTCTGCTAAATCATCTTTATTCACTCTTTACCTGTTCCAATTTCAACCTGTATATACAGTTCATATACTCTCCTAAGATCCAGATTCATATATCCAATTGTCTTCCTGACATATCCACTCAAAAGGGCTGACGTTCTCTCAAATTAAACAAGTGCAAGAAGAGATTTATTGTTCCTTATTCACCAAACCGAGTTTCTTTGTCTTTTCCTCACTCTATTTGGCCCCACCATCCACTTACTCTGTCTCATAAAGCAAAAATGTTACTATTTTTCCTCATTATTTCTATTTCATTAGGAAGGCCAGTCAAATCTACTTCAAAGATATGTTTGCCATGTGCCCACTCCTTCCACCCATCTACATCAAGTCACCCATTAACCCTTTCTGTATTACTTCAAGCGTCTCCTGACTGTATTGACTTCAGTTTCGGAAAAGCTTTCCTTCCCAGAGAAAGATCATGTCTCTTTTCCAATTTTCTGCTCTCATAAAGTGTAAGGTAGGGCTCTAATGAGCCTGGCCTGGGTCCTACGGGCATCCCAGAACCAGGTACTAGACCAGGTGGAAAAACACTGCTCTAATTTGTCAAGAGCAGCTATGTGGAATTCTGGTTCAAGTGGAGTCAGCTCTACTCAATCCACAGGGACAGAGAGATGGGAAAGATAATTCCCTAAAGGAACATCAAGGCACTATTTCCAACAGAAGAGGAAATAGATGTTGGGAAGGCAAAAACAATGTAGGTGTACCACTTTCACTGTCGCCTTCCTGCAACACGTTCTCCGTGTATCAGATCAAATGCTTATTTTTAAAACTCAGGTTCTATCATTTCACTACCTTTTAAAACTCTGTTCATGGTTATTCTTGCATTTAAAACACATTTCTAACCCCTTGTAATGGCTGCCAAGTCCAGGCAGTATCTGGAACCGGCCCAGTGTTCAGTCTTATCTCATGCTACTTTCTCCTTCACCCACCACACTCTTCCATGAAAGTTATTTTTATAGCAAAATTATTTTCCCACATCAGGGCATTTGCACTTGCTGTACCTCTACTTGAAAGTATCTTTCGCCCATTCTTGCTATCCTGTTCTTCTTATCCTTCATGTCTCCGCTCAAATGTCACTTACCCAGAGAGGCTTTCTCGGCCTACACACCCCTACACTCTTAGTTTTCTACTGTGGAGGCTATTTCTTTCTTGCATATGCTTCTCACAAGCTCTAAACATTAGTGGCTTTTGTCTATCTTCCCAAATGTCATAAAAGCTCCAGAGGAGAAGAGCTATGTTACCTTTTTTCATCACAAACTCAAAACTTCCCACAATCTCTCTGGGTCAATATAGTCTGAATCACTGAATCCTTAGGGCTATTTCTGCCATTGTTCATTTTGTATATTTACTTACACGTCCCTGGATACCTGCAGTGCTGCATCAGCTGCTATAATATCTAATTGTTTTTGCCACTAATCCTCTGTAATGCTTATTCTATAGCAGCATTAACAAAGTTCTTTAGTCAATTACTTAAATATTTTCCTATCTTTAAAAAATACCTTTATTTATAAATATATATTAGTCTTATCTGTCTTCCTGTAACATTACATTACATTCCTTCCCTGCAAAGGAACAGATCTAATTTTATCCATTTTTAAATCAATATATCCTCCAGTTACTGTGTCACGTAAGCTTTATTTTTCTGGTTTCTTTACATTTTCAATACCTTGTAAGGTCTGAATAGGATACATTTACAGTCTAGACCATAGCTCATGAAAATGTAAGATAAAGTGATAGCATAGGTTTTAAAATACCAAATGTAGAAGGAACAGAATACAAATGTTTCCGTTTATACCTTGGAATAAAGTCAACTAAGAAGCACATCAACTAGCAGTATTCAATGTATGGACAATATTTATCTACAAATATGTCAGGAAGAAGAAGCTAGTGATATTTTTTACTGGACTAAACAGTATAATTACAAGATTATAATCCTATAAGTCTGTGCCCATTCCCTTTTTTCAGGCATAAGACTTTATCACATACTTTTGGCATATAGAGTGTATAATTTTTATTATGTGGTGAAACAATTATAGTAAAGATTGACTAATCAAATGTTTTTAAATGAGGATTAAATAAGTTGCCTGGCATTAAAAATGTTTAATGATAAATCAGAGTATAAATTACTTTTTAGAAGTGGATTATGGATTAATTTATAGTTTTTTTGACTTAAAATTTAATGTAAAAGCTATTACTATAGTGTAAAATTTAACATTATCATTAACATTTGTATGATGTACATTCTTCAGGTAGAAATCAAATTGTTGTCAGGGGCTTGGCAACAGACATGTTGAATCAAGTCCAGCGTGCCATGGTTCTGTGGAAGGATCAATAACGAGTATTCTCAACAACGTACCAAGAATTGTTACAGGCATGGAGTTAGGTACAGAAATCAAGGGGACAGACAGTTATTGCAGAGAAAAAAAAAAGGTGTTCAGCTTCATTGATATTGAAAATATTTTTTATATGGTAGATTTTGCCAGGCATTTTGTGTTTTAAGCACCTTTCCACTCCTTTCAAAAATAGTCATAAAATTATTAGGAGGCAAATCACCTGTTTGGAGTCATTACACCTAAATTCTTACATGGATCCTTACTTCCTTTCATACAATTGTGCTTAGGATTTTTCAGATCTTGTCAATGACAGTACTACAGGGCTATCAATTGGTGCTTTTAAGAGATCTTCAAGAGAAAATAAAAATTAAACAGACTAATTTTTAGAGCAGTTTTAGGACTACAGAAAAACTGAGCGGTACATTTAGAGACCTCTCATAGATCTCCTCTCCCCTGCAGAACTTCTATTATTTTTCATTATTTTTAATGTTTCTTCAATTGTTATACTAGAGAACTGGCAGAATTCAAATATGACCTCCATAAATAAAATTTACTCTAAGTATCTCTAGAGCTACAAACTTTAGAGTCATGATTAAAAGTATGGTCTTCAGTATCAAATAGTGGCATTTGTGGTCAAATCCTGTTTCTGTTGCTAGTTAGCTATGGAAACTTGAGCAAGTTTGTTAACTCTTTTGAGCCTTAATTCTATTGTCTGTAATGTAGGAATAATAATAACCACCTCATGAGGTTGATGTGGGGATTAAATTAGATTATGCAAATATAGCATTGATACAATATCTATCATAGTAAAGAGTGGGTGCTATTATTTTTATTACAAATGAACAAATGTCATTTTTAAAAAATTTTTTTTTTCAACGTTTTTTATTTTTATTTTTGGGACAGAGAGAGACAGAGCTGAACGGGGGAGGGGCAGAGAGGGAGGGAGACACAGAATCGGAAACAGGCTCCAGGCTCCGAGCCATCAGCCCAGAGCCTGACGCGGGGCTCGAACTCACGGACCGCGAGATCGTGACCTGGCTGAAGTCGGACGCTTAACCGACTGCGCCACCCAGGCGCCCCAAAATGTCATTTTTTATAGCATGTTATGGAATTTGAGAAATATTTAAGGAAAAGTTTAAGGATACTTAATTTATGGTGGAAAAGTAAAGTAAAAGGTAAAGGAGAACCCTGGGCTTTGGAGTGAAATTGTTCAAATCTCAGTATCACTACTGAAAACTGGGTGACTCTGAACAAGTAGTTCAAATTACCTGATCCTCTATTTCTTAAACTTGAAAATGGAAATATTGTTACTTATATTTAGTCTTGAGAATTAAATGAGATAATATATCTCCCAAAGTGTGTTTAACATCATTGACCAAAGCATCTGATTATACTTCCATAAGAAACATGCATATACATAGTAACCTTTTCTGATTGTGTGTGGTGATAAAATAGAACTATGAAAAGTGTGAGCTATTTGATATAATTCATTTGGGTGCTCAACAAAGCTTTTTATTTTTTTTTAAATTTTTTTAATTTAATTTTTTAATTTTTTTTAAATTTACATCCAAATTAGCATTTAGTGCAACAATGATTTCAGGAGTAGATTCCTTAGTGCCCTTTACCCATTTAGCCCATCCCCCTTCCCACAACCCCTCCAGTAACCCTCAGTTTGTTCTCCATATTTATGAGTCTCTTCTGTTTTGTCCCCCTCCCTGTTTTCATATTATTTTTGTTTCCCTTATGTTTATCTGTTTTGTCTCTTAAAGTCCTCATACGAGTGAAGTCATATGATTTTTGTCTTTCTCTGACTAATTTCACTTAGCATAATACCCTCCAGTTCCATCCACGTCATTGCAAATGGCAAGATTTCATTCTTTTTCATTGCTGAGTAATACTCCACTGTGTGTGTGTGTGTGTGTGTGTGTGTGTGTGTGTATACACACACATACCATATCTTCTTTATCCATTCATCCATCAGTGGACATTTGGGCTCTTTCCATACTTTGGCTACTGTTGATAGTGCTGCTATAAACATGGGGGTGCATGTGTCCCTTCGAAACAGCACACCTGTATCCCATGGATAAGTGCCTAGTAGTGCAATTGCTGGGTCATAGGGTAGTTCTATTTTTAACTTTTTGAGGAACCTCCAAACTGTTTCCCAGAGTGGCTGCACCAGCTTGCATTCCCACCAACAATGCAAAAGAGATCCTCTTTCTCCACATCCTCGCCAACATCTGTTGTTGCCTGAGTTGTTAACGTGAGCCATTCTGACAGGTGTATGGTGGTATCTCATGGTGGTTTTGATTTGTATTTCCCTGATGATGAGTGATGTTGACCATTTTTTCATGTGTCAGTTGCCATCTGGATGTCTTCTTTGGAGAAGTGTCTATTCATGTCTTTTGCCCATTTCTTCACTAGGTTATTTGTGTTTTGGGTGTTGAGTTTGATAAGTTCTTTATAGATTTTGGAAACTTACCCTTTATCTGATATGTCATGTACAAATATCTTTTCCCATTGTGTTGGTTGTCTTTTAGTTTTGCTGATTGTTTCCTTCACCGTGCAGAAGCTTTTTATTTTGATGAGGTCCTAGTAGTTCATTTTTGCTTTTGTTTCCCTTGCCTCCGGAGACGTGTTGAGTAAGAAGTTGCTGTGGCCAAGATGAAAGAGGTTTTGCCTGCTTTCTCCTCGAGGATTTTGATGGCTTCCTCTATTTTGAGTTTATTTTTGTGTGTGGTATAAGAAAGTGGTCCAAGTTCATTTTCCTGCATGTCGCTGTCCAGTTTTCCCAGCACCATTTGCTGAAGAGACTGTCTTTATTCCATTGGATATTCTTTCCTGCTTTGTCAAAGATTAGCTGGCCATACGTTTGTGGGTCCATTTCTGGGTTCTCTATTCTGTTCCATTGATCTGAGTGTCTGTTCTTGTGCCAGTACCATACTGTCTGGATGGTTACAGCTTTGTAGTATAGCTTGAAGTCTGGGATTGTGATGCCTGTCAAGAAAGCTTTTGACAAATTTCTATACCAAAATTTACCTACATATAAAACTCCTAACAGATTTCTAACTGTGATTTTATCATAATTGACTTTACTAAGGTATTGTAGGTAAACAGAAATAGCCACATCTCTGTGGAGACAGTCGTCATGCCATACACCCTTACCCTTTCCCTCTATCTATATTCAAAGGGCTCCATAGTTCTCAGCTGTACGATCTTGGGTTAGTTACCTATCTTTGTATGTTTTCACAATTCAGCTATAAAATATTTATTATGGCAGCACACTTAATAATGCAATTACATATAAAAGATGTGTGTGTGTGTGTGTGTACATACACACAAAGCTCTTGCATGGCCCCTGAAGGTGAACAAGTTAACAACCAAAGTATAGAATTTAGTAGGGAGTCAAGAGAGAAGGGTTCTCTTCTCCCTGAGAGTGGAAGGTTTTTCTTCCAGCTTTTGTGCTGGAGTGTTAAAGACAAGTGCGTGCTTTGCTTGGGAAGCTCTCTGTTTAGAAAGGTCAAACAGATCTATGGCAGGGCCAAGAGTAAAGGAGATATGGAATAAATTTGTAGAGTTGATCCTGTCTAGGATTTAAGAATGAGAGTTGAAAAATTTATTGCTTTGCAGAAGAGAGTAAACAGAGCTTGTAGAAGGCTTAGCTAAGAATTAAGAAAGTGCATACAGGTGGCATATTTGACATCATATTTCTTGTCTTGAGAGAATAGGAGAAATATTCGAGGGAGTCAAATTTCTGGCTAATGATTACCAAAGCGGTTGTAGGTTTTGTCCCCCACGGGATCCAAACTAATTTAACACTTTTAATGACAATACTTGATAACATACGTTGGTTTTTGCTCTGTTTGCTTTGTTTTGTTTTACAAACAGCACTAAGTTATGAAGCAGTGTAAAATCAAAGTTCCGAGAGACTTAGAGGCAGATGAAGAGACTGACTTTTAGGTAGGTTAGCATCATTTTAGGCAGAATAGCATCCCCAATTCTTACCATGCCTCATGACAGAGCTTGGGTGAGTCCACGGTTTTCCCTGCCGACTGGTCTTCTCAGTACACCATGATGAAAAGCAGTAGATGGAGTTCTATGCTGTCAAGTGCAGAAATACATCCAAATAATAGTTACATAACAGTAAACAGTAAGATTTAAGTAAGGATTACATTTTCAAAAAATGTTTTACAAGTGCTGGTGACATTTGAAGAGTGGCCAGCCACAGGTGCTTTCTGATGGATCTCTTTTTGTAGGACGTGAAAGCAGGTGATGGGGAGACTTCTACAAGAATGGGGTTCGTGAGAAGACTAGGTCCTCTCCCTGTCTTTTGAGCATGCTAAAAGTTTCTATCCTTTTCTGTCTGGAAGCTATACATTAAAAGATATGGTTCTGAGTCATTCTAATAAGATAATCTTTGTATTTTCCAATCAGTTCAACTGTTTGATAGTATTGTAAAAATACAGCCATTTAGTGAGCCATGCAGTTTCTTCAATGCTGAACATTTTTGGTACTATCTGACAAAAATATTAAATGAAAGGCATTTATATATTTAAAATATATCTAACATGTATTTACAAAAATCTAATACTTGTTTAGGTATGCAGAAATAAATACATGAGGAAAGGAAGTGAACCATAAACTCATTGACAAATCATGAAAAATGACTGCTTCACATCAGTGCATATTGCCCAGAATATGATTTTTTATTTCTTAAAGCACAGTGATACATAAATATAAAGAGGAACAGTAAAAGAAAAAGCAAAGTATTGAATGCTCTGTAACTGCGAGTTTCATAATCTACAATGACAAATACTAGAATAGTTGCTGAGGGTAGATCATTGGCATTTCTTTAAGTGCCTAAAGGGCATCTTTTACTGGGAACTAAGTGCTTCCAGTATGTCATTGGATTTATGATTATACTGGCTTATTTCCACCTAGTATGTTTACATGGCGCTTGAATTTCAGTTTACATTTAGTAATGTGTTTAAAACATTTTCATTTATTATCAATCTGATTTTTCTGGGCCTAGCATTTGTTGATAAATGCAGGGGAAATTGCATATCAACAACCTGCAACTTTGTCAGGGTCAGACAAAATCAGTCCTCAAATGTTCCTGCTCACGCTGAACAAAGCTGCATTTTTGGTGATGCGGGTGATTGATGTCTCTAGTCACCTGACAGCATATTTTATTTAGAAAAGATTATGTCCTCCCTCCCCAGTCTTGACCACATGGTCAATTTTTAACTAGGCTCTTTTGAGAATCCTTAATTTCCTGATTTTTTTTCTTCACATCTTATCTAATCTTACAATGTCCAACCTAAGGTAGATCATAAAAGTGTATATTTTTAATTTCTATTCCCAATCTTACAAGCATTTACAGATATGGCCATTAAATTGGCCTGATTAACACTGGGTCCAGTTTTATCTCCCTTGCTAAGAATGGTCAGTTCTAAAGAAATCAAAAGGAAACTAAAATGTATTGACTGGCATTGAGTTGATATTTAATATATCTTTTTAACCAATTCTACCTGCATGATACCTATGAAATTCACATCCTTCTATTTTTTCCACTGCTTTTACTCAAATTGAATATTCCAAGTATTTTTGGATGACTGGCTTACTGGAAGAAAAAAAAGCCTTAACAAATTGTCTTATGTCCAGTGTAGGTACATGGATTCATTTTAGATGTTGCTCTCATATGGATATTTCTAAGCTATAGTTCTTATCATATTATGCTTTTATTCAAAAATTTGGAGTGGCTTGTCATTGTCCCATGGTAGATTGCAAAGAGGAGTGAGCATATTTAAGTGAAAACACAAGATGATGCATTATGTATGGGAGGAACAATATTAAAACTTTACTTGTATTATTATAGTAATAAAGAATATATACTTTATAAATGAGTAAATACATTTAAAAGTGTGGGGTGAGATACTTTCTAATAAAAGTACATTGTTATTAATATTGGAAACCACTAGTGTTTAGAATGATATCCAGGTTACTTAGCAGGCATTCATTTTCTGTAGAACCTTTACCTTAAATATCTCTTTGCACTGTATTATAATTCAGTCTTTATGATAGTAAAACTGAGATGATTTTACCGCAGAAAATCCCTACTTTCCTTCTGCCTAGAATGTGTCCTTTCATCTGTAGGCTCTAATCTTAACCATTTTTCAAATTCCAGCTCAGAGGCTAATTCCTTTGTAAATATTTTAGTAGTTAGAACAGCTTGATTATAAATAACAGAGAACCACTCAAATTGGTATGATTAATAAAGGAAATAAAGGCTCGTGCCACTGAAAAATTAAGATAAAGGGAAGGCTTCAAGTGCATTCATCAGGCCCCAAAGTCATTTATCCGTGATGCCCTTGACTCTTCATTCACGTGATTGTTCTCCTCAGGATGGTTTCCTTAATGGTTACACAATGTTGCAAGGATTCTAAACCTTACATTTGCATTCCACATCATGTAGAGCAAGAAAGAGAGAACTGCCTCCCTCCCCCCCCCCCCCCAATTCAATAAAAGTCCTTGGCTTTACACTGAATTAACTTAGGTCATCTGCTCACTCATGTGGCCAGAGAAATGATGATTAGTTTAGGTCAGCCAGGGCCTACTTTTTTTTTTTTTTCTTTTTTTTCTTTTTTTCTTCAACGTTTTTTTTTTTTTTTTTTTTTTTTTTATTTATTTTTAGGACAGAGAGAGACAGAGCATGAACGGGGGAGGGGCAGAGAGAGAGGGAGACACAGAATCGGAAACAGGCTCCAGGCTCCGGGCCATCAGGCCAGAGCCTGACGCGGGGCTCGAACTCACGGACCGCGAGATCGTGACCTGGCTGAAGTCGGACGCTTAACCGACTGCGCCACCCAGGCGCCCCAGCCAGGGCCTACTTTTAAGTTAAGCTAGTCAAGGTCTACCCCTGGAACTGGCAGGTCATTAATTTCATGGCTGCTTCATAATGGAGATAAGAACAATATATTCTGAGTAGGTAGACAACAATGTCCACCATAAGCCTTAAGTCATTTACCAGCTAAAAGTAGACTCTTCATCTCCTGAATTACGATGACACTTTGTTTATGTATTGTCTTTTACTCTTATTTTTCCCTTGTGTTATTGCAACTTTCTTTCATATTTACCAGGCTTTAAGCTGCTTAAGGGGAAAGTGCCTATATCTGATTCATGTTTTTATCCAACTTCCTCCTGTCTAGCATCTGGCATAGTGCTTTGTTAACTTATTATTATCTAGAACAAACGAATACATAAATGAAAAATAAGCACATGATTGAATGATTGTGTAAAATCATTACCTTGAAATATGTTTCCTTTCATTAGAAGATTTCCAAGCAGGTGTGCCTGGGTGGCTCAGTCACTTAAGTGTCTGACTTCAGCTCAGGTCATGATCTCATGGTTTGTGGGTTCGAGCCCCATGTCAGGCTCTCTGCGGACAGTTTGGAGCTTGGAACACGGAGCTTGCATCAGATTCCTTCTCTCTCTGCCCATCCTCCACTCGTGCTCTGTCTCTCCTCTGTTCCTCAAAAATGAATAAATGTTAAAAAACTTTTAGAAGGTTTCCAAGCAAAGTGTGGTTCAACATATTCAGATATGGAAAGGACTTATTCATTAGAGAAAAGCTGGATATAATTATCACTAAGAAAACTTCCATTTCAACAGCTTATATATTTAAGATTTGATCTTCTGAGAGAAGGAGTATCTTTTAAATGTCTTCTTCTCAACTACATATGTTTTGTAACCCACAGATAGTCCATGAAAAAATGCTACTTGTGCAGAATAAAACAAAGGAAAGTACAAAGTGATTGGGAAGGATGGCATGTTAGCCTGCCAAATATTACGCTTCTCTGAACAGGAAGAAACTTGACCTTGGACATTTCTTGCTTGCATTTAAATGAATAATAATCACTTAACACTATTACTAGACAAATTAGTTGGCCTTCTTTTGAAAAGATAATTTCTTCTCATCAGAATTTTAATTAAATGAATAAAGTGTTTTTAAGGTTTTTAGTTTTTGAGCTTCCAGATTCATGTTGGATGAAGATTTTGTTTCATTTAATATAGAAGCTATAGTTAATGAAAATTATTTTTATATAACTTTACTTATCAGAAATCTCCCCCATCCCAATGCTTCATTCAAACACTGAATATTAAATCCAAATTGATCTCAAGACCCACAGACACCATGGCTTACCAGAATGAGTACTCCATGTTGGTGGCTTACCATCAAAAACTGAACCATGATCTGCCCCCATCAAAACAGCTTCTCTTCTGTTAGGTGTCTTGGTAAGTGACTTTTTCATCCACAGAGTTGTTCTTTTCAGAAACCAGGGAGTCTTCTTTGACACTCCCTCTACCTCATTCACTCATATCCAATTCATTATCAAATCTTGTCAATCCTGGGGCAGCTGGGTGGTTCAGTAGGGTAAGTGTCCAGCTCTTGATTTTGGCTCAGGTCACGATCTCACAGTTCATGAGATTTAGCCCTGCATCGTTGGGCCCTGTGTCACTGCTGGAGCTGGGCCAGCTTGGAATTCTCTCTCTCCCTCTCTCTCTCTCTCTCTCTGCCCCTCCCCCATGTGCTCTTTTTCTCTGTCTCTCAAAATAAACAAACTTAAAGAAAATCTTGTCAGTTTTACTTCCCATATTTACAAAATGTGTGTCTTGAATGCATTCACTTCTCTCAACCTCTATTGCTACTACTCCAGGCCGCCATTATCAATTGCCTGAACTTTGAAAAATAGCCTCCTAACTCATTTTCCTGTTTCTAATCTTGTCATTCTTCATTCTAGTACCTATACTTTCACCAGAGTGTTAAAAAAAAAAACCCACTAAAAGCATTTAATAGCTTTCCATTGCTCTATAAACATAAATTCTGTAAAATTTAGGCAATATAGCTCCCACCTGTTGATCAATCCTTATCTTTGACTAATCCCTCTCTCTTACTTACTTTGCTCCATCCACACTGACTACTTGGTTCTTGAAATACACAAAATTCTTTTGACTCCATGGCCATTGTACATCCTGTTTCCTATACGTGAGATATTCCCTTTGCCTCCCCCATCTCCCCTTTTCTCTCCTTCCCTTTCCCTCTCTCTCTGTCTCTCTCACACACACACACACACACACACACACACATAATTTCTTCCTAGCCTAGCTAACTCCTACTCATCTTTCAAGTCTCAGATTAAATGGTATTTTTTATTTGTTACAGAATCTTTCTCAGAACCTTTTATCAGATTAGGCTAACTCCTCCTGTTATAAACTCTAATAGCTTTCTGTACTTTTATGTAATTGCATGTATAACAATCACATTAAATAATATTGTGCAATTATTTGTTAAATATATGTTTTCTCCTTTATATTATAACTACTATGATGGCAGGCACTGTGTCTTTTCTGTTCATCATTGTATCCCTACTACCTAATATAGTCCCTAACCTTTAGTATGAATTCAATAAATATATATTTAATGAATGCATAATAAAAGAATGCATAACAGAAGAAAAAGATTTGTTGAATGATTCTATTTGTCAAAGCATAGCTCAAAACAAAGAAAGATAAGGTGTGGCCACCGAGGAAGGGAAAATGTGAGGCAATAAGTCACAGTAAAAGTATTGTCCACTTGAGTTTTTAAAAATGAGGTCTATAACATCGCTATTTTTCTCTGCCTTTTACCTTCCAGGCACTGATCTTAACTTTGCTTTGTTTGTTCATAAACCAGCATTTTTTTCTAGCCTTATCCTCTCTCCAAATTAATCTCTACGTCACTCACAAATTTCTATTGATTTTTTCTTTGTAATATCACTACACTTGAAAAAATCCCATTGGCACTACCATATTGCAGAGCACAATTATCTTATCCTTCGTCCTCTACAAAAATCTCCTAAAATATCTTCCTACCCTCAATCCACATAGCACTGTGATGCCAGATTAATCTTTGCAAAACAATTCTCTGTTCATGTCACCCACAGGGCAGAAGTCTCTATTTGCTCTGTCAATTCTATAAAATAAATAGAGGCACTACTTTGGCATTCTTCACCTTAATCCCAAAGTTTCTGTCTCTTAATATGAACACTCCATATATTCTGCATATAGTCTCGCCTCCACAATTTTGTTCATTCCTTTCTTTCCTACTTTACTTGCTTTGTACTCCAAAATATTTCCTGACTACTCCTGTTGACAACAATCTCTCCTTTCCCTGAAGTTTGTTCTCATCTACATTCGGGGATAATCACGTAATACCATATCAGAGTTTATATCAGTTATTTT
This sequence comes from Neofelis nebulosa, assembly GCF_028018385.1. NCBI lineage: Eukaryota > Metazoa > Chordata > Mammalia > Carnivora > Felidae > Neofelis > Neofelis nebulosa. Next base: position 43,030,144 of record NC_080791.1, on the reverse strand, counting down.
TATTTTAACATAACCTCAACTAAACTGTTAATCATTGAGAACTTTACTATAGCCTCATCACCCTGGATAGTACCTGGTAATGTAATTGCAGTCTCTTGTAACTCACTGTAGTGCTAACATTTAGAACAGAATTTAGTACATAATACAGCTTAATGAATATTTATTGCTGCTGCTGCTGATGCATATTACTTAAGGAGAGGTGGGCAGGATGAACAGAATGTCTTGTGAAATGCCAAACATGCAGAGTATTGCTAGTAGAGAAGCTAATTGAATTCACCAGCCTTGAGATTCCTAACAGTTTGTTGGTATCAGCATTAGTTGAATCATTCCCTGATGCAAGAGAGTCTGAGGCAAGAGCATTTCAGTAAAAAGAATGGCATGACCAAAGGTTCCAGGGAGGGGGACGGGTGGAAATATGTATGAAAGATGGACTCATTTGATAAGAAGAAGCGATTGCTCACTCCGTGGAGACCATTATCTTGTAGGGAAAAAAATGAAGCTGTGTTTATGTGACAAAAATATCTTGAAAATCTGAATAAAAAGAGTTTTTCTTCTTATACCAAACTATCTTTTTTAATTTTTTAAATATTTATTTACTTTAGAGAGAGAGACAGAGGCATAGAGAGAGAGAGAGAAGGAGAACACAAGTGGGGGAGGAGCAAAGAGAGAAATGGAGACAGAATCTGGAGCTGGCTCCAATCTTTTTGAGAAACCGAGAAAATTTTGGTCAAGAGAATAATAGAATTGTAGTATTTGTAGATATTTAGCAAACTAGGTAAGAAAAACTATACAAACTGAAAACCTGAGCCCAATCTCCTATTTTTCCATCCATATGTCAAATAGTGGGGTCATTTGCTGACAGATAAGTGAACTAATTTTTGATATTGCTGTACTATAAATACTGTTGTTTTATAAATCCAAGCTGTTGCTTGTATAATTTGGGTATTTTTTTTTCTTTTTAGGTGAGATGTTGGTATTGATCAATAATAAACTAGAAAGGAGCAAAAAAGTTAAAATCCATGGTATTCAATACTTACTATAAAAATATCTTTTATATTCTTAACTTTGGGGATGAAAGGAGTGTCTATAAATACAATAATTATGAAAGACTATTTTCTGGTTAATCGATGTTTAGCACATCTAACTAATATAAATTGGCTTCTTAATGATAAGCCAATATCTTGTTCTGATATTCAGAGGAACATTTGAAAATTTGATATACTCTGTTCCTTCGTCCTTAATATAATTTTATTTACATATTTATGTACTTTTTAGATGTTACCAGGTTAATCTGAGTTAATCTTGAATATTAAACTTTGCACTCTGTAAATAACATGGTTATGTTTTAAGATTGTTTTGATTCCTTTTGGTTTTTATTGGTCCTAGGCCTTTGCTGCAGGATGTACTAAGTAATGAAAAAACCGGTTATGGAAAGTATGTAAACAGGTTGTTTTCATTTTGTTTTGGTTTTGCTTAAAGTGTGAGCTTGGGGTGTTCCAAGGCATTCAAGTTACCATGCTGGTTGCTTTTCCATAGATGTAAAGTATCTAAGATAGTTACCCACAGAAGTGTTCACATCATCTTAATATGTCCCCATCTTCCCCTGTAGTGACCAATGTTACCTGTGATGACAAACTTATATTTGGTACCCGTAGCTTAATTATTCATGCCCTCGTCATATTCAAGAATATAACCAAGTAGGGCAAAGCAAGGGAGTAAGGTACATGGGCCCATAATAGTCCCTTCCCCAAATTCAGCATTTTTCTTTGTGATCTGGTGACCTCTTAATCACTTTTCTTATTTTCTTTTTATCTATCTATCGATTGAGAGAAAGAAAGCATGCACAGGGGAGGGGGGGGGTAGAGAGAGAGAGAGAGAGAGAGAGAGAATACCAAGCAGCCTCCACACTGTGGAGCCTGGTGTGGTGCTCAAATTTATGAGCCCTAAGATCATGACCTGAGTCAAAATCAAGAGTCAGACACTTAACTGATTGAGCCACCCAGGTGCCTTCACTTTTCATTTTGGATCAGGAAATGGTGACATTATAACATCATTTGTGTTTAGGTGGTAATAACTATGTATCTGAACTGTGGTCATATGAAGTTGACAAGTCCCTTCCTAAAAGATGGGATGGTGACAAAGCGAAGCAACCTTGGGAAAATCAGAGACTTCCCTGGCAGACGAATGAAGTCTTCCATGGCCTCCTGCTTCCAAGTATAAGAGTACCGGAAGGTAGAAAAAGTGTATGATTTCACTTTTTGTCACAAACACTCATTGCTAGTTGAGTAAAAACATTTTTATTTATTTATTTATTTATTTATTTATTTAATTTGGATTGATTTTACCAACTTGGGAAAGCACTGGAAATATACATTGCATTTCTAGTGGTCTAGCTGGTATTGCTCTAGTCTGGAAGGTTGAATGCATCCAATGCTCATTTAAAAGGACCTAATGGTCCTAGAAAGATGGATCCCTGTTTCTGGTTGAAATTACATTTTAATAGAATTCTGACAAAACAATATGCATTTTAATAAGTTTTCTGAAATGGCAACATTGTCAACATACAAAATAAATAGCAAGAGTGATAGTAGTTTTTGAATCAGCAAATGTAACTGGAAAGTTCTGGAATATTGTGAGGAGCTATAGAATGTTTAAGTCAGGTCCTGGCTTTATGTTTACAGTAGTAAAGGAGGTTTTGAGATTTATAGTCAAGATCTCAGAAGCATGAGATACATGCTATTAAAAATAGTTATCTGAACTGTGGGGTTAGGTTATGTAGGGAAGAATGCAGTGAACAGACCACAAAGTGGGAGATGAATTGCATGTAGATTATCATGACACACAGAGTTGTGGTCTGAGAGTAATGCTTTAGATTTTCTACTTTTCCTGCTGTATCTCCAATATTTCTACGTATGTCTAGATCAGGAGTTGGCAAACATTTTCTATAAAGGGACAGATGGTAAATATTCTAGGCTTCCTAGGGTATATGGTCTCTGTTGTAAATACTGACACTATGGCCACAGACTATGCATGATAAAATGGGAGTGGTTGTGTTTCCACATGACTTTATTTACAAAAATAGGAGACAAGCACAGTAACTATTGTTTGCTGACACTTTGTCTAGATTCTTACTTACCAAGTCAGATCTTGCCTGGATCATCACATTAGCCTCCTTCTTATCTCTGAAAAAAGTATTTATATCTTTATTCATTTGTTCAAGAAATTCTATAGAACAGGTAATACATATGAGACACTGTATCATACAACACAGATACAGTTGTGAAAAAGATAGATGACTTTCTTTTCTCTAGGAATCTAAGAAACATTGATAAATAAACAAAGAATCAAGTAAAAAAGCTAATGAAAACTTATTTTAAGAATTATAAAGGAACTAAATACCATGATATGAAAGAAATTAATTGGAGGTAGGAGATCAACTTTAAATAGTGGCCAAGGAACGCTTTCTGAAGAAGGTGACATTAAAGCTGAAACCTGAATGACAGGGAGAAACAAAACAAAACAAAACAACAACAAAAACCCCAGCCATATCACAAGGGTGGGGAAAGTGCATTCCAGGAAAGAGAAATAAAAAGTATAAGAACTCTGAGGTGGGAAGATGCTTGATATGTTCTGAGAATAGAAAGGAAGCCTATGTGCCTAGAATGGAGGAAAATAGAGGTATAAAATGAGGTTGGAGATGGAGACAGTATCCAGAACAAGAAGGCCCTTGAAGGTCATGGTCATGTGTGTGGAATGTTTTCTAATTGCAATGAGAAACTGCTGAAAATTCATTATCAGTGAGGTAAAATGATCTTATGTATGTTTTACAAAAATATTCTGGCTGCTGGATAACTAATGAAAGGGGAGGTATCTGCAATGGCTCAGATGAGTGATTCTGAGAGTGGTGGTAGTGTAGAGAGTGACAAGAGGCTGGATTGGATACGCATTTAAAATAGAAAAATAGGAATTGCTAATATATTGGATACGGAAGTTAGGGGAAGAGAGGAGTCAAGGATAACTCCTGATGTTTGAATTGAACATCTAGGGGGCTGGTGGTGATATGTACTGAGATTGGGAAGAGGGGAGAGAAATGGGTGGGAGGGCAGTGAATCACGAGTTCTGCCTTGGCTAAGTTGGGTTTGGAATGTCAATGAGCATTTAAGGAAAAATATAAAATAGGATATAGGATATGTTTGCACTTCAAGGGAGAGTTCTGGACTAAAATTTTAATTTTGGTGGCAGTAGCACATAGATGGTATTTAAAACTTTGGACCAGGCATCTGCTTCTGGCCACATGGAATAAAGACCTGGATATACCTGTACACCTTAAACAAACAAACAAACAAAAAGAAAAAAATGTTCAAAAAAGTAGTTTTCAGACATTGAACAACCAGCATCTGAGAGAAGGAAAAAAGATGAGTCAATCCGACTATTGATCTAACTTATTGCCTTAAGAGAATTTCTAGGACTCAGTACAAGGAGAGGGAACCCAAACAGAGCCTCACAGTTTTCCTGAGTTGAGAAAACAGAGTTGAGAATGCAGAAAGAAATTTATAGTGCAACACGCTGGGCAAGAGAGCAGTGGATAGTAGGACAAAGCTCTAGAAACTTAAAAGGATTCCCCTCATTTTCAGCTGATTACTGAGTTCTGATCAGTACTTGAAGTGAGCAAACGCCCCAAGCCTGGAGAAAGAGTAACAGTCTTTGATACTTCCTCCTCCTTCCAGCAGGTAGAACTTACAGGGGAGAAACTGGCAGATACTTCATCACGTGATTAAAGTCAACATTGTCATAATAAGACACAGTGATATCATGGATCCACTGATCTAATGTGATGAAAATCACACCTCTCCTTTGTGGTATTACTTCCAAAAGTCTACAATGCCAGTGTAATTATGAGAAAACATCAGACAAACACAAAGTGAGGGGCATTCTACAAAGCTTATGACCAGTGTTCTTCCCAAGTGTCAAGGTCATGAAAAATAAGGAAAAACAAGGAACTGTCACGGACTGGAGGGGTCTAGAGATATAACAACTAAGTCCATTTTGGTACCTTGGAACAACAAAAAAAGTGGACAATCATGGAAAAGCTGGGGAAATCCAAAGTACATTTGCAGTTAATAGTACTGTAGTGATGTCAAATTCTCACTTTTAATAATTATACCTTGGTTCTATGCGATAGTAACATTAAGGAGAAGCTGAATGAAGGGTATGAGATTACCCTCTCTACCATCTTTGCAACTCTTCTGTAAGTCAAGGATTATTTCACTGTAATTTTTATAAAAGAGCAAAATTAAGTAAGACTCTGGAAACAATAGAGCAGAGCACTGACACATCACTGGTTGCAGCCTCTCTGATTATCCACACACAAGAAAACCTCAATGATATTCATTCAGTCCTTTGATATAAGTGTACTGGGGTAATACAACAGGCCAAGCACTATGCTATGATTGGTTTATAGAAGTAGATGAAAGATATGTGTTATTTTAGTTGCCAAAGATAATTATGAGTGTTATAATAATGGGTATTGTGGGTACAGGGATATTGAAAAAGTTTGAATTTGCAATGATGATGAAACTGAGTTGGGGCTCATCCATAAGTGTCATTGAATCATCTTCAAAATCTGATTGTCTTCAAAGCTGATGTGTAATGGGAAAACCAAGGTTTAATAGAAAAATAGCAAAATTACAACTGAATAGTTATAATCTTGTATACAACTAAAATGCTTCTAATTTCTAATGTTTGTTCAATCTTTTTTTTTCCCACTGGTGTTTTATGATCATATGCATTGTAGGCTTTTTCATTGCCTGAGTGAGTTTTGGTTTGATCAGAGTCAGGAGCATAGAGAATGCTTGCCAAAGCTTCCCAGGTATAGGCTGAATGTTCTTGATGTATTGATCAGTATTCATGTTGTGAAATCAATATCTGTGTTTTTTTTTCTGTAACACTTCCAATATTCCTATTTTGTGCCTCCTATTAAGGAACATACGCAACAGAACTACGTTTCTACCTTTTCTTCATTCCTTTGTGAAAGGTAATATTTAAAAAGATTATTAAATATATTAAAATAAGTACCCTGAATTTTGAAAGAGTGAACAAAAGGTATTTATAAGATTTGTATGCCTCTGGAGTCCTCCTGGGATTTTTTGCTGGCAGCATAGCCTGTAAATATTTAATATTTTCCAGAAATTGTCCTCAGAGGCTCAATCCATTAACTCAAGTGCATGCTACAAAAACAGATTTGTATACTATCGACAGCACATGAACAGAGGAGGGAAAGAAAATGAAATGGTTTTTCTATCAAGTACCATGATTTAGAAATCTCTGTGTTCTATGGATTCAGCTCAGTGCTTAGCAATACTGCAAGTTCTAAATTTAATTTGTTGAAATTAGTGAATGAACGAATAAATGAATATATCAACCAGGGTTTCATTTAAAGAGCTTAAAGCATCGCAACCTTTTCTTTGTCTCTGGCAATGTCCTTGGTAAAACTATTACAATACCTGGTGCTGTTCAACTATTTCAGAAATGTTTCCTATATACCAGTAGATGGCAGTCCCTCTTTATTTCTCATTTCTTTATTGAGGAAAAAAAAAGGAAGCAAGGGACTGCAAAAGAAAAGGATGGAAATAGAAGCAGATAAAGATAGATATTTAAATGCAGCACATTGTGTTTAATTTTTATGAATGGATTTTTAAAAGTGAATTGTTAGGAAGTAGGGAAAATTAAAAAAAATGTTTTAAGTTAATTGGAAACAAGACATCAAACAGTTGACTTTGTGCTAGCTCATCAAATTTCATACCAATGTGTTACATTTTGATTAAATGACAACTGTATTTCTTTCGGAAAATAAGCTCATCAATAGTCACGTGGAATATGTGGTTTTCCATGTAAATGTCAGCCAGTTTCTTGTCATGCTGAGTACTCAGGTGAAGCAGGCTTCAATTATTAAGGTTTTTGGGCTGCACTTTTGCTATCAGCTTGCTGCTTTGGGGAGTGCTTAGGGAAAGCCTCAAACTATTTTTATCTCCAAAATGTTTAAAATTTGTTGAGCAGCTCAGGATGCTACAGACATCTGGACAAATGCATGCCCTAGCACTGAAACATAATATGGAAAACTGCCCCAACAGGAGCTCATTAGACATTTCCACAGAGATTACCAATATGTGAAACACATTGATGCATTCAAATTGCATTTCTGCTACAGTAGTTGCCAGGGAGCAAACCGAGATCACCAATTTCATTTCCTTTAGAAAGTATCTTTATTTGAAACCTAAATCATGGGTTCTAGAATAATTTCCTCAACCTCTTCCCCTCATTACATTCATCATTTCTCCATCTACTCCAGACCTCTCACCCTGACCTTCTTCCAATGGGAAAAAAATGACTAACTCCTGGAGAACAATTCAGAATTTCAACTACTGGGTCCAGTTTCTATTTTTTTTTTTTTGTATCTTCCTATTTTGTCCATTCTACAATTTGTCAACAGATAAAACCACCACAACCTTAAATGAGTTCTAATTCATATAACCTTTGTTAACCAGAGAATACAAGTCTTGGTAAAAATGCATTTGTCTTGAAAAGGTGTATCGTCTCATATATTTCTCATAAAATTCATTCTTCTCAAAATGCAAACTGCTATGTGGATAGTTTGACAAATTTTATATTGCAAAATTGTGCTCAGATCTATGTCTGTATTTAGCTGCTATATTTAGGAGATATATAAAACCAACTACATAGCTATAGTAGAACTAGGAAATGACAGGAATGATATAAACAAATTGTAAAAGACACAGAAAAACACTTCCTGTTCACAATGAATGTATGTGTTTTCCCTTGACCTGTCTGGAGATAATAGTCAGAAGGCAAACAAGTCAACCACTACAGATGCAACTCTTATAGTTTTTGATGTTTGAGTATGTTTCCCCATTAGATTTTGAAATGGTTGGGGGCAAGAAACATTTGCATTAATTTATTCATGTAATCATGCTTTTGTCAATCACTTATTGCATACTTAATATGTGACAAGTTGGGGATAAAAATGACAAAAATGCTGCAAGTGCTGCCTTTAAGAAGCTTACAGTAAAAAAAAAAAAGCTTATAATATGTAAAGGTAAAAGAAACACATAAAAAATAGGGTTAATAGTCATAGGTTCCATGATAAGAGCATGTATTGACTACAGTGGAATCACAAAAGATAGTGCTTTTCTTTTTTTTTTTTTTTTAAATTTTTTTTTTAACGTTTATTTATTTTTGAGACAGAGAGAGACAGAGCATGAACGGGGGAGGGGCAGAGAGAGAGGGAGACACAGAACCGGAAGCAGGCTCCAGGCTCTGAGCCATCAGCCCAGAGCCCGACGCAGGGCTCGAACTCACGGACCGTGAGATCGTGACCTGAGTTGAAGTCGGATGCTTAACCGACTGAGCCACCCAGGCGCCCCAAGATAGTGCTTTTCTGTTTGCTTGGATGTAACGTCGAGTGATGGAAAATTTCATTTGAGAGGAACTCCTGAGCTATTTGGAAAAATGTATAGTTCATCAGATTGACAGACTGCTATGTAAAATATTCTATACAGTTGGACCAGTGTGGAAACGGGTATAGGGTTGTTGATTTGCAAATTGGAAATTTGTGTGGGGCAGTACAAAAGATAAAGCTGTAATTATAGGTAAGGATATGGTCAGGAAAGCTTTTAATGTCATGTGATGGAATTTGGACTTTATAATGTGGGTAAATGGAGTCAGGAATGAATTTTATGCATGGAAGTGACAAAACCTATATATATGTGTGTGTGTGTGTATATATATATCTATATATCTATATATCTAGATATCTAGATATCTAGATATATAGATATATAGATATATATATAATTTGGTGGTGAAGCAAGAAAGGAATTCATTTCAGGGAGCCTAACACCAAGAAAATAGCAGGCTAGTGCCTCAAGACTGTTTCCCAAATGGCAAAACTACTTCTAGGTTTGTATAAGGAAAACGTGAGACAAAGGTCAGTGGGTATGTTCAAGTAGGCAAGCTTAGTGGACAGACTCAGGGATGGGAATTTGGCAACAGGGAGATCAATTGGAAGGCTTTGCAATAGTTTAGGCAAGAAGTGGAGGATGAAATAACCCCAGGAAAATAGGTAACAAGGTCAGTTTAGATACATTTAGATTGGGGTTCATGTTGGGTTTCCAAGGAGAGACAAATGGCCACACATGGAATCGAGGGAAATCTAATCTCTAGATTAGAACTGTGGATTTGGGATCTACCCATGGGTCTATCCATGTAACTGATAGCCATGTATATGGAGTTACTGAAGCTATATATATGGATGAATCATCTAGAGAGAGAAAAGAAGGGAAGAAAGGATACAACATTGGGAAATGTAACATTTGAAGTGTAAATAGACAAAAAGGAACTCTAAGATGAAAAATATAAAAAGTCAGGAACGGCAGATAGAATGGATTTAAGGAAGTGAAGGTAGAAACAAGCAGGCAACATGACAAATGCATCAGAAGTAAAATAGGGTAAAAATTGACAGAAGTCTATTGAATTTGGCAATTAGAAAGTAATGAGAGTCTTTTACATGGTGGTTTATATGGAGTAGCAGAGTATAAGCCTGATGGTTGAAGGTTGAAGAAGGAATGGAAGGTAAGGAGAAGGAGATAAATATGTAGCTTTTCCTTTTAAAGAACTCTATAAAGAGAAGAAAGAGATACACCAAGAATCTTTCATAGGACCTGGTAGTGAGTGGGTGTTAATGTGTGTCTTTGGAAATGAACTTACCAAGTATACTTTGTCAACACTACAATCTTATTTGCAGACATAGTGAGCCATGTGATATCCATAAACATTCATGTTCAATAATTGGAGGTCATTCTTTTTTTTTTTTTTTTTAATTTTTTTTTTCAACGTTTTTTATTTATTTTTGGGACAGAGAGAGACATAGCATGAACGGGGGAGGGGCAGAGAGAGAGGGAGACACAGAGTCGGAAGCAGGCTCCAGGCTCCGAGCCATCAGCCCAGAGCCTGACGCGGGGCTCGAACTCACGGACCGCGAGATCGTGACCTGGCTGAAGTCGGACGCCCAACCGACTGCGCCACCCAGGCGCCCCTGGAGGTCATTCTTTTAAGACACAGGTGGAACAGCCTGTGTGTAGTTTGGTCAAAGATTAAAGCTCATGTCCTTTATGGGGACACAGAGTGGAATTTTTAATTCTACCTTGAAGAATGCTCTGATTTCACCACAAGGATGGGGTTTTTCCTTGCCTAGTATAGTTTGGTGCTGCAGCTTGGGAACAGGGTTTCCATGGACTATCTAAATAAAACATGAATGAGAGTGTAAAGACTGGATGGAAGTGAGGAGGGCTATTAACTCATAAACTGTGAGAGCTGGAAGAATCCTCAGAGATCATCCGATCACAAGTTTTTCAAAACTTTTTGTTTTATTAACAGAATCTCATTTGACCAAATAAGTTCACATGTGTAATTCTAACGTACAACACTGATAAAATTGGAATTTAATTAGTATAAATTTATCTTATAAATTTAGATTTAAAATAGTCTGTTTTGATGAACACAAATGTCTAAAAATCTGAACATGGAAGTTGTAATTATATTAGTTACAATATCCAATTTTATTTCTATATTTTGCTTTGATTGTACTGTTCAGAGAAAATCCTGGATCACACAGTAAGTTGTTATGAATGGTAACTATTTTTTAAAACAGATCATTTGGAACCTTAGGACACTCATCAAATAGTCTATCTAGAAGGGCAGGGAACCTTAACATTTGTCTATTCATGCATGGATTGTAATTAAGACTATTATGAAGCACCTTCTCAGTGTATTACAATGTATGAAGTCCTTTGAGGCTTAAATTTAACTTCATAAAGGCTGACTCTCTCATAAATCTTTTACTGAATGATTACTGTACAATGAGCTACAGACATGGAGATGAATAAAGACACAGCCTTTGCCCTTAAGAAATTTACAGTGAAGAGGGAAAATTAGATTCATTAAAAAAAAAGCATCAAAACATCAAAGGTGGACTAAAAGAAGCATGCAGCAATGTATAGACTACAGTGTAGAAACAAAAGAATGACAGAGTAGCTCTGTGAGGTTATGAAAATGAGTTCTATGAAGCTTCCTGGAGGAGGTGACACTTTTACTGTTGTGATGGATGGGTAGGATTTCACCAGGTTTGCAAAGGTAGGGAGAAAACTAGTAGCTGATAAAGGATATTTTGCCTACATGATTGAAAAGATCTCCCACCATTTTGTAACAATTGCTGGGTGAGTAAAACCTTGCTTTGTGAGCATAATTCATTCCAGAAACATCCTTGTAATCCAAAGTACTGAATATCAAAGGGAATTTCCCCATATGAAATAACAGAAACTCAGATGATTCATTCTACAACCCAAAAATGTTCATATAAAAATTATTACAATACTGTAATATAATACAAAATAAAGAAAATATAAAGAAAAATAAACAAATTAATCTGCACTTACCTTTGAAAACCTTCATGACTGGTATGAGGGAGACAAGAGAGAGGAGGGTTATTGTGTAGGACAACTTTCACTATCACTAATGGAATCACTGCAATCTATTGGCTCAATGGAATCTATTTCTGCATGGGGCCATTGTACATGCTTGCATGGATGTTGACTACAGCACAGTATTAATAAACTCTTGTCATATACTGTATTTAATGAAATTGGCAGTAAGGCAGCAGAGGAGAAGGTATATATCTGCAGGCAGCCTGACTTCGAATAAAGCAAAGCATTCCTTAGCTTACTCTTGTACAAAAAAGCAAAGGACTGTCCATAGGTGCTTTGAAGTGACCAAAAATACACTAGTTCCAGTTGTGGGCACCTTCCAATGTTCTGAAAAATCACTGATTTCTGCCAAACACGGTAGCCTGGGACCAAGCATTCAAGCATGGGATGATCATCCACAATCCCACAGCGAGTGAGCAAGAGAGAGAGAGAGAACCGTGGGCTCAGTTGTGATCATTTGACATTGGCCTCACATACTACTTGTATTGCAAGACACCACTTGTTTATCAGGTTAAAATTTATTAAAAATGTTTGCTCGTCTTGAGGAACACTCACAGAACAAGCTACTCGCAACCCAAGGTTTTACTGTATTTTGTCAGAGATACAAAAGTGAGTTAACGAATAATTCTTTTACACTAACAATAAAGTCAGAGCCTGATATTATTATGACATGATATATAGTGTGCATTTACGGTACATGTTACTCTACCATGAAGAAAATACGGACCAAACAGAAATGCCCAAGCATTGAGTGATGTTTAATTGTGTATGTTGTCTGAGTGCTTTAGCTTGGACTCTGTATGTAAGCAGACATGTACAGGCTGGGATTGAAATAAAAGGTCAATATTACAGCCAAAGCTTTATAGCTAATGACCTACATATAAAAATTTGTATGTAAGTAAACAGAGAAGCAAACTAAACATCATTTTCCAAGTTTATACAAAGATACATTAATATACTGGAGATCAGAAATAGGTAAAACTTTGGCTTATAGTTCATTTTAATGTTCACGTACTCATTTCTAGTTTAAGTATTTAAAAAATTGAAATATTTGAATATTTAATATTTCAAGAGATATCTGTACACTCATGTCTATAACAGTGTTGTTATTCATGATAGTCAAAAGGTGGAATCAACCCAAACGTCCATCAACAGATGAGTGGATAAATAAAATGTAGTATATACATACAATGGAATGTTATTCACCCTGAAAAGGAAGTAAATTCTGACACATGCCACAACATGGTTTATGCGCCTTGAGGTCATTATTCTAAGTGAAATAAGCCAGTCACAAAGGACAAATACTATATAGTTCCATTTATCTGAGGTAGCTAGAGTAGTGATACTCATAGAAACAGAAAACAGATTGGTGGTTACCAGGGACTGAGGGAGGGGGAAAATGGGGAGTTAGTTTAATGGATACAGAATTTGGACATTGCAAGATGAAATGTTCTGGAGATTGATTACACAATAACGTGCATGTACTCAATACTACTGCACCGTGCACTTAAAATAGCTAAGATGGTAAACTTTTTAAAAATGTTTATTTATTTTTGAGAGAGAGAAAGAGAGAGAATCAGAGCATGAGTGGGGGAAGGACAGAAAGAGAGAGAGGGAGATGCAGAATCCCCAGCAGGCTCCAGGCTCTGAGCTGTCAACACAGAGCCTGATGTGGGGCTTGAACTCATGAATCATGAGATCATGACCTGAGTTGAAGTAGATGCCTAACCGACTGAGCCACCCAGGCGCCCCAAAGATGGTAAATTTTATGTTATGTGTATTTTACCACAATTATATACACACATAACTAGAATAAAATACTTATGGAATCCCTGCAGCCCCTCTGGAACACAATGTAAAAGTCATGGATTTATTGGCTTTGAGGTGGAACCTTAATTCAGAGCACCTGACCACTTTGCCCACGTGTGCCTAGTGTTGGGGGTGGAGCAGGTCTAGGGCTTTTTCCACCTGACTCTAAGTTCAGAGTTCTTTCCACAATAAAATACTTTGTTTTTATCCTATTTCTATAGGATGAAATAGAAAGCCTATTTCTATTAGTGGCACGCATACAAATAAAGGAGATTAGTACCTATTATGTCTGTGTTGATCTTTGCTTTGTTCTAGCAGATAGAAAAAATACCATGTTTGAGTGTGCATTTTGAAAAGAAAGCTAGAAAGATACAGATCTAAAAGAGATATTTACACTTAAAAGGTGCATTAATTTATTCCCATACAAATAATTTAAACAAATAGGAGTTTCTTTTAAACTTGGATGTCTTAAATACCATATGATTTCACTCATATGTGAAATTTAAGAAACAAAACAGAAGAACATAGGGGAAGGACAAGGAAAATAAGATAAAAACAGACAGGGAGACAAATCATAGGAGACTCTTAAATACAGAGAACAAACTGAGGGTTGCTGGAGGGGTGTTGGGTGGGGGGATGGGCTAGATGGGTGATGGGCATTAAGGAGGGCACTTGTTGGGATGAGCACTAGGTGTTGTATGTAAGGGCTGAATCACTAACTTCTACTCCTGAAACCATTACTACACTGTGTGTTAACTGACTTGGATTTAAATTAACAAAAAAACCACTTGGATGCCTTGATTTTTTTGTCTTATTATGGGTAGGGCACAAATATATTTGTTTGGTTTATCTTAGGTTAAACTGTGGACATAAACTTCTATTACAAAAGGAACGAACAAAAAAAATGAATTTTATATGAGGCCTGACTTAATTATTGTACAAGAGGTTTTATGGCATTTTAGAAATGAGTGGCACCACTTTCTACAATGCTGCATCTTGTAAAACTAAATGGCAGAAAATTAAAAACAGATTGAGAACATGTTTAAACTTAAAAAAAAAAAAAACTCTTATACTCCAACACATTTAACCAAATATAGATTAACTCTGGGAAAACCTATAACCACTGCAATTTGCTTAAGTTGTGTTCACATGCCATCACATAACCAGAACAAAGCCTGCGATTATGCAAGTAGTAAATGTAACAGCATTCCTTAAAGATCAATTGTACATGTCACGGTATAATAGTATGTACTTAATTCATTTCATAGTTATATCCACAATCACATTTGGATTTGGAAAGAAATGCAAGGTTTTTTTTTATAGTAATTAAGTACCTGTTAAACGTATTAGAATGCATGAAGTGCTTTGAGGCTTAAAGCTAACCTAATAAAGGCTCCTCCTCAAATGGTTAATGGAAAGACTAGATATCATTAGCATATATTCTGTGGTAGCTTGGTGAACAACTCCCTCAGTGCCTCTCCCTCCCTCATTTTATCTCTGCATTTTTTTGTTTGTTTTTTCTTCTCCTATCCTCCTGCTTACCATGTTTTACCCACCTATCCTTTCATTTGTTACTCATGTACTAACTGTATAGTTGGTTTACAAATGTTCTCTTTGTTCTCAGTGAATGAGTGTGTGAGACAATGAAGTGTGTGGAGAAGCTAAGGGCAGGAAGAGTGACAAATGGTAGATTAATTCTGCAACATGGCTGAGAAGACTGAGGCTTTTGATTTCAGCTGTGGTTTAAATATTGGGAATTGAACAGAACACTGGGAATAGATGTTCACAAAATGAATTTGAAAAGAGGCATTAAAAAACAGATATTTATTTTAGCCTGGAAAATGTAATGAAGAAATAAGAAAGCAATACTTTACCAAATGTAAAGAGAAAGACTCAATCCCTGGTTTTTCTAGAAAAATTAATCTCAGCAAGGAACATATTTGAGAAATATATATATTAATACATCCGATTCTAAGATTATTGTATATAGCCCATGCTTCCTCAAAATCAAACATCTATTTTTAGAATGTAAGTTTCCTGACAGTATGATAAATCTCCAGTTCCCCTGGGGTGGTTTAGGCTAAGGTATTTTGGTTAATGGAAAGTTTGTGTTGACTGAGGCTTGCCAAATAGCTCATATTTTTCACTGGATCCTAATGTTTTGAAACTCATAACAAATAATTAACATTTATTAAGTGCCTCCAATAATTACTGATCCCTTAGCAGGCCTTCAAAATTGAAAATACAGGATCAGGATTCTTCAGGCCTCTGTTTGGTATTCCATCATTTTTTAAAAGCATCCCAAATTTAATTAAAGAATCATTAATATATTCTTAAAGAGGCCTGCTTTACTGGTACTTGCACAGTGGCTTTGTAACACACTCCTTATTTTAATGATGCAGTACATTTGTAAAACACCTTGTACGTGCAGCTCGGAACATCTTGAACGCAGGCTCTTAGCTTGTTCCCTTTTGAATCCTCAGAATGCTTCTCTGCATATAGTAAACTATTTTCAGTAACACTGAATTTGTGACTTTAGGCTTTTCTTTGCAACAGAGGAAAGAGTCTACATTCCTAAAAGGCTACCGGCTAATGATATTTTCTCAATATGATCTGTGTCCAAACAGGATCAAGAAATATTTGGTCTCGGGTCTTTGGTCTTGGTGGCTCCCAAGTTAAGCATCCTACCCTTTGATTTTGGCTCAGGTCATGATGTTGCAATGTTGAAATGGAATCCTTCATCAGGCTCCATGTGTGGAGCCTGCTTAAGATGATCTCTCTTTCTCTCTTTCCCCATCTTCCCCTTTCCCTGACTTGCTCTCTCTTTATCTCAAAAAAAGAAAAGGAAGGAAGGAAGAAAGAAAGGAAGAAAAAAGGAAAGAAAGAAAGAAATATTTGCTCTCACTAAGAAAGATATTGAAAATGAAACAAAAAAACCCTTATCCTACATTGCTCTAAGCTGCTGGAATTGCTACATTTGAAGTTTCTGGTTCTCAGCCTCAGAAATACTATAACATGGCTGAGGACAATTTAGATAAAGCACAGGCAAATTTTATTAGTAGAGATCAGAAATTATAAGCTTTAATTTGATGGACCTTAGTTATAAAAGAAATCTTATATTTGAATTGGATAGCAGACCTAGTGAAGAAAATAATTTTGACTTATTTTCTTCTCATAGGTACGTAAGTGACATGTGAAACTGCCCTTCTAAGCAACATAAAGACAGCAAGAAAATATTTACTTTCCTTGATTATATTAGTTCTACAATTAAGAGTTGTGTTGGAATATAGCCAAGTAGGAATCAGTTACTTAAATAAAAATCCATACATACTCCATTTCTTACCATGATTACATGAGCTTCTCTCTTTTGTTTTTTGAGGAGAGAACAGCCCAAGATATTCAACTATTTATGAACTTTTTGGTCAATCACCCAGAAACATAATATTTATATATGAAGTTTGTGATAATCCGTAACCTCATAAAATATGTTTGGTATAGGTTATTGTATTTGCTTACTTAGTCAATATTTCTTTTTATAGAAAATTGAATTTAGTTACTTACGCAGTAAATGAATTTATTAGCCTTAGGAAAATTAACTTACTGCTCTATAAATGAACTCCACCATCCTGTAATCAATTCAACACGATGTGTGGGTTCTCTGGTTTAAAAGAACATTTTGAATAGCTCTCCTCTGTAGCTGCCAAAAATTAGTGTTGGCTTTGACAGATTTAATTCAAATACAATCGTAAAGCCTGGAGCCTTGTGTGACAATAGCTTAAAATATAAGACTTTGAGTTAGAGAAGATAAAATCTTGGAGTAGTAATCACCTAAGAGTAAAAACAAAAAAAAATCATGAAGACAATGGATAATGTTAAAATTGACTTATTTACTTGAATAACTCAAACTTGAAAGAATAAACTCAAGACAAATGAGAGTACATAACTAAATCCTAAGAGATGTTAAAGGCTTAACCACGAATTAGGTTGAAAAGATTTTAGTTAAATCAATGAAGGATGAAGTCAAGATCAAGGTAAGGAAATAACACTAAACTTCTGAGTTTGCATTAAGGGAAATTACTCTGCTTCTTGACCAAAACATCTTTAGATGCTACCATCAGAGAAGCATTATTGGACTAGATAAAATGAATTATTCTGGCTAGTATAAGAAATCTGCACATGTAAGTAATTTGCTAAATATTTGCAATTAGATGATGACATTTACAACATTTAAAAAAAATTCTAACTTCTACCATCAAACACGCTGTTACAGAATTTCCCTTTCTTGTTTTGGGCAATCCCATAACTTTCTGGTCACTTTTGGGTAAAAAAAAAAAAAAAAAAGAAAATCCATTCCAGTCCAGCACAGTTTAAATCATGTGAACATTTTAAGCACCTATTCTTCCCTTTGCAAAATAATGGCTAACCCTCAGTCTGAGGGTCTCCATGTGAAGAAGGACATAATCAACTTTTCATTTGTCTCTTGCCTTTTTCTAGGATCAGGGGTGGGGAAATGGGCAGAAGTCATTTTACTTAATTAGTGGTCTTGTAATCCTCTTGGCTTTCAACGAGACGGGTAATGGCCGGCATCTAAATGGTGACTTCTTCATGTAGAACATGTATAAGATCACTGGGAATTTTGGAGAAGGTTTTCCCGCTGAAGAGTTTCATAGTGAGGAACCTGATCTTTTCAGATCTTCCTCAGAGACTTATGATTATACTATGATAAAAAAAAGAATACATCCTGTTTGTGTGAATATCATTATAACTAGTATTTATTTAATGGTTGACAGAATTACAGTTCCTCTCTTTTTCTCATAGATATATAAGGGCCAATAGAGTGTATGGACATATGCGGCAAAAAGAAATGAAATTCATACATAGTTCACACCTAAGACAATTTTTGTTACTATGTATTTTGAAGTGCTCAGCACGAAAATAACTTTCCCCTCCCCTCAAAAAGAGCCTACTTCTCAGGAGACTGAGAACACTTCTTCCATTTAAAGACAAATCCTTTACTTTGAAAAATAAAATAGGATAGCTTATTAAAAATTCAGTTTGCTACATCTGATTGAAAATTCAGTCCAAAGCCAGTTTGAAAGACTCGCATTTTAATTTTCATGTCGTAGTTTTTAATTATGTATTTATTTTATGCAGCTTTTAGTGTTCTGACATAGTTAAGCAATTGTTGATAGGTGTGTTGAATTTACTAAGACTTCCTTCTTTACTGAAATGATCTATTTCTGTTGAGCTGCCAGTTAAAGATGATCTCACACTTGCTGACACATTATTAGTGATGGGTTGTTAAAGGAATGTTGATATTTCTTTATACTGTTTATTTTGCTTCTTCATATATCATCCTGACCTCATTTACTTTGCCCTTTGCACACCTTTTGTTTTCTTTGAGACGGACATAGAATAAGTGTTCATAAAATCAGTTATGAATTATGGGGGAAAATCCAAATACGAGTTAGCTGTTTTACAACTAACAGACCTTCTCTTCTAAAAATATAAAAATTAAAATTAGAAAGCCCCCTTTTTAGGTCAAAATTTTCTCTTATTCATGGCGACTATTTTGTGTTTGAGCTACTATATACTTACAAAATGCTCTGTTAAAATTTTTCTAATACTTTATTGTTATAACAATGATTACAATATATCATCTAACTGAAATTATTTTTCAAGTTTTTAATCTACTTAGTGACATCTTGAAATCATTTCATTCATTTATTCATCCTTCTACATTTTTTCCTAAACACATGTCATATGCAAGCATTGAGCTAGATCCCGGAAGATGTGCTGGCAGCTTCGAGTCTGAGTATGGAGGTAGAAAAGGGAAAAAAGAAATGTAAGTATAAACCAGAAAATTAGACATTGTGATGAGTGTCTGAAGAAAATAAGCACAAGGCTCTTAACAGCACTTAGTACATTGTAAGTTTGTATGACAAACTCACCAATCATTTGATGTCAAGTATACGATACACACATACATTCTCACCCCCTTAATAAATCACTATAGTTTACTTAAACTTTTAAAAACTGGGGCGCCTGAGTGGCTCAGTTGGTTAAGCGTCCAACTTCGGCTCAGGTCATGATCTCACGGTTTGTGAGTTCGAGCCCCATGTTGGCCTCCGTGTTCACAGCTCAGAGCCTGAGCCTGTTTCAGATTCTGTGTCTCCCTCTCTCTGACTCTCCCCCATTCATGCTCTCTCTCTGTCTCAAAAATAAATAAACGTTAAAAAAAATTAAAAAAAAAACTTTTAAAAACATTCAGTCAAATATAGCCTTTCAATTTTGACATCTGTATTATTCAAAAATTATCCCAGAAGCATCAGTATCACCTGGGTCTTATTAGAAATACACATTTTCAGGTCCCACCCCAAACCTATGGACTCAGACACTCTGGGGTGCTACTCAGAAGTATTTTAACAAGTCCTCCAGCTGACTCTGATGAGCATGCTCATGCTAACATTTTGAGAACTACTGA
The DNA here is from genome assembly GCF_028018385.1 of Neofelis nebulosa. NCBI lineage: Eukaryota > Metazoa > Chordata > Mammalia > Carnivora > Felidae > Neofelis > Neofelis nebulosa. The sequence continues at coordinate 43,010,293 of NC_080791.1, read as the reverse complement.
TTTAAACTTCTTCTGGAAAGCCTCCCTAAACCCTCCACAGTTGAGTCTAAGTATATAGGCTTCCCATGTGTATTTCCAACACACGGTCAGCAAGCTACAGCCCTCGGACCAAAACCAGCCTCCAGTTTGTTTTCTCTAATAAAAGTTATTGGGGGGGTGCCTGGGTGGCTTTGTCAGTTCAGCATCCGATTTTGGCCTAGATCATGACCTTGTGGTTTGCGGGTTCGAGCCCCGCATAGGGCTCTGCACTGATGGCCTGAGCTTGCTTTGGATTCTCTGCGCCCGCCCCCTCTCTCTTCTCCTCCCCCTACTTGTTCTGTCTCTACCTCTCTCTCTCTCTCTCTCTCTCAAAAATAAACTAACAAAAAGTTATTGAGGAGGGCACTTGTTGGGATGAGCCCTGGGTGTTGTATGTAAGCGATGAATCACAGGAATCTACCCCCAAAACCAAGAGTACACTGTATACACTGTATGTTAGTCAACTTGACAATAAATTACATTAAAGAAAGTTATTGGAATACAATCACATCCATTTGTTTATATACTGTCTATGGTTCTTTTAAGCTGCTGGGTGAATGCTGATGAGCCTATTTCCTATCTGCTTCTTTTCAGGAAAGAAAAGAAAAAAAAAAAGCTGCTTCCTGCTCCAGTACTATAGCATAACACTTGTCACACTAAATGACCATTAGCTGTTTACTTACTGTTTTTTTTATTGCCAGCACTTTCCTGGATTCTAGGCTGCTTTCGCAATAAAACAGAGTTTCTGTCCTCACAGAGTTTACATTCTGGGGTGGATGGGATAGACTGAGCAAATAAATGTAATTTCCTGTAATCAACAACAGGCTTGGAATTGTGGATTGTTCACTATGGTGCCTATGCCAGTGTCTGGTCCACACTGGACATTCAATAACTGTTAAATAAATGAATTACCAACGAATAAGCGAATGTGTGCCACAAAGTGACAGGAAAGGCAGTTCTGCTTGCACATGACAGTCAAGAATGTAGCTGAGCTGTCTTGGAACTATTTCACTCTTCCTTACTCATAACTGATATCCTGAGATTCTGCATTTAGTGAGCCTCAAACCTCATTTGGTGTTTTGGATTGCACAAAAATTGTTACAGAATTTAGAAAATATTTTTTAAAAAGTAACTCCACTCTAAAATTTAAAGGAATACATCCTTTTAGGAGAGCAAGCAGGGGTTCACAAATGTGACAAGTACAATGAGTCATGACCATTTCTGCAACTCCAAGAGATGGGAATCATCACATTCTACCTTGCAATGGTTTTGTAAGATATAAGCTATAGATATGATATGAAAGGATACTCTGGGTCTCGGTTGAGTAGTTCATTATACAAAGCACTATGACAGCATATGTGAAAAATGTTTGTACTGGGTGTGTAGCAATTTTACTTTATGTTGTTTATATCAAGAAGAAATTAGTCTCACATCACTACCAATTATATATCAATCATCCTGATGGTAAAATTCTGATCTAATATATTACTTTGTTCATAGGCAAATTCCATCTGATATGGTCAAATAAGGAATTGTATTTTACTTCATCTGTATAAGGGACAATGAAAACTGCTACAAAAGTAAATCAAGGGCTTGAAGTGGTTAGTGACTTTCAGATGGAAATAAGAATATTACAGCCAGCTGAAGCTTTCTTTGCATTTGGAACCAAATATTAAGTCTACCTATGATGACATCTAGCCAGTGAAGGAGCCAGATTATTCATGCCTACTTTGATTTGGTTTACTATTAAGTAAAACTGAGATGTTCAATGTGTTTTCTAAGTGACCATTTCTTTTTTTTTTTTTTTTAATTTTTTTTTTAACGTTTATTTATTTTTGAGACAGAGAGAGACAGAGCATGAACAGGGAGGGTCAGAGAGAGGGAGACACAGAATCCGAAACAGGCTCCAGGCTCTGAGCTGTCCGCACAGAGCCCGACACGGGGCTTGAACTCACAGACCGCGAGATCATAACCTGAGCCGAAGTCGGACGCTCAACCGACTGAGCCACCCAGGCGCCCCAAGTGACCATTTCTAATTATGTGACTAGGTAATCAGCCTATTCACAAAAAACCTCCAGCAGCAACAAACAGACTCTGGTGTGAGGGGGCTAGAGAGATTGTGTGACTCAGTCCCTAATCAAGCACATGGGTATTCAGCACAAAGCTGAATAAATAAAGTACATATGAAGTGCTTAGCACAGTGCTCGGCATAGAGTAAACACTAAATAAATGACTGCCATTATTATTACCCACAATATGAAGAGTGAACATTAGAGAGGGACATGTCCTCTGATTCACAGGTAAGAGATGTCACATCTAGAAGGTCGTCTCTTCCTCCAGCAAGAAAAGACTTATGGAAGTGATATCGTTTGAGGTAAGTCATAAATAATAGTTAATATCTGAGAGGTAGAAACAGGAGCAAGTTCAGAGACAGAGGCAAGCTAAGTGCATGCTTTTGCTGCCCTCTGCCTTCTCTTACAATTACTCATCCTGAGTAGAGCACCTTCCAAAGACAACTGAACCTGGGAGAGGAAAACCAGGTTTTCACTTTGCTGAGGTCTTGGCAGAAGGCACATCTGCAGGACATTACTCTTATCTGGGCCTGCCTACAACTTGCATCCTAGAGAGAAAATATCGTAAACAAATTAGAGCTCTGTGCTTCCTGAAAAGGGGTTGTTCCACTGAGATCTGTGGAGCACTGAGAAGAAAGCTAGCATCTTTCCATCCACATTTGTGGTCTTATAACAACCTACTGGTCTCTCAGGTCCCCACGTTGCTCCCCAGAAGCCAAGGAGTTTGGGAGGGTTCTCTTTATCTCTTCAACTAGAAAGATATTAACCTTTATAATTGATGAGAGTAAAGGGGTTTTCTATTGAGGACTTAATAGGTGACCAAAAATCTGAAGCTGGTACATGTCCTGCTCAGAGGGCCAGAGACTGCAGGTTTCCCACCAATTGTGGCATTGGCATCACCTGAGCTGAAAGCAAAGGGAAAGGAATGCATTGGAGAAACAGAGTGCCCATGGAAAGTCATGGGTAACCATTACTAGAACATAAAACTTCAGAACTTCTAAACTGACAAGGGAAAATGATAACAGTAATTGGATCAAATAAGTGAAATCAAGTTTGAAAAACATAAAATGAAAAATATAAAAAATATAAAAGAAAAATATAAAAAAGAAAACAACAATGCATAATGAATAGAGGCATTATTGAATGAATTGTGCTGTATCTGTGCTTTGGAAGTTTATGCAAAATTGGAGAAAATTAATACAAGTTATATAAGTTGACCTGGAGATATTTCTATGAGGTATTAATGAGTAAAAGAAGCAAAATGTAGAGAATTATATATAATTTGATCACACTTTTATAAAACTAGCAATGGAAAATCTAGATATTTATAAGTTGGTATGCATGAATATATTTGATTGGTTTATGTATAATTATATGAGCATGAAGAAAAATGTATAGTAATAAATACTAGATTTCTAACGTGAATTACAGGGTAGGAGGTAGGGAGGGCTTATATTGACAAGAGATAATGTAGGTAAACATGCAAGAAAGAGGGGGGATGAGGGAGTCAAGTAACATAGGAAAAGAATAATCAACAGTAATTTGATCAAATAAGTAAACAAAACAAACTATGGTAAAAATTGCATACAAGAATGGGAAACATGTTTATGCAATTAAAATCATTAGGACAAGTCAGTTAAACAAAAAGAAGTTAGGATAAGAAGAAATTTAATAATCACACTTGAGTGTGTGTGTGTGTGTGTGTGTGTGTGTGTCTAGGCACAGGAAAAAACATGGAGAGATAGAGAATATAGAGAACTCTGCACAGAGACAGCAATTTATTTTTTTATGTCCATGGAATATTTTTAAAATCAGTCTTCTGCTTGCTGACAAAGAATAAATGCAAACATTTTATTTACTTTAAAAAATTATTTTCTAATTAACTAATTAATTAATTAATTTATCTAACATTCAAGTTACATAGCATATAGTGCAATAATGATTACAGGAGTAGATTCCAGTGATTCATCCCCTACATATAACACTCAGTGCTCATCCAAATGAGTGTCTTCCTTAATGACCCTTGCCCTTTTAGCCCATCCCCCTACTGACAGCCCCTCCAGCAACCCTTAGTTTGTTCTCTGTATTTAAGAGTCTCTTATGGTTTGTCCCTCTCCTTGTTTGTGTATTCTTTTTGCTTCCCTTCCCTTATATTCATCTGTTTTGTATCTTAAATTCTTCATATGAGTGAAGTCATATGATATTTATCTTTCTCTGACTAATTTCATTCAGTATAATACCCTCTAGTTCCATCCAGGTAGTTGCAAATGGCAAGATTTCACTTTTTTTGATTGCTGAGTAATACTCCATTGTATATATATACCACATCTTCTTTATCCATTCATCTTTCAGTGCACATTTGGGCTCTTTCCATACTTTGGCTATTGTTGATAGCACTGCTATAAACATTGGGGTGCATGTGCCCCTTCAAAACAGCACACCTGTATCCCATGGATATATACCTAGCAGTGCAATTGCTGGATCGTAGGGTAGTTCTATTTTTAACTTTTTGAGGAACCTCCGTACTGTTTTCCAGAGTGGCCGCACAAGTTTGCATTCCCACCAGCAGTGCAAAAGAAATTCTCTTTCTCCACATCCTCACCAACAGCTATTGTTGCCTGAGTTGTTAATTTTAGCCATTCTGTCTGGTATAAGGTAATACCTCATTGTGGTTTTGATTTATATTTCCGTGGTGATGAGTGATATTGAGCATTTTTTCATGTGTCTGTTAGCTATCTTTTGTCTTCTTTGGAAAAGGGTCTATTCACGTCTTTTATCCATTTCTTCTCTGGATTATTTGTCTTTTGGGTGTTGAGTTCGATAAGTTCTTTACAGATTTTGGATACTACCCCTTTATCCGATATGTCATTTCCAAATATCTTTTCCTGTTCTGTTGGTTGCCTTTTTACTTTTGCTGATATTTCCTTAGCTATGCAGAAGTTTTTATGTTGATGAGGTCCCAATAGTTCATTTTTACTTTTGTTTCCCTTGCCTCCAGAGACATGTTGAATAAGTTGCTGTGGCCAAGGTCAAAGAGGTTTTTGCCTGCTTTCTCCTTGAGGATTTTGATGGCTTCCTGTCTTACATTTAGGTCTTTCATTCATTTTGAGTTTATTTTTGTGTATGGTGTAAGAAAGTGGTCCAGGTTCATTCTTCTGCATGTCGCTGTCCAGTTTCCCCAACACCATTTGCTGAAGGGACTGTCTTTATTCCATTGGCTATCCTTTCTTGCTTGTCAAAGATTAGTTGGCCATATGTTTGTGGGTCCATTTCTGGGTTCTCTATTCTGTTTCAGTGATCTGTGTGTCTGGTTTTGCACCAGTGCCATACTTTCTTGATGATTACAGCTTTGTAATATATCTTGAAGTCAGGAATTATGATGCCTCCAGCTTTGGTTTTCTTTTTCAGGATTGTTTTGGCTATTCATGGCCTTTTTAGGATTATTTGTTCTAGCTCTGTGAAGAATGCTGGTGTTATTTTGATGGGGATTGGAATGAATATGTATATTGCTTTGGGTAGTATTGACATTTTAGCAACATTTGTTCTTCTAATCCAGGAGCATGGACTATTTTTTCCAATTTTTTGTATCTTCTTCAATTTCTTTCATAAGATTTCTATAGTTTTCAGTGTATTGATTTTTCACCCCTTTGGTTAGGTTTATTCCTAGGTACTTTATGGTTTTTGGTGCAATTATAAATGGATTGATTTCTTGATTTCTCTTTCTGTTGCTTCATTTTTGGTACATAGAAATGTAACCAATTTCTGTGTATTGATTTTATATCCTGTGACTTTGCTGAATTCATGGAACAGTTCTTGCAGTTTTTTTGAATCTTTTGGGTTTTCCACATAGAGTATCATGTCGTCTGTGAAGAGTGACAATTTGACTTCTTCCTTGCCTATTTGGATGTCTTTATTTCTTTGTGTTGGCTGATTGCTGAGGCTAAGACTTCCAATACTGTGTTGAATAACAGTGGAAGAGTGGACTAACAGCAACAAAGACACCACCAGAAACTCTGGTACACCACCAGAAACTCCAAGTCTACCAGCTACACAATGGCAATAAATTCATATCTTTCAGCACTCACTCTAAATATCAATGGACTAAATGCTCCAATATAAAGACATAGGATAACAGAATGGATAAGAGAACCAGATCCATCTATTTGCTGTTTACAAGAGACCCATTTTAGACCTAACGACACTTTCAGATTGAAAGTAAGGGGATGGAGAATCATCTATCTTGCTAATGGTCACCAAAAGAAAGGCAGAATAGCCATACTTATATCAGACAATCTAGATCTTAAAATAAAGTCTGTAACAAGAGATGAAGAAAGGCATTATTACCATAATTATGGGGTCTATCCACCAAGAAGTTCTAACAATTGTAAACATTTATGCCCCAAGTGTGAACACCCAAATATATAAATCAATTAATCATAAACATGCAGAAACTCACTGCTAATAATACCATAATAGTAGGAGACTTCAACACCCCAACACCCCACTTACAGCAATGGACAGATCATCTAAACAGAAAATCAACAAGGAAACAATGGCTTTGAATGACACACTAGACCAGATGGACATAGCAGATAGATATATTCAGAACATTTCATCCTAAAGCAGCAGAATACACATTTTTCTCTAGCACATATCTGGAGATGTTCTCTAGTGGAACATCTCCAGAATAGATCACATACTGGGACACAAATCAGCACTCAATAAGTACAAAAAAGATTGCAATCATATCGTGCATATTTTCAGATCAAAATGCTATGAAACTCAAAATCAACCACAAGAAAATATTTGGAAGATAAGAAATACTTGGCGACTAAAGAACATTCTACTAAAGAATGAATGGGCTATCTAAGAAGTTAAGGAGGAAATTAAAAAGTACGTGGAATCCAATGGAAATGATAATACCACAGCCCCAAACCTCTGGGATGCAGCAAAGGGAGTCCTAAGAGGGAAGTATATAGCAATCCAGGCCTTCCTAAAGAAGGAAGAAAGGTCTCAGATACACAACCTAACCTTACACTTTAAAGAGCTGGAGAAAGAACACAATATAAAACCCCAAACCAGCAGAATATGAGAAATACTAAAGATTAGAGCAGAAATCAATGCTATCAAAAAACAAACAAACAAACAAACAAACAAACCAGTAGAACAGATCAATGAAACCAGAAGCTAGTTCTTTGAAAGAATTAACAAATTTCATAAATCCCTAGCCAGTCTGATCAAAAAAGGACAGGATTCAAATAAAATCAAGAATAAAAGAGGCAGTATCACAACCAACACTGCAGAAATGTAAACAATAATAAGAGACTATCATGATCCAATAAATTATGTGCCAATAAATAGGGGAATCTGGAAGAAATGGACAAATGCCTAGAAACATAAACTACCAAAACTGAAACAAGAAGAAATAGAAAATTTGAACAGACCCATAACAAGTATTAAAGAAACTGAATTACTAATCAAAAATCTCCCAAAAAACAAGAGTCTGGGGCCAGATGCCTTTCCATGGGAATTCTACCAAACATTTAAAGGAGAGTTAACACCTATTCTTTTGAAGTTCCTTTCAAATGAAAGGAAATGGAAGGAAAACTTCCGAACTCATTCTATGAAGCCAGCATTACATTGATTCCAAAACCAGATAAAGACCCCACTAAAAAAGGAGAACTGCAGACCAATTTCCTTGATGAACATGGATGCAAAAATCCTCAACCAGATACTAGCCAACCCATTCAACAATACATTAAAAAATTATTCACCACCACCTAGTGGGATTTACACCTGGGATACAGGTCTGGTTTGATATCCATGAAACAATCAATGTGATACATCACATCAATAAAAGAAAGGATATGAACCACATGATCCTCTTAATAGATGCAGAGAAAGCATTTTACAAAGTACAGCACCTTTTTTGATAAGAATCCTCAAGAAAGTAGGGATAGAAGGATCAAGATCATAAAAGCCATATATGAAAGACCCACCGCTAATATCATCCTTAATGGGGAAATCTGAGAGCTTTTCCCCTAAGGTCAGGACATGTAAACACTTTAAAGTAGAGATTTTACAGATCATGTTCTCAGATAGTTAATCTAACAATAGAAGTTCTTAAAAATTAGCTACTTGGAATTTAAGAAACAGTCTCTGCAACATGAATTCAAAAGTGAAATGACAAAGTAGAAAGTTATCAAAGGAAAATTCTTTACACTAAAACTCATGGGACACAGTTAAATCCATTCTCATAGAAAATTGTACATTTTAAAATGGCTTTGTTATTAAAGAAGAAAGACAAAAAATACAAGAACTTAGTATTTATCTTGATAAATCAGGCAGAACAAACAAAATATGCTAAAACAAAGTAGTGGAGACAATACATAAAACTACTATCTGAGAAAATAAAATTAAAAAAGCTGTAAATAAATCTGAAAACAGATTCTTTAAAAGATTAATAATATAAATTGTAAGCTCAGTTAAGGTAAAAGTAAAAAATATACATTAGGATGAAAATGGAGATATAATGCATATACAAGTGAGATTTAAAGAATTATAAGAATACTCTAATTTGAAAACCTAGATTATGTAGATGTTTTCTTAGCAAAAAGATGAATTACCAACACTGACTCATGAATAAGCAGAACCTTGAGAAATCAGTTACTGTAAAATAGATTAGAAAGGAAATTTTAAAATGTGTCTCTAAATAAGGAACCATAAGCAGAGTTTCGAAGATGAGTTTTCTCTAAATTTTAGAGGATAGTTTTAATGTATTTAAATTACATTAAGAAAATGAGAGAGCTGTTAAATCTGTTGTATAAAAATAACATTAATATCATAACATTAATACACAAAGAAAGAAAATATAGTTTTTAAAAAAAATTTTTTTTGACGTTTTTATTTATTTTTGAGGCAGAGAGAGACAGAGCATGAATGGGGGAGGGGCAGAGAGAGAGGGAGACACAGAATCGGAAGCAGGCTCCAGGCTCTGAGCCATCAGCCCAGAGCCCAATGCGGGGCTCGAACTCACAGACTGAGATCGTGACCTGAGCCGAAGTCGGACGCTTAACCGACTGAGCCACCCAGGCGCCCCAAGAAAATATAGTTTAATGGTACTTTAAATTATAGATGAAAATAAAATTATCAATTGGAATTTAGAAGTGAGACATTCATAGACAGGATTGCAGGAATATGAGCGTGAGTACAAAATCAAGAAAAACACAATTCATGATGCCAAGATAATAGTGGAGAAAACCAAATTCATATCACCCTAGATCCTGAAAGTTCTTTGATGAAATTTAGCAGATATTCTTAATGCTGACTAAAATAAGAAATTACTTCAGTAGGATAGTGTTTACTTGTAAACAATGAGAAGCCCATTTTCTTATTATTCAAATTAAAAAATATATTTTAGCAAATGTAATAAGAAAAGAACATTAATTAGTATTAACATTGGAAGAAAATTATCCAAATTTTTGCTAAAAATTGAAATCTAAGAAATCTAAAATTTTCTAGTCACTTTAAGGAGAATTTTCAAAGTGGTTATGTACCTTAAAAGTGTACAGTCACCAATATCTATTCTTTATATGTGATGCAACTAGGTATAAATGGAAATGGAATTATCCTATTCAAAACAGCAACATACACTATAAAATAATTAGGAACAATCTTAAAAAGACCAGTTTGAGACCTATATGAAGACATCCATAAAATATTTCTGAAGGGAACTAATCAAAACGTAGACTAAAGGAAAGATGTACCATGTTCTTAATGGGAACACTTAATATCATGAAGGTGAAAATTCTTCTTAAATTAATATATGAATTACAAGAAATTTTACTTAGAGGTTCTAAAATATTTTCTTTGGAATTAGACTGAAGTAATCTATACTTTTCCTAAAAGAAAAATATTCAAGAACAAAATATTGGCTTAGGGATGTGTGAAGAAATTAGTAAAACAGAAAAGAAATTTTAGTTATAGGCTACAGCATGTGTATGTGAACGTATGCAAGGTAAAGTAACTATTTCTGTTCACTGCAAAATGATGATTTATTTTTACCAGTAGTAGTATTAAAAATGTCTCTCCTTCTGGAAGACAAGAGAGTTTGATCTCCTCCATATTCTTTTTCTTTCTTTTCTTTTCTCTTCTTTTTTTTTCTTGAGAGAGAGAGAGCATGTAACTGGGGGGAGAGGGGAGAGGGAGAGAGAGGGAGAGAGAGGGAGAGAGAGGGAGAGAGAGGGAGAGAGAGGGAGAGAGAGGGAGAGAGAGGGAGAGAGAGGGAAGGAGAGAGAGAATCTTAAGCAGGCTCCATAGTTAGCACAGAGCCCGCCATGACCTGAGCTGAAACCAAGAGTCAGTAGCTCAACTGACTGAGCCACCCAGGCGCTCCGTTCCTCATACTGTTATGCATAAATACACAAACACACAGAGACAAATAAATAAATAATCAGTAAGTAAAACAAAAGAAAACAAAACTCTTAGGAAAAATGTTTGTAGAATATTTGTATAATATATAAGTTTGAAGTCTCTTAAAATAAGATGGTATATTCAGACACCAAGGAGCAAAAGTACACATTTAAATTTGATAGAGAAAAATTGGAATTTCAATAAACATACCATGAGTGAAGTCACATATGTGATTGATTAGAAGAAAACTTCAGTGTACATAAAACATAAAGCCTTAAAATTCACAGTATATAACCAACTCTTAAATTTGATAGCATAAAGACAAATGACAATAAAAATAGGTAAGGGAATGGTTAAATACACAAACCACAGAAGAACAAATTCAAATGGCCAATAACCATAGGAAAAGATTTTCAGACACACTAACAGAAAAATGCAAATGAAAATGATACTGAAATATCTCTTTTCACAAGTCATATTGGCAAACAAATCACCTACAGACTGGACTGCAGCTGAGTCCTTCTTCAGATGAGGCCCCAGAATTTTCTCTATCCACCAACCAGGTCAGAGGAACCATTTTGCTGTCATAGGTGCAGAGATCACACTTGGAAAATAGTATTTCCTGGAAATTCCTAGCAACTTGCTGCACAAAACTGAGTATCTAAGAATAATTAGTAGCTGATTTCAAGTGTCTTTATTGTTCATTATCTATATACAGCCTTCACAGTTCTTATGAGAGTGAATACATTAATCTGCAGACATAAATAATCTCGTCAGTTAACTCAGTATTACGTCAACAAATGATCACTTGGAATTTTTTTTTAACAGAAGTTTCTTTGGGTTGAATTAGTGTAAATCGATCTATTGAAGCCCAATCTTTAGAATATAACTTTTAAAACCCTACACGATCTGCACTCCTGCCAACCCATCTCCGTTTCCTCCCTGACTTCATTTACTGTCACTTCACCCTTCCTCCACTTCGCACCATCTACAGTGTCGTCTTCGTTTACTTAAAAAGCATGAAACTTGCCCTCACTCCAGACATTTGCACTATCAAAAGGTTCTTCTGGAAATGATCACCTGGTATCTCCAAATTTATACTTCTATGACATGTACATAGCAGTTTAAACAACTTGTTGTTTGGAGAAATATGAAATGATGTTAGACTAAGTATGTTCACTTATTCATTTAGTTTTCAATCATTGAATATACATTTATTGAGTTTCTATTTCGTGCAACAGAGGCATGAAGTGTCAAAAGCTCGAGGAGAATATAGGATGATCTTATCGACCTCAACTTACAAAAATACTGAAACTCTAGGCCCAGAGAAGTCGAGTTGCTTGTCTAGTACAAAACTTCCCAAATGACAAAGCAAGGGCAAGTTCTCCTTGTTCCCATTCTCCCTGCTACACTTGTACTAATGGTATATTCTTAAGAATTTACCAGAAATTTAACAAATTAATAGATCAAAAAATCACTATTGATGTCATTTTAGGACTAATTAATATGTTTGCATAGTCAACATTTGTGTCACTCAAGACTCACTAGCTTTGAGGAGGTAAGGGGCTATATGGAATTCACTGACAATATCTTTCCATAATCAAAAAGAAAAGCATTCAAACCTTATCACATGCTCCTCCAAATTTGCTTACAATGTAATTTCATCCTTGTTAGCTCTAAGTATTATTGAAGGGAATTGAAACTGACAAGCCTCCTTGGTAATAGTTTATGAAATTAGATTAAACATTTATTGATTAGCAAACCAAACTTTATGCCGCATTTCAAAGTAAATCATTCAAAAGTCTTATAACTAACGAATGTAGCACAGAATGTAAATCTTCCAATTCATACATTCTAAGCTTTAACATGTGAGGAGATAAAAGTCTGGTGTACTCCACAAATGACAAAACCTGCTACAGATCATGTTCTTGCCAATTTCCATACATTTCCATTGAGCTGAGGGGAGATGGAGGGAGGGGGACTATGCGACATAAATCAGGCATTTGTGCAGCAACTGTAAGATAGGAGTACCCATATATATCTTTAAAAATGTTTACTTATTTTTGAGAGGGGGGAGGGGCAGAGAGAGAGGAAGGAAGACAGAGGATCTGAAGTGGGTTCTGCACTGACAGCAGAGAGCCCCACGAGAGGCTTCAACTCACTAACCCAAAGATCATGACCTAAGCTGCAGTGGGATGCTTAACTGACTGAGATACCCAGGAGCCTGACATAGTACACATATTAATAGATTGAGGTGTTTTGTTTTCCATCTTAAGTATATTTAAAGTAAATTATAGATAACATGTACTTAAATATTGTATTTGCAGTAACTGAATTAACTCCAAGATATATTTCAAATATGGAAGAAGGTGGGTAAATTTTGTAAGAGAGCAATACAAAGGTTTTGTAATCTATCTTATTTTTTAAAACTTGTTCGGATTTCAGTTGGCCAATCCCTTTTACTAAGGAATAAGGAAAATACTGATAAATACAAACAAAACAATATTTGCTATTGACAACACCCCCTCTCTCATTTTGGCAAGACTATAATTCTTTAAAACTCTTAATTATCATCATTCATGAGTGAATCACCTCTAGAAATTACATAGTTATGAAAATTGCTGTCAGGCTTCTAACATATATTCAATGTAAAAAGACCTTACTATGGAAGTCAGTTATTTAGGAGGTAGTGGTTCAAAATATTAAGTTTATATATACTTGTGCATTCATTTATTTAGTAAATATCAATTAAATATCCATAAAAATGCCAGGATCCCGCCAGGTGTTGGAGATACAAAGGATTAAACAAAAGACTCATCTCCTGTTCTAATGAAGCTTAAAATATCAAATTGGTAAATTGGCAAATATAATATAGTAAGATAATTGGTAACTCCTCAGCTAACCAAACAAGATGAATTTTGTGGTCTTTACTGTTGAGTCCATTAAAACAATGTTATACACCTACTTTGTAGCTGTCATTTTTTTCATTTATTATATGAAAGGGGAAAAGCCATTTGTGGTAGATTTTATTGTCCAAAAATGTTCAAAGAAGTATTTTGAGTCTTCCATACTCTTCCAATGCTTGCTATATCACCATCAAGACTAGGGATCTATTTTCTTTCTCTTTCAACTTGGAAGGGATGGTATCTGTTTTGACCATAAAAGTATGGTAGATATGATACCATGCAACTTCAAAGACTAGATGTAAAAATTATATCGTTTCTGCCTGCATCTCTCTTAGGACCAACCACCATGTTATGAGAAGCTCTGGTTAAGCAGAGGGTCATGTGTTCAGTTTTTGATTGACAGCCCCACTGAGGGTCTCCGCAGGTAGCCAGTACCAACTAGGAGATGTGTGAGCAAGCAAGTTTTCAGATGCATATAGACACTGAAGATGCTGAGTGGAGCAGACAGTAGCTTTCTCTTTCCAAGCTCTACCCCAAATCGCACATTTGTGAGTAAAATTCTTTTGGTATTTTAAGCCATTAAGTTTGAAAATTTTCAATGCAGAAATAGATAGCTGGCTCAAAGTGTCTCCATATCTAAACTTTGATTCATTTCAGTAAAATACTTCTGAGAGTACTATATAGTGTAAGAACGATGCTCCTTGGAAATTGACATCTACTACTATTTCTCCAAAATTGCCTCCTGTTACTCATATACACTGTTTATATTCTAGTGAAATATAATCTCTTACTTTTACCCTTTACTAACTCATTGCAGATATATATATATATATATATATTTTTTTTTTTTAAATACTTATTTTTGGAGGGGAGAGAGAGAGAGAGAGAGAGAGAGAGATCGTGAGCAGGGGAGGGACAGAGAGAGGGAGAGAGAGAATTCCAAAGAGGCTCCGCACCATCAGAGCAGAGCTGGTCACAGGGCTTATTCTCACCAACTGCATGCTCAACCAACTAAGCCACCCACGCACCCCTCATTCCAGAGATATTTATGTGTGAACACCAACTATGTGTGCAGCGTTTTGCTAGACACTCATTTCCCCTGAACACACTATGCCCCCTCATAACTTCACCTCTTTGTACATACTGTTCTATCAGAATAACTTTCTGTACCTCTCTGACATCCTTCAACCTACTTCTATAACCATCTCAGATGTCACCTCTATGGTGAAGACTTTCCTTACTCCACTGGTAGTAACTCTATTTTTCTTGTATTCAGAGAACTATGCATATGTCTGTCATTGCTCTTACACACAATTATGATTCTCAAGTTTAGTCTAATTTCTTTATTAGAGTTTGAGCCTCTGGAGGTCAAGAACAAATATCTTTAGGAATCTTCTGGTCTCTGAACTTTAGTGTCAGAGACATATTAGTTTCATAATACACAATGGTTGAATGTTGTTTTTTTTTTTTAATTTATTTTTGAGACAGAAGAGAGTGTGTGTGTGCGCGTGTGTGTGCGTGCATGTGTGTGCACTAGCAGGAAAGGGGCAGAGAGAGAGGGAGAGAGGATCCCAAGCAGCCTCTACACTGTCAGCCCAGAGCTCAAAGCATGGGGCTTGACTCCATGAATCATTAGATCATGACATGAGCCGAAATCAAGAGTAGGACGCTTAACCCATTGAGCCACCCAGGCACGCCTGAATATTGTTAAATAATATTTAAATATTAAGTGCTGGAATTTTTGGTGCTTTTATCTTAAGAGTATTTTTAGTATTTTATGAAAGTGCTGTTGTACACATGATAATACCAATTATGTCATTAGTTATTGGAGGTACTGAGCTAATTAACAAATTTCATATATGTCACCATGAATCTAGCAAGTAGTAATAGTTTTTGTCCACAACTAGCCTCAGCTGATTTTAACAACTTAACAGAGATTAAAGATTTTATTGCTTATTTCTAAACTCCAAATATTTTTTTAGTTTTTTGATCACTCTAACATGATTCCATAAAAAAATTTTCTTTAACTTATGAACTGCAACAATGAAAATAAAAGTCTCCTTAATGTTCAACTAACACACATTTTTCAAGAAGCATTCAGAACATTTTCTGCTTAATAGGATGTTTCATTCAAGTAAATTGGTATGATTGTTAATGGTACTTTTCTTTTTAATCATAAGAGTCTTCTGTACTAGGAACTGAACTGTTACCATTTACTGAGCTACAGTTCACTGGAAACAAGAAGGAGATGGAAGGCCTTTTCTTTGATCTTCCTATTTCAAAGCTCAAATTGGGGAAACTTATATACTTTTTAGTTACTTTCTAAAAGGGTTCATTAAGAAATAATGTCATAAAATCAATGACGTTAGTTTCAGCATTGTGAACACGACCATTATCAGATACATAGGGAACCTAAGGGCTCTTTAGGAAAAGTTTCCTAAAATGTGAGTGCTACTTGGATGGGAGCCTCTGGGGATGAGAAGGAAAAAAGTACATAAAATAACTAATTAGGACTATGCAAAATAGCCTAATTATGTGGACTGAATCAATCAAATGGTGCCCTTAACACTCTGAAAAAAATCTTTTTCTCAATGTTCAATCATTGAAGCTGTATTATTTGCACAGAACAATAAGTGGTTCACTGGGAAAAATATTTCAATGGCTCTTCCATATTGTTGTTTGGTTTCATGTGTCTTAATTTCTATCCCAGAGACACTTTGGGAATATATTATAAATAAACACAGAGATATCTCACTGAGAAGATAGCTCTGAGAAATGGGGCATTTTTCATAAGTAAAATTTTTATGCAGACTTAATTTGTTCCCAAGTAGAATAGATGCCTATGTATTGTGATTTTAGGGAAATCTGATAATGACTCTTACTTTTTCCCATGTTTGCACACCCAAATTTAATATTCTCTGGTGGCTGAATTTGTTTTCTTTTTTTTTTATGAGAAACATATATATATATATATATATATATATATATATATATGTATATTTGACATATATATATATATATATATATATATATATATATATATATTTGACATCTAGATTGAGAATGTGAGAGGCACCTAGGTGGCTCAGTTGGTTATTGGTTAAACATCTGACTCTTGATCTCAGCTCAGGTCTTGATCTCAGGGTCATGAGTTCAAGCCACCCCCCCAACCCCCACCCCTAGCAAACACAAAAGATTAAGAATGTGACTATTCTAAGGAAAAGAAATTGATAGTGACTGTGGGTCTTATTAAGTTTTAAGTGGTTAATAATACCTTTTTTTCTAGAAACAGATTGTAGCAGAGTGGACTATGGACCATGGAGAAGAAAAAGGGGCACTGATAGACAAGTTTGCCCATTTTATCATTTTGCTTGGGACCAGCTCCATTCCCACATAAGTAAAACATCCATTTAAACAGTGAGCTATATTTTGTTCTCATAGAAATACATCTAAAATATATTATGAATCCTCTTGATCTATTACAGAGAGTATACTGCATAAAACATAAACTTTCTTCATGATCTAGAGTCATTATTTTGTTTTTCTCAAAATTATCTTAGATTGTGATATTTTGTCATAATTCTGTTGTCCCACTTCTTAATGGCAGCTGTCCCAGCTCTGTCTATCCCTTACTATCTCTCATATACTCAGTAGCTCTATATGTTCAGAGTCACAACATCCTATGCCTCAGTCCTCAGTGTAGTATGTGGTCGCTGTTACTTGACCTCTTTAAGTCTTGTTTAGGTGGCTAATGACAGTACTTCCTAAAGGGACGGTGCTGAGAACAATTAAAACTGCACATGAAACATAGAGCTTTTAAGCTACAACTCATTCAAGTGTCTGTGCTAGATTAGAAAGATTAACAGATGCCAAATGAAACAAATTTTCCAGGACATTAAGCCAGTAGCTTGAATTTTGAGGTTATAAAAATCTTTCCAGAGGGTACATTGATAACTTTTCTATCATAGGATGTTCCTAGGAGGTTGGAGGTACTTTTCACTAATATTTAAGTGTAAATGCTGTTTAGGAGAGAGAGAATTAGGATGCTTGCCAGAAGAGTGGGTAGAATCGTAGTTTTCCATACTAAAATCAAAGAATAAAGTATAAGATCAATCAATGTATAATTATCTCATGAGGTGCATTTTTCTTTTGTCTACCTACACAGTAGCCCTTTGGCGTTAATGCCTGTGTTTGGTTATTAAACTGGTATCACTGACTACGCTTTCTACCATGACAGGTGCACAGCTAGCACAAGATCAAGGGGAACAAAAGTGTAAAAGGGAAATTCTCTTGCCTTAGATACTGTGGGGCTGCCCCTCCACTGAAGTCTTGGGAAGTGTCCACGGGATTTGCATTCCAGAGCATCATTTCCTAGTTGAAGGACTTTGGGAACCTAAAGGGAATTTTTAAAAGGTCAGTTTTTAGTTGCTTACGGCCTACCTCTCCTTCCTCAGACAGTTATTGCTGACACTCAGCACAGTCATGGAGAATATACAATTAAGAATCCTGCTCGGCAAGTCACCTTTAAATTCCTATATTTTATTTGTCCCCTAGCATCTATTTGGAGTGCTACCATATTGGAACCTTGAAGGCATATGATCTTTATTATAATGGCCACTCTCCAAGGAAATATATGCTCTAAAATAAAAGGCAGGCCACTGTGACAAAAAGTATCAGGACTTCCACTCTCCCATCAGATCACTATACATAATCTTCAAGGCTCATCTTTTCCTGGCCTTTATCTTCTGACTAAAAACCATTAGTGGAGAACAATAGCACATTGATAACCCAATTACTTGGGGTTCTTTCATCCTGAACATTCTCACACCAAATAATTTGGGAGACTTATAAATAGTCAATTAGACTTGGAGGGGAGGAGTTGATAGTGAGTGAATCAGAGTTTATCTAATATTCCTTAGGAGCAAACTAGAGGGTGAGCCTGACACCCACCTAAGGACAATTTTGTTCTAGGATCACATCTTCTTATCTGAAAAGTTCTCAGGTGGTTTGGAGGGGAGTATTGTCACAGTGCAACTGGCTTTTGAGAGTTACATTTGACAAAACTGAAGTAATTAAGGATCACTGGCATTTTGTTAAGCTATTCAAGGGAACTAAAGAACCACGCTGATGAGAAAACAATGCTTGCTTGTTTTGAATCCCAATAAGACTGCCTCTTTGTTGTAATGCTTTCCACAGAAACCTCTTGGAAAAGTATATGATTCCATTCCTGACACTGCCATTCTTCGGAAGAGATCAGAAAATTTAAGCTATGGTCTTCTTTAAAAAATAAACATTAGATTTTGCTTTTAAGAGAAAATAAAATAGTGGGCGTATAAATATTGATAGCTTATGGGCATATTCAGATGTAATTTTTAAAGACATTTGGTTTAGACACTCTAACCTTAAGTCTGATGGTATTTGATTTGACAAGATATTGACCAAAACGATCCCTGATTCATCATCGTTGACGAGGAGTAGCCCAATGAAATAGGCTAAGCTCATTTTCTCTGAAGTCAGTCTTTGTCCCCTCCCTTCTTTTTCAGAGCTGATAATTATCAAGAGTCCAAACCTTAAAACTCCTCAACGAGTAGGATGGTCTTGACACAAATACTGCCAAGCAGTTAAGGGTCTATTTTAAACCTTCAGACACATAGTGCCACTTAGATTGATATTTTAATACCAAACATCATTACAGAGAAGACTCACAAAATAGCAAGAATTATTATGGATTGAGTTCACTGAAGGAATTGGAAGTCAGGTCAATGAAGAAACACAAGACGTGGCCAGGGAATGTCTATTTCACATTGGCAATTTGTTCTAACAATTCGGCCTTAGATATAATGTTCAGCGATTTCATGCACACCCACATAGTAATGCTAGTAATTTGTCATTATATCAGGAAAGCAGCCCAAGTATGCTTGCTCTTACGATATTACTTTTGTGGTGTCACCATGACACATTCTTATGATCAGTAGTTTTGTTAAATTTCATTTGGATTAAACTGACGTTGCTATACATATCTTAGGGAAAAAAAGTCTTCTGGCCAACTTTTTTAGAGGTTGAGAAAAATCGACAGATTATGTGCAAAGACTAGCGACAGTGGAGATATCAAAGAAATAGTGTTTGAAAAAAAGATTTGAAAGGCAAGACACATAATCGTGCAAAGAGGGCTAGTAATAAGTAATTGTACAAAAAGAATGATATAACTCATGTTATAGTTTTTAAGGAGTTAGCAAAATGAATGAACACCATGAGCAGGGCTGGTCAAGAATGGCATTAAAGAAGTGGGGCTTCACTGTGTAGGGTTAGTGAACAAGGGAAGAAATAAATGACATTCTAGACAGTGAAATAACTCTGTGGGGAAGGACGGAGGCAGGGATGTTCAAGGACTGCACTGTAGATGAAAGGTTCATTT
Source organism: Neofelis nebulosa (assembly GCF_028018385.1). Taxonomy (NCBI): domain Eukaryota; kingdom Metazoa; phylum Chordata; class Mammalia; order Carnivora; family Felidae; genus Neofelis; species Neofelis nebulosa. The sequence continues at coordinate 42,990,470 of NC_080791.1, read as the reverse complement.
TATGCTGGGAGTGAAGTGGGAAATAGGGTTGAGAAAATAAGAGGATCAGATAGTGAAAGGCCTGCATTCGTTTGTGAGGGCTACAGTAACAAAGTTCCACAGACGGTGTGACTTACACAACAGAAATTGATTCTCTCACATTTCTGAAGGCTAGAAGCCCAAGAACAAGGTGTTAACAGACCTGGTTTCTTCAGAAGCCCTTTTCCTTGATTTGCAGATGATCATGTCTTCATATGATCCTTCCTCTTTGTGCATCCTTCCCTGGTTCCTCTTCTTGTTTGTTCAAGGTTCCTCTCCTTATGAGGACACGCATCAGGTTGCACTAGTGCTCACTTTAACAGCCTTGTTTTAACTGAATCACCTCTTTAAAGGCCCTGTCTCCAAATAGACTCCCATTCCGAGATATGAGGGGCTAGGGATTCAACATATGCATTTTGGAGGGCCACAAGTCAGTCCATAGGAGATTTGCATGCCAAGTTGAGGGGAAGGTTCCACAGAGACAGCTTTAGTGACCTGGGATCTAGTTCTGACTGAGTCAGTCCCTTTCTGTGTGGCCTTGTGTGCACTTTGACACCCATTCCAGTCCTACACATATATGGAGTTGAACTAGAAAATCTCCAAGGTTTTCCTAACTAAAATTCTCTAGGGGAAATTCCTAAAAATATGAAAATAGATCATCTAGCCATAAGTCAACTGACATCATGAGTCAGCTTATTTATAGTCAATTAGACCAAGCATAGCCTCTACAAAGCTCTTCCCAAACTCTTTTTAGGACCAGTGGCGTCTGATAAGATACAAACAGATATTTCTCAAAAAGTATTAAGGTCATAAAAATTCAGAAAGTTTACAAAATTAGTTTGATGGGAGGACTTTGTTAAAGTTTTAGATAAGCCAAGGCATTTTGTGGAAGCTACAAAACCCCAGTACAGGTGCATTATCCTTTTTTCCTAATGGAATATTAATATCTTCCAATTTGTATAACATTTATAAAGAATAAAATCAAAGTTGTTTTATTGGACTAGTTAAGCTTATTATCTGCAGCCTTGTTTTTACTCTTTTATAAAAGAATCCTTTGATAACATTTGAAACAATTTGGGAAGTAGTCATTATAAGTGCACTTAAAAAATATTTCAGATGAAAGTTCAAGCAAGTGAACAAGAGATGAGGAAAGAGGAGAGAATAAAATACTCTAGCTGCCTTAATTCTCCTGATTTTATAAACAGTATAAGACTTCTCTTTATGTCATAGGACAGCCTGGAAGAATATAGAGAAGGCTCATGGGGCTGCAAGGGCTCCCACTTTATCTTTTCTGGTCACTTGCTCACTCACAGGATTTGAAAGCAGTGTGTGTGTGTGTGTGTGTGTGTTCTGGACTCAGGGAAACCAGTTCTGAAACAATTCAAGCCTGAGAACGTTAATCATGCTGGTTCCTACCACATTCTGCCCCTAGGTCATTTGAAATTTCGAAAACATAGTGTTTAAGAATTAACTCATTTACTCACAGTTGGTTCTGGGGCTAGTCAATGAGAACTAGGCTTAAAAAAGGAAGGCCCAACTCCTTCTCAGTGAGTTCATGGAGAGCCATACTCAAACATCTTTTTTTTTAAATGATAATAATTTCAGGAATAGAGAATTTAGTGTTTCATCACTTACATATAATACCCAGTGCTCATCCCAACAAGTGTGCTCCTTAATGCCCATCACTCCTTTAGCCCATCTCCCCACCCAACACCCCACCAGCAACCCTCTGTTTGTTCTCTATATTTTAGTCTCTTATGGTTTGTCTCCCTCTCTGTTTTTATCTTATTTTTGCTTCCCTTCCCTTATGCTCATCTGTTTTGTATCTTAAATTCCATATATGAGTGAAGTCATATGATATTTGTCTTCCTCTGACTGCCTAATTTAGCTTAGCATAATACCCTCTAGATCCATCCATGTAGTTGCAAATGGCAAGATTTCACTCTTTTTGATTGCTGAGAAAACTCCATTGTATATATATACCGCAGCTTCTTTATCCATTCATCTATCATTGGATATTTGGCCTCTTTCCATACTTTGGCTATTGTTGATAGCACTGCTATAAACATTGGGGTGCATGTGTCCTTTTGAAACAGCACCTGTGTCCCTTGGATATATACCTAGTAGGGAAATTGCTGGGTTGTAGGGTAGTTCTATTTTTAACTTTTTGAGGAACCTCTACACTATTTTCCAGAGTGGCTGCACCAGTCTGCATTCCCACCAGCCATGGAAAAGAGATACTCTTTCTTCGCATCCTTGCCAACATCTCTTATGGCCTGAGTTGTTAATTTTAGTCAGTCTGACTGGTATGAGGTGGTATTTTTACTGTGGTTTTAATCTGTATTTCCCTGATGATGAGGGATGTTAGGCATTTTTTCATGTGTCTGTTAGCCATCTGGATATTATCTATGGAAAAGTGTCTATCATGTATTTTGTCCATTTCTTGCCTGGATTACTTGTTTTTGGGGTGTTGAGTTTGATAAGTTCTTTACAGATTTTGGATAGTACCCCTTTACCTCATATGTCATTTGCAAATATCTTCTCCTATTCCATCAGTTGCCTTTTATTTTTATTGATTGTTTCCTTAGCGTGCATAAGCCTTTTATGTTGATGTCCCAATAGTTCATTTTTTATTTTGTTTCCTTTGCTTCCAGAAATGTGTTGAGTAAGAAGTTGCTGCAGCTGATGGGTGCCTGGATGGCTCAGTCAGTTGAGTGACCCATTTTGGCTCAGGTCATGATCTTGTGGTTCGTGGGCTCTAGCCCCACGTTGGGCTTTGTGCTGACAGCTCATATCCTGGAGCATGCTTCAGGTTCCGTGTCTACCTCTCTCTCTGCCCCTCCCCTGCTCACACTGTCTTTCTCTCTCTCAAAAATAAATAAACATTAAAGAAAAAAAAAAACAAGAAGTTGCCGTGGCCAGGTCAAAGAGGTTTTTGCCTGCTTTCTCCTCAAGGATTTTGATGGCTTCCTGTCTTACATTTAGGTCTTCCATCCATTTTGAGTTTATTTTTGTGTACGGTGTAAGAAAGTGGTCCATGTTCATTTATCTGCATGCCACTGTCCAGTTTTTCCAACACCATTTGCTGAAGAGACTGTCTTCATTCCATTGGATATTCTTTCCTGCTTGTAAAAGATAAGTTGGTCATACATTTGCGGGTCCATTTCTGGGTTCTCTATTCTGTTCCATTGATCTCTCTGTTTTTGTGCCAGTACCATACTGTCTTGATGATTACAGCTTTGTAATACAGCTTGAAGTACGGGATTCTGATGCCTCTGGCTTTGGTTTTCTTTTTCAGGATTGCTTTGGCTATTTGGGGTCTTTTCTGGTTCCACACAAATTTCAGGATTGTTTTTTCTAGTTCTGTGAAGAATGCTGGTGTTATTTTGATAGGGATTGCATTGAATATGTAGATTGCTTTAGGTAGTATCAACATTTTAACAATATTTGTTCTTCCAATCCGGGAACATGGAATATTTTTCCATTTTTTTGTGTGTCTTCTTCAATTTCTTCCATAAGTTTTCTATAGTTTTCAGTGTGTATATTTTTCACCTCTTTGGTTAGGTTTGGTCCTAGGTATTTTATGGTTTTTGTTGTAATTATAAATGGGATCGATTCCGCGATCTCTCTTTTTCTGTGCATTGATTTTATTATATCCTGCGACTTTGCTGAATTCATGGATCGGTTCTAACAGTTTTTTGGTGGACTCTTTTGGGTTTTCCACATAGAGTATCATGTCATCTGAAAACAGTGAAAGTTTGCCTCCTTCCCAATTTGGATGCCTTTTCTTTCTTTGTGTTGTCTGACTGCTGACGCTAGGACTTCCAATACTATGTTGAATAACAGTAGTGAGAGTGAACATCCCTGTCATGTTCCTGACCTTATGGATAAAGTTCTCAGTTTTTCCCCATTGAGGATGTTATTAGAGGTAGGTCTTTCATATATAGCTTTTATGATCTTGAGGTATGGTCCTTCTATCCCTACTCTTTGACAGTTTTTAACAAGAAAGGATGCTGTATTTTGTCAAATGCTTTTTCAGCATCTATTGAGAGGATCATGTGGTTGTTATCATTCTTTTATTGATGTGATATATCACACTGATTGTTTTGCAGATATTAAACTATCCCTGCATGCCAGGTATAAATCCTACTTGATCATGGTGAATAATTCTTTTAATGTATTGTCGGATCCAGTTTGCTAGTATCTTGTTGAGAATTTTTGCATCCATGTTCATCAGGGAAATTGGTTTGTAGTTCTCCTTTTTAGTGGGGTCTTTGTCTGGTTTTGGAATCAAGGTAATGCTGGCCTCATAGAATGAGTTTGTAAGTTTTCCTTCCATTTCTATTTTTTGGAACACCTTCAAAAGAATAGGTGTTAACTCTTCTTTAAATGCTTGCTAGAATTCCCTTGGAAAACCTTCTGGCCCTGGACTCTCTTGTTAGGAGGATTCTGATTACTGATTCAATTTCTTTAATACTGGTTATGGGTCTGTTCAAATTTTCTATTTCTTCTTGTTTCAGTTTCCATAGTCCATATGTTTCTAGGAATTTGTCCATTTCTTCCAGATTGTCCAGTTTGTTGGCATGTAATTGCTCATAATAATCTTTTATTATTGTTTATTTCTGCAGTGTCGGTTGTGATCTCGCCTCTTTCATTCATGATTTTATTTATTTAGGTCCTTTGCTTTTTCTTTTAGGTCAGTCTGGCTAGGGGGTTATCAATTTTGTTAGTTCTTTCAAAAAACCAGCTCCTAGTTTCATTGAACTTTGTACTATTTTTTTTTTTTCGATATCATTGATTTCTGCTCTAACCTTTATTATTTCCCTTCTCATGGTGGGTTTGGGCTTTATTTGCTGTTATTTTTCCAGTTGTTTTAGGTCTAAGGTTAGGTTGTGTATTTGAGACTTTTCTTCATTTTTTATGAAGGCCTGGATTGCTATATACTTCCCTCTTATGACAGCCTTTGCTAAATCCCAGAGGTTTTGGACTGTTATGTTTGTATTTTCATTGGCTCCCATATGCTTTTAAAATTCCTCTTTAATTTCTTGGTTAACTCATTCTTTACTAGGATGTTCTTTAAAATCCAAGTATTCATGGTCTTTCCAAATTTTCTTGTGGTTGATTTCTAGTTTCATAGTGTTGTGTTCTGAAAATATGCAAGGTGTGAATTTGATCTTTCTGTATTTGTTGAGGGCTGCTTTGTGACCCAGTTTGTGGTCATTTCTGGAAAATGTTCCATGTGCGCTCGAGAAAAGTGTTTATTGTGCTGTTTTAGGATGAAATGTTCTGAAAATATTTGTTAAGTCCATCTGGTCATTCAAAGCCATTGTTTCCTTGTTGATTTTCTGTTTAGACGATCTGCCCATTGCTGTAAGTGGGGTGTTGGGGTGTTGAAGCCTCCTACTATTATGGTATTATTAGCAGTGAGCTTCTGTATGTTTGTGAATTAATTGATTTATATATTTGGGTGTTCACACTTGGGGCATAAATGTTTACAACTGTTAGAACTTCTTGGTGGATAGGCCCCATAATTATGATAATAATGCCTTTCTTCATCTCTTGTTACAGACTTTATTTTAAAATGTAGATTGTCTGATATAAGTATGGCTACTCCAGCTTTCTTTTGATGACCATTAGCATGATTTTCCTTCCCCTTACTTTCAACGTGAAGGTGTCTTTAGGTCTAAAATGAGTCTTTTGTAAGCAGCATATATATGGGTCTTGTTTTCTTATCCATTCTGATGCCCCATGTTCTTTTTATTGGAGCATTTAGTCCACTGACATTTAGAGTGAGTACTGAAAGATATGAAGTTAGTGACATTGTGTTGCCTGTAGAGTCGGTGTTTCTGGTGATGTTCTCTGGTCCTTTCTACTCTTTTTTGCTTTTTGTCTTTTTTGTTTTGTTTTGTCTTTTCTCCATTCAACGGTCCCCCTTAAAATTTCTTGCAGGGCTGTTTTAGTGGTTGCAAACTCCTTTAGTTTTTGTCTAGGAAACTCTTTATCTGTCTTGTATTATGAGTGACAGCCTTGCTAGATAAAGAATTCTTTCCTGCATATTTTTCTGATTCAGCACATTGAATATATCCTGCCACTCCTTTCTGGTTTGCCGAGTTTCTGTGGATAAGTATGCTGACGACCTGATTGTCTTCCCTCATAGTTTAAGGACTTTTTTCCCCTTGCTGCTTTCATCATTATTTCTTTGTCTTTGTATCTTGTGAATTTGACTATGATATGCTTTGGTGATGGTCAGTTTTCGTTGATTCTTATGGGAGTTCTCTGTGCTTCTAGATTTTGATGTTTGTGTCTTTCCCCAGATTAGGAGAGTTTTCCACTATAATTTGTTCACATAAACTTTCTGCCACTTTTTCTCTCTCTACATCTTTGGGGACTCCTATGATTTAGATGTTATTCCTTTTTAATAAGTCACTGAGTTCTCTGAGTCTTGTATCATGCTCTTTTGCCTTTGTTTCCCTCTTTTTCTCTGCTTCGTTATTCTCCATAATTTTATCTTCTATATTGCTGATTCACATATTTCATTCATCCATCCTTGCCATCCTGGCAGCTATTCGAGACTGCATCTCAGTTATAGCATTTTTAATTTTATCCTGACTAGATTTTACTTCTTCTATCTCCGCAGGAAGGGATCTATGCTTTTTTCAACCCCAGCCAGCATTCTTTTTATTGTGTTTCTAAATTCTAGTTCAGACATCTTACTTATATATGTGTTGATTAGGCCCCTGGCTGTCATTTCTTCCTGTTCTTTCTTTTGGGGTGAATTCCTTCATTTTGTCATTTTGGAGATAAAATAAAAAATAAAAATTCAAAAATGGAAACCAAAACATAAAATCCAATACAGCAAGCTATGTTCTAGGTGTATTTTGGTCTGCTTGTTGAAAGGAGTTTGATAGAATAGAGAAAAAAGGAAAAAAAAAAGTATGAAAAAAATTAAAAATTAAAAAAGATACAATAAAATCATATAAAATGAAATTGAATAAGAAATTAAAATAAAAATAACATAAAAAAGAGAAGAAAAATAAACTTTCTCTCTCTGTATCTGAGAATGAGGAAGAAAGGAAAGAAAGAAAAAATAATAATTTAAGTAAAAAACAGAAGCAAAGAAAATGAAACCTGAATAAAGTTACATCCAGTTTCCCCTGGAACTGATACTATGAAGCCCTCTATAGTCAGTACACAGGTTGAGTGACTTGTTTTGGTCTTCTAAGGGATGTGCTTGGAGGGCACAGTTGGGCGTGCTTGGTGTAACAGCTCTGTTCTCCACTAGGTGGCACTGCTTTGCTTACTGGGGTGGATCAGTGTAGTGCACACGCATATCTGCACATGCCTGTGTGCAGGAGAGGTGAAAATGGCTTCATCCAGCTTCCTAGTCTCTGACACAGGAAATTTGCGCTGTCACTGACCCACGATCAAGTACCCCTTCTTTGTCTCTGGCCTCTGTCCACTCTCCACCTCTACCCTGTCCATGTCTAAGCTGTCTGCCTGCCAGGCCTCACCTCCCCCTATAGTTTTATTTCAGATGTGGTTGTGTTTCAAAACCCCATACTTCAGAGACCCTGCAGCTTGGACCTGTGCCAACTCTCTGGGGGGAGGGTCTCACCGAGCAATGGCCAGGTGCCGGCTTGCCTCAGAAAATGTTTGATCACACAATGGCAGAGGTTCCGAGATTATGGCAAACCACAGCACACAACCTGCAGAAGGTTTTGCCACCCTCTGGTGTCTTTGTCCCAATATCAGCAAATGTAGCTGCTCTCTGTGGTCTGCTGGGACCTTTGTCTGCCAGAAGGCCATATGGCCTCTACCAAATGCACTCCAAGCAGGGGAACCACTTCTCTCCATGTGGCAGTTGGACTCCTCAGACACTGCTGCCTGCTCCTTGGGATTCCCCCTACTTCCTCACCAGAGAACTGCCAGGCACTGATCTCTGAAACTTTAGACTTTGTGCTCCCCTGTTTATAGAATCCTGGTGGTATTGAAGCCCTCTCCTTTCTTCCCATCAATGGTTTTGGAGAACAGATTTCTTGTTCAGTCCCCTGAGAGTGTTTTCACTCTTTCTCTCTATTTCTCTCCAGCTACTTCTGGGGGAGTGTTTTTCTTGCACCATCCTGGGGCACCACACTCTGCCCCTTTCCCTTTTCCTGCCCTCTCTTTGCAAAAACAGCTCCCTATCCTCTGTGGGTTTTCTCTCCCAGTTCACTTCTCCACACTATGTTCCTCCTGAGTTCTGTGGGTCAGGTTATGCAGATTGTTGTGCTAATCCTCAAATCAATTTCCTACATATTCAAAACAGCTTGGGGCTGATCTGGCTGCATCTCAGGGATGAAACAAGTTCAGGGTCTCCATGCTGCTCTGCCATCTTAACACCTCCTCCTATACTCAACCATCTTTAAGAGACAGACGCAACATACAGCAATTTCCAAGTTTCTTGAACCATGTCCTTCTCTGCATGTGTATGGTTTGCACATGAGACAGAGTCAGAGAGACACGAGACAAGAGAGTATTCTCTCTTCTTTTCAATAGACTGTTTTTCAAAGTAGTTTTAGGTTTACAGCACAGTTGAGCAGAAAAGTATAGCGAGCCCTCACAGACTGCCTGTCCCCATATGCATATAGCTTCCCCACTATCAACATCCCCACCAGAGTGGTACATTTGTTACAATCAGGAATCTATATTGACACATCATCATCACCCATAGTCCATAGTTTACATTAGTGTTCACAGATGGTATTGTACATGGATTTTAGCAAATGTATAACAACATGTATTCACCATTATAGCATCATATAGGATGGTTTTGCTGCCCTAATAATCCTCTGTGCTCTGAGAATTCTTTTTTTACTAGTGTTTGCTGGTATGGCAGTGGACACATTCTGAGAAATGTTGTTGTAAAACAACTGTGGCTTGTATGATTGAATAGGTAAAAAGCCTTGTTTCTGCTTTATTGAAACCAGCAAGAGGAACTGATTCAAAACATATGCTACTTTACTGTCTACTACAACTCCCTGACAGTGGACCATGTGTCTCACTTTATACTTTGCTAGTACAAATAAACTATTTAGGTGGGTTGGGAGCTTAAGAACCTAATTTATTGCTCACTTACATTCAGTAAGTATTTAAAGGAAGGTTTACTTACGTTCTCTCCCAGGAATGTGGGAGTGTGCAGCATGGAGCCACATAAGAGTTTGTATGTTCTCTTTTTAATTGAATATCATGAGAACTTTAGTTTCAAGAACACAGGTGTTTCACCTGAGGCTAGGTAGTTTGTGAGGTATGAGCACTATTTCTGGAGTGTGAGGCATGTGTTGTGATCATGGAACATGCTGAAATAAAATAAAGGCATGAATTTTCACCTTCAAACCTGAATTCATAGAATTTCAGAGTCTAATTCTGACAAATATATTAACACGTATATGGGAATTTTTGTTTTATATGAATATCAAACAGCACCACAGAAAGATAATGCCTTCCTGAAATACACTGAAGGTCTTTGCAGTAGCTATGGAATATCTTAAATAAATTTCAATTCCAAAGAACGGTAATGGGGAATATTTTGTCAGTATAGTTCAATCTTAGTTTTCAGAAGGTTCAGAGAAGTAAAAAGATAAGAGCACTAAACGTGGACATGGGCATGTGAATACTTTCCCTAGCTACCTGATGCTGAGCAGATACTAACTCCTTTTCAGTTCTCTGTCTTTATAAAAGGAGGAGGTTGGATCAAATGATCTTTATGTCTTTCTATTCTTTTTTTTAAATGTTTATTTATTTTTGAGAGAGAGAGACAGAGAGACAGAGAGAAGGAGAGAGAAAGACAGAGAGAAGGAGCCAGGGAGGGGCAGAGAGAGAGAGAGAGAGAGAATCAAAAGCAGACTCCAGGATCCAAGCTGTCAGCCCAGAACTCAACATGGGGCTCAAACTCATGGACTGTGAGATCACGACCTGAGCTGAAGTCAAATGCTTAACACTTGTTCGTAATTCTATACATTAGACAATAATAATAGGACTTGTGTATCTGATCTACTAAAAATCTTCTGTCTTCCTTCCTTCTATCTTCCTTTTATTCTCCCTTCCCTTTCACAAATATTTATGACACTTGTCTGCCATGTTTTGGTCCCTATGTTGGGTGATGATGGCACCATGATAAACAAGACAAGGTCCTTGACTTTAAAGGACTTTTAATTTAGTGAGAGAGGCAGACAAGTGAATTGGAAATTATAATATGGTGTGACAAGAGGTGTGAGGTGATAAACACCATGGGAGAACATAAGGGATACCTAACCTCATGGAATTATAAAAGGCAGATGTTAAGCTAGTTTACAACAGAAGGGCCCGACCACTTAATAAAAGAGTGAAATAACTTCTGAACAGTTTAGTAAATAGCCTCTCCCTGTGCTCCCAATTGTTTTTCCTGACACTGTGGCCATTCAGGCTTCTCTCTAAAAGATCTCCCCTCTACACTTTTTCATGAACCTGCCAGTAAGGGTTAATCTCTGAACACTGTCAGCCTTCCATGATTCTTTTCCAGCATTACAGCCTATGTCCATTATGAATGCTCACCAGTGCCCAAGCCACACTTGTTAAATGTTTTGAATATCACCCTTGGTTCATTCACTGCCTCTTGAAGAACGGAAACATGAAATATACAAAAAGGGTGAGTGTGGGTGAAAAAGTGTTCCAGAGGGACATCAATGTGTAGACAGGTCCACTGGTGAAAGAGAGAGGCTGGGAAGTTTAATAAATGGAAAGTAGTTTAGTAGATCACTACTAGTGAGTACTAAGAGAGAAGTAGTGGGAGAAAACTCTAGAGATATGGGCAAGATCCAGGTTATAAAGTGCTTTACAAGTCAGGCTACGTAGTTTATGCTGAATATAGAAGGATGTTATTTATATATATCTGAAGATGGCACTACTGTGTTTGGTGGAGTTAGGAATGCCAGGGCAAATACTACAGAAAAGTCTAGATATCAGTATTGTATAGGTATTTACTACCTGTGATATCTGTGCCAAAACTGGTGTTATAAGTAAGGCCCACTTGCTATCCCCATACTCACAGAACTCTTTCCAGGGCATGCTAGAAACATCAATGTTTACTTCAATACCAGAGAAATAGTTATATGCAACACAGGCCTTTTGTTCCCATTCTATTAATCATTCTAGGGAGAAAGGGAGCTGGCATCTAGGAAGTACAACAAATTATCTTCAGATTTTAGTCATTTTGAAAATTGTATTTAATAGTGTTTTGGGGAGTGACCTACAAGGGCTTTTAAAAGTTTTTTTTTTAATGTTTATTTTATTTTTGAGAGAGAGAGAGAGAGAGAGAGAGAGAGAAACAGAGAGACAGCACGAGTGGGGGAGGGGCAGAGGGAGAGGGAGACACAGGATCCAAAGCAGGCTCTAGGCTCTGAACTGTCATCATAGAGCCCGATGTGGGGCTCGAACTTATGGACTGTGAGATCATGAGTCAGCGCTCAACTGAATGAGACACCCAGGCACCCCTACAGGGGCTTTTTAGACTGATATTTTTAACAACCTAGATATTAGTAGAGTGTAATTAATGTTTAATGGTTGCATGAGTGGATCAATAAATGAATGAGAGGTGGTAATTCTAAGGTATAAGGTGGAAATATCTCTTCCTTTTTCTAAATGTTTCTCTACCGTTGGAGGAAACGCCATGAGCCTGATCCTCCTAGCTTCTTTTTTCAACTTTTCCACTCTTTGTGAAGAGGAGTGACTTAGCATTACTGGTGAGTTTTGGAGAAGTAACTAGGTATGTATTGCTCAACCAGTCTTTGCTATAGCTCCTGGATTCAGTTAGCACTAGAAAGCACTAGAAAGTATGTTTTCTGTCCTATTTCTTGGGCAGGCTCTTTGCTCTGGGGAGAAGGGGTGGTGGGAGTGACTTTCCTTGTTCCAACGCTTCCATGTCTTGGTAGCAAAGTTTGTCTACCTTTGGGATTTGTTATTAGAAAGCCTGCTTGCCAGCATATATTAGTCAGACTTTCTAGTCTCAGTCATAAAAGTGGTAATTTGAACTCCATTTTCTGGCTCTTTTGTCTTATATTTGTATTGGTTCAGAGATCAGGTGGAAGATAAGAGGGCTATTTATTAGGCTTTTTTTCCAATGCAATGATGAGTTCTTCTCACTCAAGCCATAGGAAAACATTTTCCTGCTAAATTTAGAAAGAAAATTTGCTCACATCTTAATATGAAACATATTTACTTTTCATTTCATGCAGTTATATATCTTTTTTATAAATGCTTAAGATTCCTTAGGTTATGTTTTTGTTTATTCTGGTCTCTATTTCTGATTTTTTCTTTATTATTTCCTTTATCTACTAAATTTCAGTGAAGTTTCTTATTTTTCTAGTTCCTTGTGCTGTAATGTTAAGTCATTTATTTGAAGTTTTTTTCTTAATACAAAGCATCATGGCAGAAATTTCACTCTAACATCTGCTTTTGCTGCATCCCAGAGGTTTCTGGATATTGTGTTTCCTTTTTCATTTTGAGACATATTTTGATTTGCCTTTTGATTTCTTTTTTTAAAAGTTTTTATTGATTTGAGAGAGAGAGAAAGAGAGAACAGAGGATGGGCAGAGAGAGAGAGAGGGGGACAGAGGATCTGAAGTGGACTCTGTGATGAAAGCAGAGAGCCTGATGAGGGACTCAAACCCACAAATTGTGAGATCATGACCTAAGCTGAAGTCAGACACTTAACCCACTGAGCCACCCAGGCAGCCGCCAGTTGATTTCTTATTTGGCCCATTGCTCGTGCAGTAGTGTGTTGTTTAATATTTGCATATTAAATATTTAATATTTACATTGTAGAGTTTCCAGCTTTATTGTTGATATTTAGTTTCTTACCATTGTGGTTGGAAAATATATCTGGTGTGATTTCAGTCTTCGTAAATTTGTAATATTTGCTATGTCTCTTTGTATGTGATTTAATCAGGGGTTCTGTGTGTGCTTGAAGAAAATGTGTATTCTATTTTTCTTGGATGGTATGTTTCATACATATATCTTTTGGAACCATGTATTCTGAAGCATACTCCAGGTAAAAAACATTCTTGTTGGGAAAAAATAATCTTAGTTGAGGGGACTCATTTAAAATAAAGAGAGCATATCAGAGGTGGGTGGGGGATGGGTGCAATCGATGATAGAGATTAAGAGTACACTTATGATGAGCACTGACTAATGGTGTATAGAGTTATTGAATCCCTATATTGTACACCTGAAAGTAATATAACACTCTCTGTTAACTATACTGGAATTAAAATGAAAATCTTAAAAAAAAATAAAGAATGGTAGTTTTGAACATTGAATCTGGAAAGAGCCATGTGTTCAAACCTCTGCTCTACTGCTTATAAGCCATGTGACCTTAGAAATAATTGTTTTCTGTGCATTTCAACTTCCTTAAGTATAAAACAGCATGATCTTAGAGTCTGTCTCATTGCATTGGTCTAACATTATATATGTAAATCACATATAGTAGAATATGGCACATAGTATGTACTACATGTGTTTGTTGTTGTTATTGATCCAGAAAATGAACCTGAGTTTGGAAAGACAGTCTAACTCTCCCTGTCTAAGCACTTTCCAGTTTTTTTAATGACCATTAGTTACATTCAACCGTGGTAGTAATTAATAATCTAAAACAAATTCAGTTTTCATGACTTGGTCAGAATGGTCATTTGGAATTTGACTTTATTAATCTTATCAAGATAAATATAAATATTGATGTTATATGAGTGGGCCGGGTCTTATAAAATAACATAAGGTATTTTTGCTTTTCTTTGTAATAACCTTAGTTAAGATATAAAATGAGAAAATGACTCAGTTATCTGTCAAAAAATCATACTGTAACTATATGACCAGTCAAATTTTAGAGTTTAATTGTTTCATTAGCACACTATTATTAATTTTTCGGTGTGTCTTTCTGTCCTTTGTCATAATGATGTTGCTAGCGATGCTTCTTATGTTACTGAAACATGAAAAAAGCTTTTTGCAATATCTTGTATTTTCTATGTATTTTATGACCTTGATCTTCTTTGCCATCTGCTCTTTTCCTGGCAATGTTTCTCCATTTCTGTGATAAGGATATTGTTGCCCTGCCAGTGTGATTATTAAATAAAAGCAAAATCATACCCAAAAAATTCCTGTTAAATCATTAATGGCTTAATGGCTTTCTGTGGTTGTATATTTTCTAATTCAAGGATTCCAAATATATTTTTCCACCCAAAATTAGCAACCAAGGCCAAATATTACTTTCCCTAAAAATTCTGAAATAGTAACACTTGAACAAATTTGTGCTTTCCAGTCTGCAAGCAGTTCAGAGAGGCTTATATTGATATTTATTAATTATAATGTTTCAATATATTCTCAGAATATAAATATCAATAAATACAGAAGTAATGAAAAGAGTCATTAGAGAATATTATATGAAACTATGGATAAATTTGAAAACCTAGAGGAAATGGGTTGTGTTCTAGCAAAATATAAATTAATAAAATCAATTCAAGAGAAGAAAATTTAATAGGCCAACTGTCAAAAAAGGAAAATAAAAAGAAAAGCATTGAAATGGTGATTAAGGAAATATCATTAAAAAGGGAAGCTATGTAACTAATAAATAAATGACGAGTTCTAGGTTACTGAAGTTTAGAGGGAATGTACAACTTCCCAATTTTATGAAGCCATCATAACTTTAATATTAAAACCTATAAAGAGGGTAAAATCTCCTGTATTGCTACAGAACAAATTTTCTAAAAAAAATACTCAAACACATTGCCAAATAAAGCTATCATTGTTCCCAAGGATTATACTAGCATAACTCATTTCCTCAAAAAACTAGAGAAAAATGTATACATTTATATCATTAAAATACTGAAAATATACTTTAAAAGGAAATTCAGAAGACTTGCCTAATTAGAACCCCAATAAACAGGAATATAAGGAAATTACATAAATATGATAAATATTATCATAATCCAAAGCAAATATAAATATAAATATAATTTGTGAAACGTTAATAAATACTTTAATTACAATTAGAATTGTAATTAGAAAGGGATACCTGCTAGCACTGTGATTACTCACTATTATACTGAAGGATGTAAAATACATACTGAGAGAAAAAAATCAAATAATATTTATAAATTTTGGAAGAACAAAAATTATTTGGTTTTTGTTGGTGAGTTGATTGCATAGCTGGCAAACCTAAAATATTGTAGAAAAAATATTATTCAACAGAAAAAGAAAATTGGGAAAGTTATTGTATAACAAAGTAAACAGACAAATAGTAACCATTCTTGCTATAAATAACCTGAGGAGTTAGGAAAAATCCCATTCATAATATAAACAGAAATCTATAAAGTATTTAATAAAGAATGTGGGGAAGGAAATTAAGAAAATTACAAAAACAATAGCAAACAAATTATGTGAAAAATAGGATATTCTTGAATGAAAAAATTTAACATCACAAAAAAATGACAATTCTCCAAGTTATTAGAAATTTAATGCAACAACAATTTGAATCCTGATGTGAGTTTTGAAAAAAAAACTGGTAACTTAACTTGAAGTTTATATGTAATACCAAATATCAGAGAATTTAAGGAAAGTATGAAAATAAAAAAGAATGGTCAGAATTAGTTATAAAGCTACAGTAATAAGTGCATATGATATTGCCATGGAAAGAGAAAATAGATCAGACAAAAGGAGAATAATCCAGAGAATCCTGAAATAAATTCTATTATAAAGAAACAATTTTTTAATAGACAAATATGGGCAAAGAATGAAATGGCCAGCTAATGAATGAGTAATTTTATTTGGCTAGCAAGAACTGGAAAAGATTCTCAAGTTCAATATCAGAGAAATAAATGTCAGGTCAAAAATGAAATAGTACTTTATTCTATCAAGCTGCCAGAATTAAAATGTACTCTAAAACCAATGGCTAGCAAAAGCATGTGGAGCAATTCTACCATTTATCACTGGTGAAAGACTTTTCTCATTTTATTGCCTTACTGAGAAACAATCTGGTACCATATATATATTTTTTTAAATTACATTTTTCTACAAAGCAACCCCCTTCCTAGGAATCTATCTACTAAAAATAAAAACATAACGTATAAGAGTGTTTCCGTGGATTTTTCTAGAATCATTGCTCTTGGGGACAAAAGACTGGAAACAAAATTAACATCAATAAAGGAATGGTTGAATAAATTACACAGACAGAATTTCCCTATATTTATTTGGTGGAATTTTCTCAAAATCTATGGAGAGAGATATGAAAAATCCTGAAAAGACTGTAATGTGATGAATTTTTTTACAAAGAAAACAATGACATCAGCAGGATGGTGGCCGTGAAAGCCAGAATCCACTGAGGAGTGTTTAACGTCTCATCTGCCAAATCAGCTAGCCCTGAATATAGATGGCATTGCAGCATTTGGCCTTTGCTGGTGGTTGATGACAAGCAGGAGGGATGGGTGTGGGAAGAGTCTTTCCTAAATCTCAAGCCCTGAACACTATACCCCACAAGCAAGAATGATTCTAGGATGAACCTTGAAGCCTATGGCATGGACCTGGGTTGAGCCCCACACTTGCAGATCTAAGTGCTAGTGGCAAATATTCAAACTAGCACTCTGAGGGCTAACGTGAAGAAGCTTCCCTCTGAACAGCAGTTGAACATGGGTCCACTGGTCCCGAAAGATGGGAAAATGTCATTCTAGAGGAAGGGTGATGGCCTCTGTTGCCCTCAGCTGACAGAAAGTATTCATATTTATATCCCCATATCAAGAGTTGGGGAGATGAGTGCTGCCAGGCCAACTTGAGGCCATTTGATTATTTAGAAGATTCCTGTTTAATTTTCAAATATTTCGGGGTTATTCAGCTACTATTACTGATTTCTAGTTTAATTCCATTGTGGCCTAAGAACGTAATTTATACAATTTCAATTTTAAAAATTTGTTAAGGTGTGGGGCACCTGGATGGCTCAGTCAGTTAAACGTCTGATTTCAGCTCAGGTCATGATCTCATGGTTTGTGAATTTAAGGCCCACTTCAGGCTCTTTGCTGACAGCTCAGAGAAATAAATGTGAATCTTCAGATTCTGTGTCTCCCTCTCTCTGCTCCTCCCCTGCTCATTATCTGTCTCTGTCTCTCAAAAATAAACACCAAAAAAATATATTTTTTAGTTTGTTAAGGTGTATTAAAGTATGGCCAAGAATGTGACCTATGTTGGTTGAATGTTCCATGAAAGCTTGAAACAAATTTATGTTCTGCTGTTGTTGAATGGAGTATTTTATAAATGTCAATTAAATCAAGTTGATAATGGTAGTTCTGTTATGTCATTTACATCTTTAATGATTTTCTGCCTGCGTAATTCATCAGTTACTGAAAGAGGGATGTGTATTAAAGTCTCCAACTCTAATACTAGATTTCTCTGTTTCTCATTTTAGTTCAATCTCTTTTTGCCTCATATATTTTTATGCTCTGCTGTCAGTGGATGCATGCTTGAGATTATATCTTCTTAGAGAATGAGCTCTTTATCTGTGAGAGTGGTCCTTGTTCTGAATTCTTTTTTAACTGAAATTAATATAGCTACTCTAGCTTTGTTCTGGTTAGTGTTAGCATGGTATATCTTTTTCCATCTTTTTACTTTTAACCTGAGTCTTTACATTTAAAATGGGTTTCTTGTAGATAAAATTCAGTGAGTCTTACTTTTTTCCATTCTAATAGTCTTTGCCTTGTAATTAATTTATTTTAGCCATTAACATATGAAGTGATTATTTATATAATAATCTTCCCCTTTTCCTATTTTTTTTGGTGTTTTTATTTCTTTCAAGTTTTTATTTAAATACCAGTAAATTAACATACAATGTAATATGAAATTCAGACATAGGATTTAGTGAGTCTTCACTTACATACAACACCCAATGCTCATCACAAGTATCCTCCTTAATATCCATCACCTATTTAGCCCACCCCCACCCACATCCCTCCATCAATTCTCAGTTTGTTTTCTTTAGTGAAGAATCTGTTTGATGGTTTGCCTCTCTCTTTCCCCCCCATGTTTATCCATTTTGTTTCATAAATTCCACATATGAGTGAAATCATATGATATTTGTCTTTCTCTGACTGACTTGTTTTGCCTTGGATAATATGCTCTAGTTCCATGCACATCATTGCAAATGGCAAGAGTTCATTCTTTTTATGGCTGAGTAATATTCCTGTGTGTGTGTATGTATATGCATGTATGTATATGTATGTGTATATATACATGTATGTATGTGTGTATGTATATATGTATATACATGTATATATGTATGTATGTATATGTATACGTATATATGTGTATATACATGTGTATATATGTATGTATATTATAATATACATATATTATACATATACATACATATATGTATATATGTATGTATGTATATGTATGTGTATATATATGTATATACATGTATATATACATATATACATATATACATATATATATACATATATATACACATATATATGCATTCTCACCAACAGTGTAAGAGGGTTCCTCTTTTTCCACATCCTTGCTGACATCTGTTGTTTCCTGAGTTGTTAATTTTAGCCATTCTGACAGGTGTGAGGTAATATCTCATCATAGTTTTGATTTGTATTTCCCTGATGATGAGTGATGTTGAACATCTTTTCATGTGTCTGTTAGCCAGTTGTATGTCTGTTCATATCTTCTGTCCATTTCTTCACAGGATTGTTTTTTGGGTGTTGAGTTTGATAAGTTCTTTGTAGATTTTGGATACTAACTCTTTATTAGATATCATTTGCAAATATCTTCTCTTATTCCATTGGTTGTCTTTTAGTTTTATTGATTATTTCCTTTGCTGTGCAGAAGCTTGTTATTTTGATGAGGTCCCAATAGTTCATTTTTGCTTTTCTTTCTCTTGCCTCAAGAGATGTATCTAGTAAGAAGTTGCTACAGCTGATGTGAAAGAGATTACTGCCTGTGTTCTCCTCTAGATTTTAATGGTTTCCTGTTTCACATTTAGGCTTCCATCCATTTTGAATTTATTTTTGTGTATGGTGTTAAGAAAGTGATTCAGTTTCATTCTTTTGCATGTTGCTGTCCAGCTTTTCCAACACCACTTGTTAAAGAGACTGTCTTGTTTCCATTGGATATTCCTTCCTGTTTCATCAAATATCAGTTGACCATATAGTTATGGGTCTATTTTTGGGTTTTCTACTCTGCTCCACTGATCTATGTGTTTTTGTGCCAGTACCATACTGTCTTGATCACTACAGCTTTTTAATAACTTGAAGTCCAGAATTGTGATGCCTCCAGCCCTGCTTTTCTTTTTCAAGATTGCTTTAGTTTTTGGGGGGGTATTATGTGGTTCCATGCAAATTTTAGGATTGTTTGTTCTAGCTCTGTGAAAAACGCTGGTAGTATTTTCACAGAGATTGCATTGAATGTGTAGATTGTTTTAGGTAGTATAAACGTTTTAATAATGTGTTCTTCCAATCCATGAGCATGGAATATTTTTCCATTTCTTTGTGTCCTCTTCAATTTCTTTCATAAGTGTTCTACATTTTTCAGAGTATAGATCTTTGCCTCTTTGGTTAAGTTTATTCCTAGGTATCTTATTGTTTTTGGTGCAATTGTAAATGGATTTATTCCTTGATTTCTCTTTCTGCTCCTTCATTATTGACGTACATAATTGCGTCAGATTTCTATATGTTAATTTTGCATCCTGCAATTTTTCTGAATTCTGAATATTAGTTCTAGCAAGTTTTTGGTGGAGTCTTTTGAGTTTCCTGCACAGAGTATCATGTCTTCTGCGAATAGTCAAAGTATGAATTGTTCCTTGCCAATTTGGATGCATTTTATTTCTTTTTGTTGTCTGATTGCTGCAGGTAGCACTTCCAGAATATGTTAAATAACAATAGTAAGAGTGGACATCACTGTCTTGTTCCTTACCATAGAGGAAATACTCTCAGTTCTTTCCCATTGAGGATGATATTAGCTGTAGGTTTTTCATATATGGCCTTTATGATGCTGAGGTATGTTTTCTTTGCCCCTACTTTGCTGATGGTTTTTATCAAGAATGGATGCTGTACTTTGTCAAATGCTGTTCTGCATCTATTGAGATGCATATGAGATCATATGGTTCTTTCCTTTTTTTAAATTTTTAAAAAAAGTTTAAAAAAAGTTTAATGTTTATTTATTTTTGAAAGAGAAAGAGAGAGTGGAGGAGGGGCAGTGAGAGAAGGGAGACACAGAATCGGAAGCAGGTTCTAGACTCTGAGCTGTCAGCACAGAGTCCGACACGGGCTCAAACTCACGAACTGCGAGGTCATGACCTGAGCCGAAGTTGGACACTCAACCGACTGAGCCACCCAGGCGCCCCTATCTTTTCTTTTATTAATATGGTGTATCACATTGATTGGTGAGTATGGTAAAACCTTGGATTGTGAGTAACTTGTTCTGTGAGTGTTCTTCAAGATAAGCAAACATTTCTAATAAATTTTAACTTGATAAACGAATGTCTTGCAATATGAGTAGTATGTGATGCCAAACGTTACATGATCACAACTGAGCCAATGGTTCTTCTCTCTCTCTTTCTTTCTCTCTCACTGTGGGATTGTGGGTGATCATCTCCCATACTCAGATGCTCGGTCTCAGACCATGGTGTTTGGAAGAAATCAGTGATTTTTCAGAACATTGGAAGGTGCCTGCAACTGGCAGTGTATTTTTAGTCACTTCAAAGCACCTGTGGACAGTCCTTTGCTTTTCCAAAACTTAGGAATGCTTTTCTTTATTCTAAGTCAGACTGTCTGCAGATATAGACACCATCCACTGCTGCCTTATTGCCAGTTACATTAAATACAGTATATGACAAGAGTTTATTAATACTGTGCTGTAGTCAACATCTGTGTGAGTGTATACAATGGCCCCTATGCAGAAAAACATTGAAAAGAAAGGTAGTAAGAAGAAGAAGATTATTGTGGTGGGAATTAAGAAGGAAATCATCGAGAGGTATTAATGAGGTATGAGAGTGGCCAAAAGTCCAAGATTTTACGAGAAGTCTACATTTGCATCTTGTTTGCAGAGGAGGGGGAGAAAAAGGCAGAGGAATCCTTCACTTCAAATGAAATTAGGAAGATGTGTAAAATGTGGGAAACAGTGTAAAATTTTATAGAAAAACACCACCTGAATAAGACTGTAGCAGTGCGAATGATGAATCTATTTAACGACAATGCAATGTCACATTTCTGTGAAATCTTCAAAAGGAGGCAAAAGTGTCATTGGATAGGTTCCTTGTTAAAGTTGCATGAAAAGGAAAAGATTCTATTGAGCCAGTATATAGCAGTGATTCTGTTAGTGATAGTGAAAGTTATCCTGTGCAATAACCCTCCTCTCTGTTGTCTCCCTCACACCAGCCACGAAGGTGTTCAAAGGTAAATGCAAGTTAATTTATTTTTCTTTATATTCTGTATTTTATTATTTTGTATTATATTACAGTATTGTAATCATTTTTCTTTATATTTTGTATTTTCTTTATCATTTTATATTACAGTATTGTAATCATTTTATATGAATATTTTTGGGTTGTAGAATGAATCATCTGAGTTTCCATTAGTTCTTACGGGGAAATTCACTTTGATATACAAGTGCTTTGGATTACAAGCATGTTTCTGGAACAAATTATGCTCATGGACCAAGGTTTTACTGTGTTGAATCATCCTTGCAACCCAAGAATAAATCCCACTTGATCATGGTGAATGATTCTTTTAATGTACTGTTGGATTTGATTTGCTAGTATGGTGTTGAGAATTTTTTTTTTTTAATTTTTTTTTTCAACGTTTTTTATTTATTTTTGGGACAGAGAGAGACAGAGCATGAACGGGG
The DNA here is from genome assembly GCF_028018385.1 of Neofelis nebulosa. Lineage (NCBI taxonomy): Eukaryota > Metazoa > Chordata > Mammalia > Carnivora > Felidae > Neofelis > Neofelis nebulosa. Next base: position 42,968,546 of record NC_080791.1, on the reverse strand, counting down.
GAGGGGCAGAGAGAGAGAGGGAGACACAGAATCGGAAACAGGCTCCAGGCTCCGAGCCATCAGCCCAGAGCCTGACACGGGGCTCGAACTCACGGACCGCGAGATCGTGACCTGGCTGAAGTCGGACGCTTAACCGACTGCGCCACCCAGGCGCCCCTGTTGTTGAGAATTTTTACATCCGTGTTCATCAGGGAGTCTTGGTCTGGTTTTCTCTGTTTTTAATTGAACATTTTATATAATTACATTTTTTACCTCCTTCTGTAGCATATCACTTATCCTTTTAAAAAAATTTAGTGGTCATCTCAAAGTTTACAGTATACATTTTAAACTCACCTAATCCCTCTTTAAATAACACTATTTGGCTTTTCTGAATTGCAGGTAACTTAAAGTATTCCAAATTCCTCCCTCCCATGTTTGTGATATTGTTGTCATTCATTTCACTTACCCATCTGCTATAATCACTCAATATAGTTTAACATCTGTTGCTTTAAATAGTTATCTTTTAGATCACTGACAAATAGAAAAAATAACACATTTATTTTATCTTAATTTATTCTTTCTCTGATGTTCCTCTGTTTTCAGTGTAAATGCAAGCTTCTGAGAGGATTTTCCTCAGACCTCACCCTGAGAACCTGGTAAGTTTCCTGAGAGAAGGCCAATGCAACTGTTATGAGCACCTTTAAGACTGAGGCCCCAGAAGTTAGCTTCTCGCTCTCAAGCTAGTCCACTCAGCCTCTGGCATTTAATCAAAATTACCGTTTAAAAATTTTATCATTTAATGGCTCCAGCAACTTTTGTTCCAGATAAAGCAGGTCATGGTTGTATCTCTGCAGACGTGCCTGTCTCTTCAGATTTTGGAATGGCAATTTGCCCTAAAACTTCAGTTCTCTGATGAGTTCAAGAACAACCATTAACTATACATTTTGCTGTAATTGTAAATACCGAATTCTTGACTTCCTGGCTCTTTGTATATCAAAAATTTCACGGATATTTCAGAAAGTAAAAAATGCAAGTTCCAGTTAATTTTATATAAAACATTTATCTTATAATAAAAAGGGCAACCATTTCAGAGAAACAAAACCCCTCTGTGTTTGTATATGTGCTTATACATCTTTCTCTGAGGAAGATCAGTGTGATAGAATGCCCACAAAGTCATTAATGCTGGTCATTGCATGTAGTTGAGACATTTTCATATTGTGTTTGTTAGTTTTCTTATTACAAAAAGCGTATATCCCTTCTTTAGATTATTATTTTTAAAAAGTTGTGCACTTTGCCAGAAGCATTTACCATTTGTATTCATGAATAATGATGATAAACCTTTATAAAGAGGAGGGTTCTAAATGCCAGGTAGGAAGTATGACCTTTATTTGAGAGGCAAAGGGGTGCTCCTGATGAATTTTGAGCAGAGAAATGATATAATTTGAGTTCTGCTTTTAGAAAACTTATTTAGCTCTTATGTGTTGAACAGGCTAGGATATTGAGGAACTCATTTAGGGGGCTATCCAAATTATGTTAACAATGATGTTTTCTATTTGTATACTGCTTTAGAATTTATTGAGCACTATCATTTATATTAACTTATTTATTTCTCAAACTTCACTGTAAGTGAGGCAGATTAGAGAGTTTTACCTTACATTTGGAAATATGGACAATTGTTCTAAGTAAATTAAACAACATGCCTTGACCTCTGAGTTACTATGTTTGACAACTAGGTGTAAAGCCAGAAATTTTGTGCTCTATTTTGTCATGTATCTTCTGGACAAAACTAAACAAAAATAACCCTGTATTTTTATAAAGCTTAGAGTTTATAAAGTGTTTTCATGGAATAATCTTAATGAAGTGGCATTAATATAACTGAAAACAAACAATCCATACCCCAAACAAGCACACAAACAAAAAGGATGCTTGACAATATGCCTGATAATGAGTTTAAAGGAATGATCATAAAGATCCTCACTGGGCTGGAGAGAATAGATGAACTCAGTGAGTATTTCAATAAATAGATAGAAAATGTAAAAATGAACCAACCAGGGTTGAAGAAAACAATAACAGAAATGCAAAATACACCAGAGGGAATCAATAGTACATTTGTGGATGTGGAAGAATGGATCAGTGGCCTGGAAGACAAGTTAGTGGAAAGCACCCAAGCCGAACTGTGAAAAGAAAAAAGAAAATATAATTAAAAAAAAATTAGGCTAGTTCAAAGGACCTCTTGGATAACACCAAGAAAAAAAGTCCACATAATACGGATCCCAGAAGGAGAGGAGAGAGAGAGAGAGAAGCAGAAAACTCATTTGAAGAAATAATAGAAAAAAGAATGCTTGAGAAAAGTGAATAAATGAAGGAAAGTAGGAAAACAAACATTGTGCTGCATGAACTTTTATTACACCATTACTTTTTTTATGGTGGCTAGTAAATCTGTATTTTGCAGATGAGGAAATGGAATCATAAGGATGTTGAATGACTTTCTGAAAGTCACATAACTTTTCAAAAGTCACTTCTAAGATATAAACCCAGATTTGTCTGATTCCTAAGGTAGAGGAAATCATAGCTATAAGGATAATGGTATTGATGGCTATTGTGTTGTTGTGATACAAAATGATAATAAAAGCCAAGCTTACTACAGCTATTGACAACCAAAAGGTCCCTTTGGTTATATACAGTGAAGTTTTCATATTCTTTAGCAATGGAGTGGAGAAAGCCAAGAATCAAGCCTAGGACTTAAAAAAAAAAAAAAAGGAGGGGCGCCTGGGTGGCGCAGTCGGTTAAGCGTCCGACTTCAGCCAGGTCACGATCTCGCGGTCCGTGAGTTCGAGCCCCGCGTCAGGCTCTGGGCTGATGGCTCGGAGCCTGGAGCCTGCTTCCGGTTCTGTGTCTCCCTCTCTCTCTGCCCCTCCCCCGTTCATGCTCTGTCTCTCTCTGTCCCAAAAATAAATAAAAAACGTTGAAAAAAAAAATTAAAAAAAAAAAAAAAGGATGGAACTAAAAGTCAGTTAACTGTCTAACAAAGGCAGGTTTCTTATACTGAGATGAGGGACATGGTTCGGAAAATCCAGGACCCTGATACATGGTATGGAATTTTTATGAGGATGCTTTCAAATGTTTTTATATTCTGAATCCTCTGAACCTGTAGACAAAGTCCACCTTCCTGATTAAGAGCCAACATACACTGAGGAGTCCAGTTCTAGCACCTAGAAAGAGCATAGACATCTTGTTTTACCTTTAACTTTTATTACATCATTACTATCCCATATAGTAGATATTAAATATGCATTTTGTAGATGAGAAAATCCTATATGTGATGTTTTTTAGGCCTGATTCAAGAGAATTATAAATCTTTAAGCTTGCCTGGCAGGGCTTATGGGGGAAAGCTGCCCACCCCATTTCAGACTTGGTACACAGCCAGTACATTGCAGTTTTCTGGAAGTCATTGTAGTCAAGGACTCAAGCACTCTGGTCCAGCCATGTTCATATGTATATCTATATTTGAGCCAAAGAGCCTCCACCAAGACCTAGTTATTAGGGGGCTTTGGCTGAGGCACTTTTTTCCACTTTGAGTACCTCTTTACTGCTAATCCTTCCTCCTCTGCCTACCCCTTGTCCATAGATCCATAAAGAGGTAGTAGTCTTCTGTTAGTAATCCCTGGACAGTAAGACAATTCCCCCTGTCTGCACTGCATTCACCTAACACCATCCCAATGCCATTTTGTGGGGAAAAAATTCAACACTGGGGAGCTAACACCTCTTTTTTGCCTCTTGTGTTTACTGTTGCAGTAAGTAAATAAAGGCTTAATTTTTACTTTCAGTTTCTCTCAGTGTCCTAACTGACCACCACTAAACCTGATTGCATGACAAAATTGGCACAGACAGCAGAAATGTCAATTGCACGAAATGTAATTCTGGAATAGCAAGAGTAAAAAGCCTGAGGGTCCACTGGGCACCATTGGCCATGCTAATGTACCTTTCTTGAGGAGTGCTAGAAGATTGTTTACAGAAATTTTTCACTTCTAAGGAAGATCACTCATCTTTCTCTTTAGCCCCTGACTCCCTAGTTGAGCTTGCCCAGTGGCTCAAACTAGAAACCCAACCAAGGGTCTCAAAGAAAATTATGGAAGCATTTCCCTAGCTATTGCTTATGGTCTTCCTACAATGGGACCAAAAAGTGTCAGATAACTCTCTTGCTGAGTTATGTCTAATGACTATTGCTATCTTTGTGCAGATCCCTGGTGTTAATGGATGTCCTGTGACATAGCAGGTTGCTGATAATTGTGTGTCCTGTGAAAACTCATGTAAAGCCCTTTGGAATTACTTTGCCTAGCAGCCCAAAGAAACCTTAGAGATGTGATTAGTTTGTCTCTACAATGAAGGAGGTCATTTGTTAAACTCAGTGAAGGATAGGGCACCTTCTAGGGTGTGTTACTATAGTCTCCCCTTCAGAGTGTCCCATCAGAGGCCACATTGCCTAAGGGGGAAGAGGGAGCAGGGAGAAAGGAAGAGTGAAATATCCAAGATCCTCTTTCCTCAGATGGTATTATTTTGAGATCAAAAAGTTTGGTTCACTGTGACAAGTTCCCTGCCACTGAAAAACATGTTTGGATTATCCTCACAGAGGCTATTATGGTTGATGGTTTCTTGGGTCTGCAGTGAGTTATTGAAAACAACTCTGGTCTCTGATGAGACCATTTACCAGACTCAGATTGCTAGGTTTGTCCATGCTGCTCCTGCTAGTTAGCCAGCCTAGTTAAACATCCTCATGAGGTCAAGTCAATCAGTTCATGACACAATATGAGTCTTGATTGGCAAGTTTCTCAGCATGGAAAAAGTGGTAATGCCAAAATAGCAAATCTTGGCCACCAGAAAGAGTAGCATAAGAGTAATAAACAGACATGGTTTACTAGATGATGCAGGCCAGGGTTTTCCCAAAAATATATTTGCATTCGGTTTCTTGTGAAAGGGGTCTTAAAGAAGGAGATTGATGGGCTCCCTATAAACAAATTTGCAGCTGGGTACCCAGCCACAGAGGTGACTAACAGGTGCCTTGCTCAGTTCTTCATGGTAATGACCATGTGACTAATGCAGATACTATCTTCTAATGATACCTCTTCTGGTGAATCTAGAGATGAATTGGAGAGACCCATCAAGATTTACCTGAACTTCTCAGCTTTTAAAAATAAGACAAAGGGTTAGGTTAAGGTCTTATGCCTCCTGGGATGATTAGGGGTCCTATGTAAAAATTAGGGTTCTATGAGAAGGTGGGGGAGAATTGTACTTCTTGAGCCTTTGGATACAGTGCATAGGTGGCTATGGTCTCTGCAATCCTTGACACAAGGATAAGGAAAGAACATGTAATGAATTCTGGTTTTGGGCCTGAGACCACCATCACTGGAACCCTTGCCTAAGCCTGGCTAGGGATAAGTCCATTTGGGTCCCTACAAACCTCCATTGTTATGTATCCCACTACTGAATGGTATAGTTGTATTGTCTATGTGCATTATTGCTCATCTCAGCTCCCATACCTTGATGGAATTAGCTGCTAATAATCCTAATAGAATGATTGAGATCATTTTAGTTGGGTGTGTGGAAAACTGTGACCCTGCCTGACTACTGTCCCTAGTGTTAGTCTTTCTCAAAAACAATTATCAGTTGCTTATGGGACAAAAACAAATAACTGCCCTCATTGCCGAGTTTAAGGAAATCAAAGTCCTCTGTAAGACTATTTCTGCATTTGAGAGTTCCATCTATCCTGTACATATGACCTCTAGTACCTGAAACTCATCTTTGAATATTGGTAACTAGTGCCATAGTGCCACACCTTTGGCACACATGCAGTACCAGACAATGTGACTATTGCCCCAGCCAAGGGAATTTGATGTATGGCAACTGATAATCATAAATGCTTTTTTTTCCCCCAACATATCCCTCTATCACAACCTTGGTCAATTTAACCTTATGGAAAATTAGTTGCAATACAACTTTAATGTCCTTTCACGAGTCTACATAACTTTTTTGGCTACCTGCCATCACTGGGTAGACTGTGATCTAGAAAAACGTTCCTTTTCCAGAGGGAGTTCTAGACTTATTGATGACATCCTCCTGGTGGGCTCAGACAAAAGCACTGCCCAATAAGGACTGGAAGCCCTTATCCACATGGATAGGGATCCACATGCAGCCACATGCAGCCACACAGCTGGGGCATTAACACCGATGAGATACAAGGTCCTAGTACCCAAGTCAAGTTCCTGGATATTAGGGGCGTGCTTTCCATTCCAGAGGAGATGACTGCTAGAGCATTAGTTATCTTTGCACTGACAGATAAAAAAGAGGCCCAGCAGTTAGTATGTCTATTTAGCTATTGGCACTCACATAAACCCTGCATGTAGAACTTGATGACATCTATCTACCAGATTAGCAGAAAGGCTGCTAACTTTGTGTGGACACCTGACCAACAGTATGCTCTGGAGGCCCTCCAATGGGCTACCTAGGCTGCCCTTTCTTTGATTCCCATTGATCCACATTTACCATTTGAGTTATTGGTCTTAGCAACCTCTCAGTTCACCAATTGGGAGTTATAGCAGAGGGATATCACTATGGACCAGCAATGCTATTGGGATTTTGGACCCTTAAGCTCTTGGAATAAGCTAAAAGCTATACACCCCTTTTGAGAAGCAATCATTGGCTTCTTATTACACCTTGGTGGGTACTGAATACATGACCCATGGCCATGAAGTAGACTCACAGTCAGAAATCCCAGTCATTCCATGGGTCTGAGCAGGGGCCTCAAATTGTGAAATGGTGGCTTTGGGATTCTCAGAAAATGGTACACACAGGAGGGGGAAAAGCCTGGCCCACCTGGGGTCTTGCAAAAATGAAAGACCTCAGACACCATGGGTCTCACGAATGCTCCTCCACCCCATAGGAATATAGTTCAACGAGCTCTGTGTCTAGTGGCTCAGTAGAGACCCAAATATAGAGACTTTCAGGACCATACATGGGCTTGGTTCACTGATTGCTCCTCCTGATTAACTTTTACTAGGATTGAATGAGATGCAGCTGCCATCCGACTTGACAGAGACCTGTCTCTTATGGAGCATGGTGAATGATGCTTAGGATAATTGGCAGAGCTAGGACACATGGGTGGCTCAGTTGGTTAAGTGTCCGACTTTAGGTCAGGTCATTATCTCATGGTTCATGGATTTGAGCCCTGCATAAGGCTCTATGCTGATAGCTCAGAGCTAGAACCTGCTTCAGATTCTGGGTCTCCCTTTCTCTCTGCCCCTCCCCAGCTTGTGCGCTCTCTCTCTCTCTCTCAAAAATAAATAAACATTTTTTTTAAAAAAAGGATAATTGGCAGAGCTTCATGCAGTATGGATGGCTATCCAGACCACCTCAGCAAATGAGCCGTGCTATATTTTCATTGACTCATAGGCTGTGATTAATGTCCTGGCTGTTGGTTTAGGCCACTGGAAAGTCCTGGACTGGCATATAAAATAAGCTCCTTTTGGGGGATAAGACATTTGGATCAAAATGTGTTTTGTTCTGAATAAGCTTTTTTGTTATTCATGTCACTAAAAAGACCACTGTATTGATAAAGGGAAACATAATCAATAAGCAGACCCCTTTTGTGAACTAAATATGAAAAATGAATTGTTTTCTGCCCCAGAGCCAGCATATGTGCAAGCAGTTGCTTCCTGAGTCCATGAGAAATGGAAAATGGAAATTCAGTCATCATCCTAGATAGGACCTAGGCAGATACAAACTACCACTATTAATCAGAAGATACTGAAATAGTGTGGAAAAGCTGGCCTGCCAGCTATATCCTAAGTAAGGCTAAAAATACTGCCCAAGGACCGTTCTCTTGAACCAACAGGCCAGGGTCTTCTTTATAGATAGATCACTGTGGGCCTCTCATCCCATGCAGAAGGTTCTACTGAATCTTAACTGTGTTTACTTTTTCTCCGGGTTTGGCTTCACCATCTCTGTATTCTTCTGACTCAGGCCCATCATCTAGGCCCTAGAAAGCCATTTTTTTTTCTTGGTTTCCCTGAGCACATTGCCTCTGATAATGGACCTGATGATGATAACGGATTTCTAGCTCAAGGTGCAAACAATGGGCCCAATTATGGAGAGTAACAATGAACTCTCCCTGCTCCATAAAACTTCCAGGATTCAGGGATTGCTTAGCATTTAAATGGACAATTAAAGGACAGACTTAAGAGGTACATAGGAGAGGATGGGGTAAGCCCAGCATAGACTACGTATTTCAGGTGAGTAGTCTGGACTCTCAATGCAACAATTCCTCAAAAGGGTACTTTTCGTATCCTTCTTTGACCAAGGTGCACAGCTATTCCTTCAACTGTATACTCTTCCTTCGGGATTATAGATACCTTGGACTCCATGGGGGACTTCCATGCCACTGACCCTTTACTGAAGACCCAAATTGGTGGAAGATTAGGATGGCAATTAAACAGCAAGGGGTGGGAGACAGTTATCTCTTTCTCTATTTACCCCCTGGAGACAGAGCATGGGTTTTGGCCTACAAGGATCTTGAAGATATTGACCATTAATTTAAGTTCTCTAGTTCAACATTTTCCTTAAGACGACCTTGCCACTTGGCCCTGAGTAGCCCTGCAGAATGGATATAAGTACAGTAAAACCTTGGATGACAAGTAATTTGTTCTCCGAGTGTTCTGCAAGACGAGCAAACATTTCTAATAAATTTTAACCTGATAAAAAAGTGATGTCTTACAATATGAGTAGTGTGTGATGCCAAATGTCACATGATCACAACTGAGCCAATGGTTCTTCTCTCTCTCTCTCACTACAGGATTGTGGGTGATCATCTCCTATGCTCAGATGCTTGGTCTTAGACCATGGTGTTTGGCAGAAATCAGTGATTTTTCAGAATGGTGGAAGGTGCCCACAACTGGAACTAGTGTATTTTTGGTCACTTCAAAGCACCTGTGGATAGTCCTTTGATTTTTCATATAAGAGTAAGCTTAGGAATGCTTTGCTTCATTCTAGGTCAGGCTGCATGCAGATATAGCCTCTTGCCTCTGCTGCCTTATTGCCAGTTACATTAAATACAGTACATGACAAGAGTTTATTAATACTGTACTATAGTCAACATCCACGTGAGTGTATATAATGGCCCCAATGCAGAAATAGATTCAATTGAGCCAATAGATTGAGTGATTCCATTAGTGATAATGAAAGTTGTCCTACACAATAACCCTCCTCTCTCTTGTCTCCCTCACACCAGCCATGAAGGTTTTCAAAGGTAAGTGCAGGTTAATTTGTTTATTTTTCTTTATATTTTGTATTGTATTATTTTGTATTATATTACAGTATTATAATAACTTTTATGAATACTTTTGGGTTGTGGAATGAATCATCTGAATTTCCATTATTTCTTATGGGGAAATTCACTTTGATATATAAGTGCTTTGGATTACAAGCATGTTTCTGGAACATGGTTTTACTGTATATAAAATAAAAATTATACTAAACCACAAAAGGATCTAAGCCAGAAGGTTTACTGGAAGGTTTCCTTGCCCACAATAGGAAAAAACTGCCCAAGTTGCTGTTGATGGGGAACAATTCTCCCAATTGATAGCATATGAACATCTTCAATCTGGGAGCTCAGATATGGGGAAAGGAGAATTAGGTATTTAACTTCCACTCTTTTTGCTCCACAGAGTAGCTTGTGTTGGCTCCTGCATCACCGGATTCATTGGTGTATCCATATAGGTAGCTGCCAGCACCATGAATTTGATGAGCTATCAGATATGTCACCCCCTGCCTAATCCTACAGATAAAAACATCTGATTGTTGTACTCCTGAATATCACAAATGGACATTTCTTTAATCATGTACCTTTCTGGTACCCTGGGTACAGCAACCTTATTATCTGGATTTGATGTATTGCTGCATTTGAACTCTGATACTGCAGAACAAAATGCTTGCCACTTCTGCCAACTCACTCCTGTCAAAGATTGTGGCAAATGAAACATCTGGAGGAGGGGGCATGGGATCGATTATTGGGGCCATTTTGTTTACAATGGTGCTCCTGCTATGCATAGATGTAGTTATTCTTTCGTTGTCTAGGTCATCCAATTGGAAAAGTTATGTGAAGCCTGTCCATGACCGTGGCTGAGGTCATTAGTGATACCATCTCAGCTTTGGAGGAGCCTATGTGCGTTGGTCTTGGTAGTGCTGGACAATCGCACAAGCCTCTAACTCTTGTTGGCCAGCAAGGAAGGAGTGTGCCACTGCCAAAGTCTTGTGCTGCACCTGAATCAAGGAAACTGACAAAGTAGAACAGTACATTATGAGGCTTAGTGGGAGGCTTCCTGGATCTCTAGCGTAGACCCTAATGGGCTATGAGGCATCTTTTTCTGGTTTGGAAATGGTTAAGGCCCATGACTGTGTTCATTACTCCTGGTAGGCTCGATCATCCTGCTTGGGGTGATTTTGACTGTGGCTCTGGTCTGCTGTTGCCTCGGATAGATTAACCTGTTACGGTCATAGTCCCTCGGTGTTCAAATCATTTGAGTCCTTGACAGGGTAGCCTATGCTACTCTCTCAAGTAGCATAAAGGATCAAGAGATAAAGTTGAGGAGTTCATCTCAAGGCCAAAATTCTAGGTAAGATTTTTTAGGCCTAACCCCAGGCAATTATAAGGCTTTTCTTGGCAGGTCTCGTGGGGAGAAGCTGCTCTCCCCACATCAGATCTGGTGCACAACTAACACATTGCAATTTTCTGGAGGGAGCTGCAGCTGAGAATTCATGCACTTCTGGGGTAGCCACGTTCATATGCATATCTGTATTCCTAGTAGAGGTGCCCCTACTGAGACTTCCTTATTGGGGGTCTTGGCTGAAGTACTTTTCTCACTTTGATGAGTAACTTTCCCTTTCTAGCAAGTCCATGGGTCCATAAAAAGACTGGAACCTTTCATTCAGGACTCCTTGGCAGTAAGATGATTACCCCAGGCTGCTTGTATCTATCTGACTTCATCTAGTGCTGATTTATAGGGGGAAAAGAGAACACCGGAGAGCTGGCACTCCTTTTTGCCTCCTGTTTGCACTGTTGTGGTAAATGAATAATGGTTTGATTGACATTTTCAGTTTGGATAATTGTCATAATTGAATACCTCAACAACTGATCACATAACTTCCTCTACCCTCCCTTTAGGAAGACAATGCTTCCTTCCCTCCCAAGGCAATATATGCTGTCTTCAAGATACACCCCATCTCCCCTCCTGACTATGTCCTACAGCTGGGGTTAAGTTGCAGCATCACCCAGCTGGGGAGGTGATGATCCTGATGAGGGGGCAGAGGGATTGTATATACCAGAGTATCTGTGAGAAATAGCCAGCATGTACCAGCAGGAGCTGGAAGAATACATGTGGGGCTGGATTTGAAGTTGCTAGATCAAAGTGGTTGAAAGATAAATTTGGATAGAAAATAGTTTATTGCCTTGAAAGCATTCTCCTGACATACATAATGTAACACTCTGGCAAGAACCCAAGATCATGTACATTGCTACTAGCACAGTGGCTAGAGCATGCAATAAGCAAATGCCAACACTTGGAAAGTTGCAATGTCATGGAGGAAAGTAGAGAAAAGGATTGGCATGGAGGAAAGTAGAGGTAGGAATTAAAGGCTTTGGGGAAGTGAATGTGTTGGGAGAGACACACTGTGTGTGGCCATAAGAACTTCCAGATTATTATATTTCATGAGAAGACAAAGAGGACGCAGAATTTACCAAGACTGTGTAAAAGAATTTGCTGATGCAACAGACACAAGCCTCACTACACTTGGGCAGTAGTGGCTCTCTTCTTTAGATGTGGGCTGGTGGCAGGACAGGCTCTGACCCGAACTTGGATCACTGAGAGAATGGAAAGGACAGGCCTCTGTAACAGTGGAAACCAAGAATTGGGACTTAATTGCCAAAAGCCAGGGGTCCATAGGAATTGTAATGAGCATTTGGGGGTAAAGTGGCAGCTGAGGGGCTGATATTCAAAAAGTTCTGAAAATGGTTAACAGAATGTAACTTCCCTACAACAGACTAGATGGGCAGCTGTAAGGGTCTTACTTAGCTTGTATTAGCAGAAGAAATCCAGGATAGATTGTTGGGAGGTTAAGGATTGTCCCCCAAATAGAAGATCAAACTCCCTAAGTCAGTATCCAACCCTGGGTTAGCTCTCATTGACAAAGATGTCCTGTCCCTGGGGGAAAGGACTCTGCAATGCCATGGCAACCATACATAGTGATGTCTTTCCCAGTGTTCCTCAAAGGAACCTATGGCATTTTATCAGCTAATAGTTCTCTGGGGGAAAGAGAAGAGCTAAACATTTTAAGGATTGTAGTAAATAGAGTCTCCCTTAATATTTGATATTTGGAGAGCTGAAGCAACATCATGACATTCCTGTTAGAGTGAGGGCATATAAGGTGCAGGTGATGAATGAACTTTAGAAAGTTCTGGCTTACAGTGGATCCAATAGGTCTATTCACACACAAGATTATAACCTCTTCAGTCTCCAAGTGTATAATCTCCTATCTAATTGTCATCCCCTCTGTCCTCAAAAGCACAATTAGGATACATACTTTGCAGTAGATAGCACACCCCCTCTATTGGTTCCTAAGCCTCTAAGGTACTAATTATTATAATGAGGGAGCCTAAGTGGAAGCCTCCAAAATTCACACAAACACAGATAACAAATAAAAAATAATACTGCACCCAGGGGTGGGAAGTATAGGGAGTGGGAGTGGTAGGTGGGATTAGCCCCTGGCGGGGGGGCTACTTTTGAGAAGCTAAAGAATTTAATGATGATTGCCCCCATCATATCCATGTTTAATTCACCAGAATGTCCCCTGCAGAAACAGAATAGACCCTGGAAAGTAAGTGTAGACTACCACAAACTCAACTAAGTAATAGCCACATATTTCAGTGGCTGTGCCACATATGGAATCTGCTAGAGCAGACAAAGATGGCTTCAAACTCCACTTCGGCATCTGCTTGAAGGGAAGCCAAAGTGCAACAGGGAGGGATTGCAGAATATGGTGATTTCTATTCTCATTTCAAAGGGAAAATCAAGGCAGGTATAATTCAGAATTAAAAAAAAAAAGAAAAGAAAAGAAAAAATAAAAGTAAGTATGTCTCTCAATCTTTCTCCTGGCCACCATTTCATTTTGCTGTTAATTTTAGAAACAATTCACTCTCAAACACATAGACAGACATACAGGCAGACGATAGGCAAACCAACAGACTTTCTATTACAAGCTAAGTATTCATGACCATCCCTAGCTTCTGGGCATCATTATTTATGAGATGCGGCATGCATGATGTATCGATACTAACCTGTGAGAAAAACATGAATCCTAAACAATTTCTAGAATACTGAGTGCATCCTACTTTCTTTCAACATTTTTTCTTAGACTTACCTGCGTGTATATCACATTATCACCTGAATATATTTTCTTTATAATGTTAAGGAAAAAAGATATACTAACACAAGGTGCTCTCTGTGGTCAAGGTGCCAAAGAGAAACTAAACATCTAGAGGCTTTTGGTGGGGACCAAAAGGGCATATATCTGTTAATCATAAAGGATTGTGATATCTGTCACTTATTCTATGAAAGAACATTTGGGCTGTAAGCATAGTGGACCTCTTGTATTTCTTCATCCAGAAGCACCCTGCCACCACATTCTTTATCTAAAAAACTATGAAATTATTTCATCTTTGTAGAATGATTGGATTTTTACAACTACATGTCTGTTTCACTATGGATAACTTTAATTTGGTATGTTTCAGATGATGCTCTATTGAACTCTTTGTTTTCTTCTCTGGCAGTGGCAGTAATCAGGGCTGTGGCACAGGTTTTTGTCAGGTGGTTCCTTGAACAAAGGTCCCTGAAGCAGGAGCACATGGGGGTTGAATTCTCTCCATGAATCCTGACTTGATATTGGATCAATATGAGAAAGGGGTGCTCTTTGGTAATTTATCTACCCAGAGATGGCAACTTTTCCTAATTCATACAAAAGCATTTTATGTACTATTGGTACTTTGCCCATTGGTTCAGGTAGTCAAATTGTTAATTGATATTTCTCTGTTTAACAATAAAATATATGTTAGGGTTTGATGGTCTCTACTGTACAACTTGAATACTTTTATTATCAATGGGTGAAAGCTTATCAATTTGAAAAGGCATGTTTTCCTAATCTTGTCCTCTTTGAAATAAACTTACTTTCAAATGAAGTATTAGCTCTTAATTTCATAATTTCTTCCTTGGGAAATTTCCAGACTATTCTAGCTTTAGTCATTGGTAATAACTTAAAATTTTACAAGCAATTTGCTCTTTTTTCTTGTGAGTTAAGCTAAATACACACCCATTTTTAAAAGCTTACATGTTCTAAGCTTGAGGGAAGATAGTATCCACTTCCTTTTGACAAAAGGAAGAAGAAATATTTGTGTATTAATAATAAAGGAACCTGGGGCGCCTGGGTGGCGCAGTCGGTTGAGCGTCCGACTTCAGCCAGGTCACGATCTCGCGGTCCGTGAGTTCGAGCCCCGCGTCAGGCTCTGGGCTGATGGCTCGGAGCCTGGAGCCTGTTTCCGATTCTGTGTCTCCCTCTCTCTCTGCCCCTCCCCCGTTCATGCTCTGTCTCTCTCTGTCCCAAAAATAAATAAAAAACGTTTAAAAAAAAATAATAATAATAAAGGAACCTGACATTTGTTACTTTTTTACTTCCCAAAGCCCTTAAACACCAAACCCACTACATAACTAGAATGTAAAGCTGCTTGAATGCAGATTTTTACGTGTTGGCCCATAAAAGAGGGCTAGTACATAGTAGGTACTCAATAAATACTCGTCATACAAATGAATAACATCATGCCTCAAACCTGAAAAAAAATTCTAACCTTTAGAAATCATATTTTCATTACCATTTCTGATTTCTCATATAAAGACAGACTCAAGGGGCACCTGGGTGGCTCAGTCGGTTAAGTAGCCAACTTTGGCTTAGGTCATGATCTTGTGGTCTGTGGGTTCAAGCACCGTGTTGGGCTCTATACTGAGCCTGGAGCCTGCTTCAGATTGGGCTCAGAGCCTGGAGCCTGCTTCAGATTCTGTGTCTCCCTCTCTCTCTGCCTCTGCCCCCACTCGCACTCAGTCTCTCTCTCTCTCTCAAAATAATAAACAAACATTAAAAAAATACAGACTCAACGAAGCAAATTTTCCATACTATATATCAAGAGATCCAGGCAATGCACCATGGCATCCATTGCACAGAATGCTATGAAGAGAAAATGCAATTATATGTGATAATAATGTATGTTCCAGATACTATATAAAATAGTATCTATAATAATGTATGGGACATTATAAGTTTTTAATATATGTTAAAATATATACAGTAAAGTAATAATTTATATTTCATGTATAATTATGTATAATTAAACTTATACCTCATTTACTCTTCCCTAATTTTTTATTGTAGTAATAGTTCATATCCATTTGAGTACCATTAAACAAAATGAGCAAATTTTTTTTTTGTATATCTTATATCATACTTTTGCTGCAGCACCCAATGTTTTGGATGCTTTCCAGTATTTATTCATCAAACAAGTCAGAAGAGTAGAATGAGTTACAGATAGTCTCTGACTTATGATGGTTCAATTTACACTTTTTTTGACTTTCCATGGTGTGAAAGTGATACACATTGGGTAGAAATTGTACATTGAATTTTGATATTTTCCTGAACTAGCGATATATGATCTAATACTCTTTCCTGATGCTGGGCAGTGGCAGTGAGCTACAGCCCCCAGCCAGTCAGGCCATCATGAAGGTAAACAATCTGTATAGTTAAAACCATTTTGTTCTTTACTTTCTGTAAGTATTCAATAAATTACATGAGAAATTCAGTGCTTCATTGTAAAATAGGCTTTGATGGTTGTGCCCAACTGTAGGCTAATGTAAGAGTTTTGAACACATTTAAGATAGGTTAGGCTAAGCTACAATGTTCAATAGGTTAGGTGTCTTAAATGCATTTTGCACCTACAATATTTTCAACAGGTGATGGGTTTATTGGAGTGTAGGTCCATCATAAGTTGAGGAAGATTTATACTTTTTAAAATTTATTTAAGAGAGAGAGAGAGGAAGGGAGGGAGGGAGGGAGGGAGAGAGAGAGAGAGAGAGAGAGAGAGAGAGAATGATCTAGGGAGGGACAGAGATAGAGGGAGAGACAGAATCCCAAGCAGGCTCCAAATTATCAGCACAGAGCCCAATGTGGGGCTCAAACTCATGAACCGTGAGATCATGACCTGAGCCGAGATCAAGAGTTGAACGCTTAACCCACTGAGCCACCCGGGTGCCCCAAGATCTATACTTTTAATCATACTTTAATGGAAGCAGAATAATAAATCGGTACATTTGAAACAAATTCTTTTGCTATTTTTTTCTTAGAAAATTATATACTATGGTTCCTTCACATTATCTCCAGTTAGCATTACTTAGATTCAAACTTCAACACTATAAACAAACAAACAAACAAACAAATAAATACCTATATTAATGAGGAATAATTCAGTTAGATGACCTACATTCAGGAGTTCAAACTAGGGTTGAAATCATAAACATTATGTATAATCATGAAAATGTCCAGTTTTTACATGGGAGAAATATGGATGGTGTATTGGCTATATATTCTGGTTATTATCAGCACATATACGGATTTCTATAAATCAGTATGCCAATACTATGCTAAATATTAAAAATATATTGAATTAATTTTAGTAATTTCTGTCACGTTAATATTAATAATGGATCACGTTTAAATCTTGACAGTAAAGGATTAAGATAATGATAC
This sequence comes from Neofelis nebulosa, assembly GCF_028018385.1. NCBI lineage: Eukaryota > Metazoa > Chordata > Mammalia > Carnivora > Felidae > Neofelis > Neofelis nebulosa. Next base: position 42,951,680 of record NC_080791.1, on the reverse strand, counting down.
CCAGGGGCGCCTGGGTGGTTCAGTTGGTTAAGTGTCTGACTTCAGCTCAGGTCATGATCTCACGGTTCATGGGTTTGAGCCCTGCATCGGGCTCTGTGCTGACAGCTCAGGGCCTAGAGCCTGCTTCTGATTCTGTGTCTTCCTCCCCTCAGCTCCTCCTCTGCTCACACTGTGTCTCTCTCTCAAAATAAAGATTTAAAAAATTAAAAAAAAAAGATAATGATACCCAAATTAAACAGTGACTATTTTATCTTGTCCAGAAATAGAAAACTGATTTGAAAATGTATTGCAGGCTGAGCATTTCTTCCTCCTTGATCTGTTATAAAAAGGACATACTACAGCACCAGAAATGTAAGCCCATTAAAAGAGGGAACAAGATTCAGTATCTCAAATGAGGTAACAACTAAACAGAGGCAAATTTGGATGTTTAAAAGAAAATGAATCTATACAAAGGTAAAATTATACCCTAACTCTAGAAAACTTTATTTTCCAAACCAATCCTATCTTCTGCTATGATCCAATATGAAAAAAGTCATTACTAATGCATATATGTATTTCAATAAGCTGATTTGACTGTACATGTTGCTTTCAATGAAATCCTAATTTTAATCTGAGGGCACTATTGTGTTTTTAAGGTTGAGATCTATAATAACATTTATATTTTTGTTTCTTATGAAAAGTATTTCAATGGTTTAATCTACAGGAATATTCTTTTCCCAAAACTTAATGAAAACTCTCATTCAGTGCTGTTGGTAATAGAAACCAGTACAGCTACTTTGGAAAACAGTTTGACAGTTTCTTAAAAAGCTAAACATAATCTTATCATACAATGCAATAGTCATGCTGGTATCTATTTAGTCAACTGATTTGAAAACTTATTTCTACACAAACAACTTGCACAAAAAGGTTTATAAAATCTATATTCATAATCACCAAAACATGAATGCAACCAAGAAGTCTTCAATAACTGAGTGGATAAATAAATGTGATATAGCCAAACAATGTGGTTCTATTCAGCAATATAAAGAAATTAGCTATCAAGCTGTGCAAAAACATGGATGAATCTTCAAGGTATATTTCTAAGTGAAAGAAGTCAATCAACAAAAGTTACATACCGGTATGCCATTTGGGAAGTGGCAAAACTATAGAGGTGATAGACAGATCAGTAGTTGCCAGCAGTTTGGGAGGAAAGAAGGTTGAATAGGTAAAGCACAGGGAACATTTTTAAAAGAATTCTTTAAATAGCCTGTATGATTCTGTAATTGTGAATACATGACTTACATGACACTACACATTTCTCAAAGCCCATAGACTTTTATAGAACAAAGAATAAATCCTAATGTAAGCAAATAATCATATAGTGATATATCTATATAATATAAAGAGACTTATTATAAGGGATTGGCTCACGTGATTATAGAGGCTGAGAAGTTTCAAGATACACAGGTCATAAGCTGGAGACTTGGAGACCCAAGAGAGCTGAATTGTAGTTCTGGTAGGTTTGCAATCCAAGAAGAGCCATGTTTTGGTCTGAGTCCACAAGGCTGGAAAATACCAATATTTCAGCTCAGGCATGGAGGCAGGAGGAATTATATTTTAGTCTTTTTGTTCTATTCATGTCTTCAGTTGATTGGATGAGGATCACCTGCATTAGGAAGGGCAATCTGCTTTACTCAGTAGATCAATTCAAATGTTAATCTCATACAGAAAGATTTTCACAGACACATTCAGAGTAATAGCTGGCTAACTGTCTGGGCATTCTGTGGTCCAGACAAGTTGACACATAAAAATAACTATCACATAGGCTGTAACAAAGGAATCTAATTACATTACAAATGTATGAAACAACCTCGTTGAGCAGGTAGAGGCAAAACATGCTGATCTAAGTAGCTTTGGAAATGAGTAGAGACTATAAAACTACAGGAAAAAGAGCTGAACATAAGCACCATGCCTTTGGTTAATAAGATTCTTTCCCATGGAGTTACAAGTTAATAATTCTGAAACTACTGACATGCCTACTGGACTTGAATACTTACGTGTTATAGATAGTGGATGGTGGGAGTGTATCTTGTGCTACCATTCAACTTATTACTGGTAGGTTCCAGAAATAGCCCCATTTTACAAAGAAAGGAAGTTAATTCATTTGAAAATTATAGTAAGATTGCCAGGACCCAGGTTAAATAATTTGCAGTCACACTTTTCCTGGCTGAGTAGTATTTAGCTGTGCAGATGCATTCAGTGAGAAAACAGATAAATTCATTAAGATTTGGGTTTCTGCTAGATGAGTGGCACAGAAAGACAGATGAGGAAAAAAGGAAAATAATGAGCTACAAAACACTTTTTAAAATAGTTTTTATATTTTAGTTGAAAATCAATATATCTCCCTTCCGATTTATACATTCCTTTGGAATGCCCTTCCATTTCACATATTTTGATTGTAGGGAAATCATAGAGCAAAATGAAAATTTACTTTTTAAAAATTAGATTCCAGTTGGCACTGTTTGATAATTGAGAGATCATTTTATAATTCTGGTTAATTTTTACTTTTTTAAAAAAATTGAAAACTATATTTTAGCTGCACTTATTTGAAATAAAAATTAATATATTAAAGTATTGATCTGCCTGGCTAATAATAAACTTCAAGCCCTTGAATATCATTTGTAAGGTCTGTGATTGCAAAACTTTTTATATTTGGCTTGAATGTATTTTAGTTTTTTTAACTTAAAGATCCTACTTTGAACTGATTTGAATAAAACTGTATGGAATTACATATCATAACATCAATTTACATTAAAATAAAGAATATTAGAATACTGTTAAAACAGAGGTAAAATATTCTGACCTATGTAGTAACTCAGGGAATACTTAATTCTGAATCACATATAATGTGTACATATATTGCTAGATATAACAAGAGTTGAAATTTTGCTGGTGTCAGTGAACCAGATGGCTGGTCATTTTTCTTTAGTTATGAGGCAAAGTTAAGAAACAAAGCTGTCACAAAGTGTTTCATCAGCCCATCAAACCACAGACTCAAGAGTGAAAATTTTCATTATGCATAATGCAAGACACCTAACCATTCTTATTTCACTGAATTTCAATAGATATCCAATTCAGAAAGAAATAATTCAGAATATTATGTGATTTTCCTTATGGCTCTAGAGGATGCCAATATCAATTCAAGGCAATAATCACATTATGAGTTGGTAATATATTGTGCATGTTTATATGAAAGATTTTCATTGCAGAATGCACCGATAACGTAGGGTTTCAACAAATCTGTCTTTAAAAAAATCCTCTATGACTATTAAAATGAGATGTTCTTAAAAATTCTCCAGCTATCATGTACTAATACTTCGGACCCTTTTAAAGATCAATCATATTGTCTAACTCCTTTAAAAACCAACGATACTGTCAACTATATTTGGTACATGCAACCATGTATTGATAGGTTATAGTTAATTGCTGAGCAAAAATGAGAGTTGTTTGTGGCCACTGTACATTTTAAGTAATAGGAATACAATGTTTTTTGTGATAAAAGAAAAATTAAAAAGGTGGAAAATATTTATGAGATAAGCTGAAAAACCATCTTAAGTTATTGGTTGGAATTTAGGCCTAATGTGAATAGGAAACTTGGCTACCCTTCTCACCATTAGGCCCAAAGTTGGGCATATTCAATGGTCTTTAAAACACTTATGGATTAAAGATATAGCTGAGTTGAACATCAAAGAATTATTATAAAGATATTACTAACAAACTTGGAAAAATGAATATTAAAAGCATATATCTGAATATTCAGTAACCTAGACCCTAAATTAACAAGTTGATTTATTGTTCTATCCAAGTTAAGTATGATCTAATTCCAGACTTTATTCCCTACATACATTACATACTCATTGCCTAATATATCTAATTTTTTTCAATTATAGATGTTACTTGCTTTCAAGTCATTATTATTTTTTCCACTGAGCTTTTGTAAAGTATCTTTAGAGGATTGTAAGGGTACACTGTAGACAGAAGAACATGGGCCAGTCTACATTTTTCAGCTGTTATAAAGGATTATTACTGAATCCCATTCACATTTAAACATTAGTGTGCCTTCATTACTGTGATTTACATTCTTCCATCTGCCACCTTAAGAACTTGTAGAATTACACCTTGTAATTCTAAAAAAGTATGTAATTTGAGAGGCTAGTTTGTGCCAGACATTGTCCTAGGCACTTTGAATACATTGTCTTTAATTCCTACAAATTAACTGTAATAATCCTTACAAATACAAAAATAATGATTGCTGCATATATATATTACTTTGCATATAAAGAAACTGAGGCTCATAAACAATAAGGATGTTCCCCAGACTCCCTAACTACTAAGTGATGGAACCAGAACCCGTGTTTGTTTGTTGCTTAAGAGTTGGGAGTCTCTTAACAACTACTGTGTTCCACTTTTGCTCCAGCTGGTGATTGTGGCTATTTCTTCTAAGCCTTACATTGAATATCTCTGAAAGCTGGACCCATTTTAGGAGCATCTCTGAAGCAGAATGAAGACTGGCTGGTCATCCTCCATCTGGGGTAGGTTTTCTTCTATAACAGGAACTGTTATTTCTTCAGGGGAATTACTCCTACTAGGGATTTGCTAATGATCATTTTGGCTTGCTTAGATTTCTAACATGCCCACTGCCTTTCTCCTTGTGCCAGGCCAGATCTGTGGGCCACAAGCAGCTCCATGATACTCCTTATAGTATAATTATATACTATATAAATATGGTAAACTATAATTAGTTTGGGTTTTAATTATGTGGTGGCTAACACCAGCAATAGGAGGAAGGGAGAGAGGGAGAGACAGATTGATTGATACATATAATGAGGCAAGGCAGTTTAAATATGCAGAATATTGCATTTATCAAAGCTTTTTTTTTTTTTTTTTTTTTCCAACGTTTTTTATTTATTTTTGGGACAGAGAGAGACAGAGCATGAACGGGGGAGGGGCAGAGAGAGAGGGAGACACAGAATCGGAAACAGGCTCCAGGCTCCGAGCCATCAGCCCAGAGCCCGACGCGGGGCTCGAACTCACGGACCGCGAGATCGTGACCTGGCTGAAGTCGGACGCTTAACCGACTGCGCCACCCAGGCGCCCCATCAAAGCTTTTTTTTAAAGTTTATTCATTTTTGAGAGAGTGAGCGAGCACGTGTGAGTGGGGGAGGGGCAGAGAGCGAGGGAAAGGGAGAGGAAGAGTCCCAAGCAGGCTCCAAAGTCAGCTCAGAGCCCAATGTGGGATTCAAACAGTGAGATCATGACCTGAGTGGAAATCAGGCGTCAGACACTTAACCGACTGAGCCACCCAGGTACCCCTCAAAACTTTTTATTCCCAAAGACGTTATAAGAAAGACAAAATTTTTTTTGTGCATTTATTTTGGTTTTTGATAATCTGAAATATTACAAATACTTGTGGTAATTAATAAAAAAATAGAACCACAGAGGTAACAGGAACATTTTAGTAGTAGCTTCCAAGTGGCCCCTAATGCCATGTTAGATTTCAAAGTATTCTCATACCTCATGATTCTGGAAAGGCCCTCATCAGATGGAAAAAAGTGATTGGTAACAAATGGTTTGCAGAGTTGTAAGAAGCTTCTTGGAGACTCAAAAAGTATGTATGTGAGTACAATATATAATTCCACTGAAATTTCTCCAAACATTATACTAACTTTATATGTAATTACTCTCTACTCTTTGTTAAGGACACTTGCTTGCAGAGGGCTCCAAAGCAAATCTTGGGTAGTACCAAAAAGGTGTTCAGAAAAGTGATGATCAGTAATGACCGTTTTCTTGTTTTCTCACTTTTTATGTTCTCTGAAAGATAAAATGTAGAAAGCAATTGTGTATTTGTCTTTTCTACTTACTGGTGGACTCTTTAATCCCACCAGACTGAAGTTGGAGTTAGAAGGAAAAACAAAGATTCTACTTACTACCTGTGGGGCATTTCGTCTTGCAAGGTATCAGTGTTCTCATGTGTAAAACGGGGACAGAAATATTAATGTTGCCCACACAGGTAGAGTTGGCAGCATAATATAGTGGTCAAGCATAGATTTTTTTTTCAGTTGAACAGATAAAAAAGTCATCATTCTTTCTAGATGTGTGAACTTAAAATTAATCCATTTGAGACTCAATTACCTTATCTAAGAAAATGCAGTTAATATAAACTGTTCCATATTATCATTGGGAGGATTAAATATGATGTTTGTAGGGTGCTTGGCCAACTGCCTCACTATAAAATATCAACTTAATAAGTGGTAGTTGTTACTACTCATGTTAATAATGTATACCTTTATGAAGAGTAACATTTTATACAAGTTTATAACATGTTAATCTTATTTTTTCATAATTGAGGATTACATAATTTATTAAAATGTTAAGTACTTCTAACTTGTATACAAAAAAGGAGCTATAAAATTGGTCAGATATTTTGGAATGATGGCCCACTATGTAATTGATACACTGGTATTTCTGGATGAAGAAAAACTTCCAGATTTGTAGCCAAAACAAGAAAAAGGTTTTTCCTGAAAATTTAGAAAAACACAAAGAGGGGTGCATAGGTAAAGACTGTCATACTACACTTTGATTTTAATAGTATGTATTCTCAGGATTAATAATGACTTCAAAAGTTGTTGTGCAGATTTAATGAGATAATATATGTAAATGCCCACCATTTTCTTGCCATGTAATAACTACTCAATAAATGTATGTTGCTTTCCCCTACAGTGTAAATTGCTTGATGGAAAGTGTTATGATTTTTTCTCTGCTTCTCAAAACTAGTGCCTATATAGAGTAGATGCTTAATAGGGGTTTCCAAAAAGTTACAGTTCATTCACTACTAAATGGATTATAGTTAATTTTTAAAAATTTATTCAGTCACTAGTGTCTACTGTGGGACAGGCACTATGCTAAATGCTGGAGACTCTAAAATGAGCACAACAAGAGTTCCCACCTTTAAAGAAAACAGAGCCTATTGGGTAGGCACATCTACACAAATAATTGTAATACATTTTAAGTAGTTAGGTATGGCTTTAACATAATAGCAATGTGGATAGATAGAGTAATGTTAGGAACAGAAAAATAAAAATAACACTGTTTTCCAAAGTATTAGATATTTTTAGGAAGTTTACTTATTCCAATTAACTTACACTTTGTTAATATCATAATGTGAAATATTCAGATTACTTAAATATATTTTTGGGCAAAAATAATAGTACTCTTTTAGTTACTTCTAACTAAAATGTTGGCAGCATCAATAATGGTGAGTAAAAGAAATCCACAGAAATCTCTGTGTCCTAAACTGAACACTCCATGTTGTAGAGGACTATCATGGGGCTTAAATAATTTGTTCTATTGTTGTTTCTTTTCTGGAGCTCCAAGTCATTTGCTACTCTACATTGTATGGACTCCAACTTTTTGGCCCTTTGGCTTTAGCAGAATAGAAAATGCTAGTTGGTTTTATCTTTTTCAGACAAAAATTCTATTTTTTTTCCAAAGACATTTTTCATAGACATTCTTTTTAAATAATTCAGATATATTGATTACACTCTTTAAGATGCTGCTTTTCTGACTTGTCTTGAAGACCATGCCATAGTCCTTTTTTTAAAATATTGTCTTGCTAGCTCTTTCGAGACAAATGAGTATTTTCTTAAAAGAGATAGCTTTTGTTATTCATAATTTCTAATCTTAAACATATATTATTTAGTCATAATATTAATATTTTAACTTAAGCAATTAATTCTTTAGAAGTTTTTTTTTAAATCAAAGTTCTGAAAATCTAATAATGAAAAATTGTCACCTGCTCAAACTTTCTATTTCTCAAAACCTGTCTCTGAAGGAAATTCTATTAACTCTTTTATTGTGTTTTCCAGCAACTTCCTTTTTATCTTTAAATAAAATGCTTATCTTGCTCTTTCCTGACTTATCAATTTTGATTATCTTCTGACTTCCACCTACAATTGTTGAAGATTAAACTATTCTGCACCACTTGCACATTTTGTGGTAGATTTATTGTTTTGCTGGACCCAATTTTTACACCTTGCCCTGTTCCCACTCCTTGGAAGTTTCTTTTCATACCTACTGTGAGCTTGCTATACAAGCTTTTACTCGGGTACTTTAACAACAGTGATACAAAGAAAGGCTTGAAAACACACTGGGACATGTGTACCTCCATTCTTGGATCCCTGACAATGCCATGAGATGAGCCCTGTTTTGTTTCAGGGCGAGAGACTTTGTACATCAAAATCAAGTGGTCCCACCTCCAACCATTCTTGACCTTGCAGTCCTCAGCTGCCCAATGGCTGACTGAAGATATTAGAGCAAACTCAATTTATATCAGCAGAATCTTTCAAGCAACCTGTGGACTCATAAGATGTTTTTTTTAACTATTAAGCTTTAAGATAAAATACATTCCTTCTTTTCACTTTCAGAATAAAATTTTAACAGATTAGTCTGTCTTCTTCCTTTCTCTCTGTCATTTGTTTGAGTCCTCTTGTCTCAGGCTTTAAGCTGAAATTGTTGTTTTCTAGATGTGATTCACCTCGGAACTTCCAGTTGCCAGTCTTCTGGATTGGATATTCTTCCATTTTCTGCCTTTTATCCTTTTTGGTTAATTTCCTTGTTTTGGAGAGCATATTCTCCAATTCCACCCCAGAAAGTATGTATGTGATGTACATATTCGGAGTACTTATAAATCTGAAATTGTCTTTATTCTGTATTCAACTCTTTTGATATTTTGATTTTTTTCACGGTAAGTTATTTTTCTCCAAAGATTTGAGAGTATTTATCCTATGTCTTTTAGCATATATACTGCTATATAGGAGTACAAGTATTATTTTTAATCTCATTCCTTTGTATAAAATTTCTTCTCCAAGACTTTAGAAGCTTTTTAGGATTTTTTACTCTGGATTTCTTCATTGCAGCACAACATAATAAAGTGAGCACCAAAATAATAAAGTGACTTTGTTTAGGATGATATTTAGAAAACTAGATCTATCCATCAAGAAAAGTAGAACTGGATTGATATTAATAGATCAAGAAAGAATCTAATGGAAGATCTAAATGAGAAAGGTAAAAATATAAAATTAATAAATGAAAAAGAGGAGCATGCTTTTGGGATCTATGAGTTGGGAGCAACCTGAAATTTCAACAGCATAAACTTTTAGATAAATACATTGAGGGGCGCCTGGGTGGCTCAGTCAGTTAAGTGTCAGACTTCAGCTCTGGTCACGATCTCACTGTCCGTGAGCTCGAGCCCCGCGTCGGGCTCTGGGCTGATGACCCAGAGCCTGGAGCCTGCTTCCGATTCTGTGTCTCCCTCTCTCTCTGCCCCTCCCCCATTCATACTCTGTCTCTTTCTCTGTCTCAAAAATAAATAAACGTTAAAAAAAAAATACATTGAATTTGATAACACAAAATAAGAGATTTTTGTTCACTGAAAAAAACCACAAAGTTAAGAGAGGATATATATGGATAAGAGATTTGCAATGTTTAAGATGAAATCAGAAAATCAGCTATCTAAGAAATCATGCACTTCACAACAAAAATCAGTAATCTCATTAGGAGAATGGGCAAATGATATGGAACAGATAATTTAATATGAACACTAAAGAGCTAAGAAGTAGCTTAAAGAGATGTTCAAAATTATTAGTAATCAGGGAAACTAGATTTTTAAACTGCACTATGGTATCACTTACAGCTATGATATTAGTCTAGTAAAATTAAAAAGCTGAATACTGCCAAATACTGCTAGGGTTGTGGGGATACAGAAACTGTTACACTGTGGTAGTGGTGGTTTAGACTGGCGTAGCCATTCCAGAAGCAGTCAAGATAAGCACACAATACTATTTGCTCCAAAAATGATAGTCCTTAATAGCAGCATCTAACATATCGGTAAAAGAGCACCAATAAGCATGCCTGTGGAAGGACAACTTGTATTGGTGGAGAAACAGAGGCAATGTGGATTCTCATAAGTGGGGTGGGTAGGTAAAATACGGTTAACCGCAAAACATGGGCTATTATGCAGAAGTTAGGAGCAATAGATTCAATGTACACATTACTACTTAGAATTAAGTATGTAAAAAAACAACATTTTATCAATCTATCTAATCAATCATTCATCTATCAACATCCATTTCATCTTCATGCCTTTTGTATACAGCTCACACCTCAGCATTTGTCCAAGGAAATTGGTGCCTGGAGTTACCAAAACCCTTAAATATACTACATGGCAGAACATGCTTTGAATTGTTTCTCTTTTCTCATGTACTTTAGATGGATAGTTAGTGAATTTTTAAAAGACACACAAACACAATTTTACTTTTTGCATGCTTCATAAAAATCCTATTTTTATTTGAGCTTATAATATACCATAACCCAAGACCATAATATTTCAAAAAAATATTTAACGGGCATTTTCCATATACTAAGGACTATGGAAAGCTCTGAGCATAAAACAATGAATAAGACACATTAACCTTGGCTTCCTGAAGGTTAAATAATAAATTAATGTGTGTGTGGGCTGGGGTACAGTATATGAGTACTTATTTATGCATAGCCTCATTCAACAAGCATATTTTTTTAGCTTTACTGAGGTATAACTGACAAATAAAATTATGAGATATTTAAAGAATACAAAGTGATGATTTAATGTAAGTATATATTGTGAAGGGATTCCTCCCATCTAGTTAATTAACACATCCATCACCTCATATATTTAATTTTATTTTTATTGGTGAGAAAATTTATGTTCTACCCTCTTAGCAGTTTTCAATTATACAGATTATACAGTAACATATTGTTAACCACAGTCACATTATATATTAGATCTGATGGCAACCATGTTTTAAACCTATTTTTATGAATTCCACATTTTTTTTAAGAGTTCACATGTAAGTAACACTGGTGTTTGCCTTTCTTTGGCTCGTTTCACTTAACATAATGCTCTCCAAGCTCTCCCATGTTGTTGTAAATGACAGTATTTTCTTTTTTAAGGACTAAATAATATTCCATCAAATCTACATACCACAGTTTCTAGATACATTCACTCATTGATGGGCACTTCAGCTGTTTTTGTAGCTTGGCTACTGTGAATAACTTTACAATGAACATGCCAGTGCAGATATCTCTTTGAGATAATAATTTCCCTTTTTTGGGGCGCCTGGGTGGCTCAGTCAGTTAAGCATCTGACTTCGGCTCAAGGCATGATCTCATAGTTTGTGGGTTTGTTGACATCTCAGAGCCCAGAGCCTGCTTCAGATTCTGTGTGTGTCTCTCTCTTCCCCTCTCCTGCTCACATTGTCTCTTTCTCTCAAAAAATAAACATTAAAAAAAATTTTCACCCTTTTTTTGATATATACCAAGAAGTGAGATTTCTGGATTTAAGGTCATTCTATTTTTAATTTCTAAAGGAAACTCCATACTGTTTTCTATAGTGGCCACACCAGTTTACATTCCTTCTACTAGGTTACAAGAGTTTCCTTTTGTTCATATCCTCACCAACATTTGTTATCTTTTTTTTTTTTTTGATAATAGACATTTTAACAGGTGTGAGGTGATATCTCTTTGTGGTTTTGATTAGCATTTCCCTGATGATTAGTGATGTTGAGCACCTTTTCATGTAACTGTGGGCGTGTCTTTGGAAAAAAAAGTCTATTTAGGTCCTTTGGGTGCTTTTTAATTATTTAATATTTTGCTATTGAGTTGTAGGAATGCCTTGTATAGTTTATAGTTTAACCCCTAATTGGCTCTGTGACTTGCAAATGTGTTCTCCTATCCCATAGGTTGCCTTTTCATTTTGTTGATGGTTAACTTTGATGAGTGGAAGCTTTTTAATTTGATGCGGTCCCACCTGTTTATTTTTAATTCTGTTACCTTTGCTTTTGGGGTCAAACCTCCCATTTTTTTTTTTTGTTTTTGTTTTTTTTGCTAAGACCAATGTCAAAGAGGTTACCACTTATGTTTTTCTCTAGGAGTTTTTTGGTTTTAGATTAAGTTCAAGTCTGTAATCCATTTTGAGTTGATTTTGGGGTATAATATAAGATAGGGGTCCCTTTTCATTGTTTTTTAATTTTTTTCAACAGTTTCATTCTTTTGCATGTATCTGTCCAACTCGCATAGGAGATGAAACTTGTCAATCAGCCTGGCCTGAGCTCCTGGTTGTATCTCAAAGCTTTGTGATGGTCCAGGTCATCTTCTTTGTTCTTAGTGGTTCTCAGTGGTTGAGGGTGTGCCAAGACCAGACAGTATCCCAAGCGAGGATCCCATTCGGTACCTGGATGAAGGCTGACTGGAAGCCGGATCCTCAGGCAGCAGCTGGGGACGAATGTACTCACTCCTCTTCCAGTGAGAAACAAGGGAATAGGCACTTTTGCTTGCCTTTCTGCACTGGGCCCTGGTGTATAGCCATGGCTGCTGCTGTGCCTGTTAAGAAATGCTTCTTTGATTGCTGTGGTCCTGTGGGACTTGTGAGTGAGAGTCAAGTGTTCCAGAGACCTAACTCTTGGGCAGCACCTGCAAAAACTAGGGCTCAGACGTGTGCACAAGCTCCTTCCAGGGAGATACTGGCAACATGCAGCAGGCTGCAGGGAGACAGCATGGCAGGTGTACATGGTTTCATTGTCCCCAGGGAGTATCATGGCCTGATGCTAAGTATGTACTAATTTAGAAGCCTGACCCTCAGGCAGCAGTTTTCAAAGTATGCAGATGGACCTCTTTCAAGGAAAGACTGGGAAAATTGGGATTATGCCTGCCGTATCTGTACTTGGTCCTGGGGTATAGCCACCAGTGACTCTATTAACAACTGTTAATTACTGCTAACAACTGCTTCTTTGTTTGCTATAGTCTTCTGAATCTCCAGGAAGCAACCCCCCCGGCTTTTAAAGCCAGATGTTTTAGGGGCCCATTTCTCAGGTGGGGTCTTAAAAGTTGAAATAAATCCTTTATTTCCAAAGGGGAAGTTCGGAGTTGGGAGTTCCCTCCAGATTGTAGGTTGCTGTTCTGGGGGTGAGACTTATGGTGAGAGTGTTTCAGCCTTTCCTACCTGTTTTTATATGGGCATTTTCTCACTCACCCGAAATGTAGGAGTTGTTCAGCTGGTTTCTGGATTTCTTTCAGATGTAACTGCTCCATGGGTAACTATCCATTGGGTGTATCTGTGGGAGGAGTGGAATTCAGAAGCTTGATATGTCACCATCTTTGTCAACCTCTTGATGCTTTTATCCCTAGAATGAAAGAAAGCAAATCAGGAATACTGATAACTTTCATTATTTATTCCACATACCAGTCAGTTTGACACTATTTCCATTGTACTTGAGTGCTGCATTTTATGAAGAACACAAAGAATGATAGTGTTGTGTCATAAAGCAAAACAAGAGAAAAGTGCAATTTTATCCTTCTTTTGTTAGGCAATTAGTATAATGTAGCTGGGATTAATTTGGGTACATTTATTCTTACACATACATGTACCTACAAACACAAGTTATAAGATCTCCTCAAAGAATAAAACTGCTACTTGGCTTCTTCAATAATAGTCTTATAATCAATTTAATTTCATTTAATGAAGTTGAAATTTTTATTTTTATGCTCTCAATGCTTATATTGTAAAATGAATCATTAGAAATAATCTCTAAGAAACAGGAAAATTAGAAAAAGAAGGGAAAACAGAATAGTCATTTTCCTTCCTCCCAGATACAAGCAGAGATAACATTTAGGTGTGTTTCCCTCCAATATTTGTTTCAATTAGCACTGAAATAACTCCCTGGTAGCTTATTTCTATATTGTTCCCATAAGCATTTGAGCAAAACTGGTTTCCTTAGGGCTTCTTTAACCTCAAGGATGTCTCTATAGTATAAGAATAGAGAAAGTGACTTGGTGAGTCAGATTTATCTGATTATGATTTTGAAAAGAAATCTCGCTTCCATATAATATCTCATGTATTAGAAAGTTCAGAAAGTTTTTCCTAATACTCATGGTAGAAATTTTAATGGTTAGTCCTTATTTAGGCTCTTTTAGAAAATGATAATAAAGAAGGGTAATTTGCAGCAGTTAGGAATGTTAGGGAGCACAACAGAGAATGAACCTAGGTCTTTAATTAAATGACTGGCAGTAAGTTCCATAAAATTTGATAAAATACTTGTTGAATGTTGGAAGAAAGAAAATTCTGTAATGAAGGAGAAGACATCACCTATCAAGCCACTGTGCCTGATGATGGCGTTGTACTTCAATAACTAGGCAACGTGGATTGGGTTCATCAGCTAATTCCCTTTAGTGCCAGAGAAAGGGACCTCATGGAATACATTTCTCCAGAAGGCTCTGCTCACAAATAGTGACAGGATTTTCATTATGTCCCTTGAAACACTGTGGCCTGGAATTTAACAGCTATCCTTATCACCTTCTAAAAATAACTTAGGAGAAGTTACCCTAAGATACACATAATGATTCCAACTCAGTTCATGGATGGCTGATCTCTAATGAGTCATACTCCTAAACTTATCATCAGGACTGGCTTCCTGGGGGCATGACCTGTGCAGTTGTACAGGGCCTATTGGTGAAGGGCTGCATGTTTGATTTAATGCTCAGCTATCTTCCATCCTGAAATTCTTAATAATTTTTAATAAGGGGTCCAGGATTTTTTATTTTTCACTGCCTCCTCCAAATTATGTAGCTTGTCCTGTACACCATTTAGTTTTACACAGTATCTTCCCAGATAGAAATAAATATGTGTACTTTCTTGAATTGCTGAGAATCATTAAAAAAAGATAAACATTGTGTAAGATTGGTAGCATATTGATGGTGATACTTCATTGCTTCTTTTCACTCTGGGTTAGTATCAAAGAAATGTAATGACATTATGATCTCATGTTCTTTTTAAAAAAGGGTACTCTCCTCTTTTTTCTCTCTTTTTTTCTGTCACCCCACCAGTTCTCATCTTTATTTTTCTATTCCATCTGCTTTGCTTAAAGCACATAACATCCCATTTCATTGCATTGTGTAAAATGTTTATCATACTAAAGATACTATATTGTTATTGAATATTGGAAAATAAAAAAGACCATTGTTGAGAATTAAATAGCCCAGATGTATTGCCCATTACTGTCCTCTTATAACCTTTCTCATTTGCACTGCCTTTGTA
This sequence comes from Neofelis nebulosa, assembly GCF_028018385.1. Classification (NCBI taxonomy): domain Eukaryota; kingdom Metazoa; phylum Chordata; class Mammalia; order Carnivora; family Felidae; genus Neofelis; species Neofelis nebulosa. Next base: position 42,936,517 of record NC_080791.1, on the reverse strand, counting down.
TATTCTAAAACGATGATATTAGGAAACAATTATAGCAACAGTAATTATACTTAATTTCTAATCTTGATTTGACTAGAACATAGAGATCATACACTCTCACTAAACAATTCTCAAAGAGCACATATTTATACTGTATCATAAATTAACTTTACCAGGCCAGATAAAGCTCCAATTCCTGCCCTTACAAGTCACAACAATCATGCTCATGTGTTTACAGTTGAAGTTGAATGCAATACTATCTCCTCTCTTAAGGTAACTCTAAAGTATGTGGAAACAATTCTTCTCACTGGCACCTCTCCTCTAGCCCCATCCTGCTCTGCCTCACAAAATCGCTAAACTTGACACTGACACTCAGAGTACAGCCAGTCTTACTAGTTAACCATTTCTGGTTCTACTTATTCTCCCTTTGTATTCTCCTTACTGGCAATACTAGAATCTTCCTTTATCCAGCTTAAACATTTGACTTCAAAATTTGTATTTTAGGGTAAGACAATTCAGCCCATAACAAAATGAAACCTCAGAAGATTAGTAGCTAAAGGTCTTCAATTCCACAAAAATGAAAGTTGGGCTAATTGATTTCTATTATTATCCAATAGTGAGATATATTAGTGTTGAAGCATAATAGTTGACCATGTTTTAAGTCTTTAGTCTTGAAATTGCCAAAAAATTTGGGGCCATCAAAATTGGTGGGTACTAGAAAATGACAAAACGAGGGACATGTTTGATTTTCGTGAATTTTCCTTAGTTAAGCCCTTACTAAATTACATCAACCAGTCCCAAAACCTGATATTCCTGAATGAGTCCATTTAATGAATGAAAACACTAGAGATGTGTTAAATTTTAAAGATACTATATGTCTATTCTCATTTACTTTGACAAGGTTAGATAGATATTTATTCTGTGACACTGGGTTGTTGGGTAGTTTATACGGCCTGATACTTTTCTAAACTTTTATCAACCAGAGAGTAGAACTCAGCCCCATTGACATTACTCAGCTTCATCTTCCTCTTTGCCTACCTTCTTGAGTAATTCCTCTTCCCACCCTCCAAATCTCCATGCAATAACAGCCTCCCTGATTCCTCCCTCTCCAAAAAGAGAAACACATGAGCAAAGGTCTGAAGTAGGCAATTTTACTTCATATCCACCTTTTTACGTCCTGTCTATCCTTTCAGTTTATACTTGTCTGACTTTTTACCTATGATAAAATGTAAAACTCCGTAGAAGTTTTATATTCCTTTTCAATTCTCTAATTTTACTTTGTTCCTCCAAAATATCTTCGTATTAGTTTGGGTTCCCAACTGCAAGCAAAATTACCAATTCTGCTTCATATAAGAAGAAAATAAATTCATTAGTATGGCATTATGGAGATCACACAAATTTAAGCAATAACCAAGAATTGCTGAATCGTGCTATAAGAGTGATTTACCTAGAACACAGTGACTGGCTCTGTTATCAGTGAACAAATACTGTCAAATTATATTTTACTCCATGCAGTTGGACTCAACTCTACTGCAACTACTATAAGAAATTCTAATTGACTAAGATTTTGTGCCACTTCCCCAAGATTCAAATCCTGGGTGGGAGCATCCACTTGGCTGTGATTAGGTGACATACCCACTCTCTAAGCTGTGATGTCCAGCTGCTAAAGGTATGTGGCTATCAAGCACTTGAAATGTGATTAGTCTAAATTAAAATGGGCTATAACTGCAAAATACATATCAGATTTTGAAAACTTAACCCCTTCCCCCAAATCAAATATCTCATTAGTAATTTTTATGTGGATTGCATAATAAATATAAATATTATTATTAGAAAATCATTTTAAGATTACTTTTACCTTTCCCTTTTTAAAATGTGGCTTAGGGGCACCTGGGTGGCTCTGTTCATTGGGCATCCAACTTTAGCTCAGGTCATAACCTCACGGTCTGTGAGTTTGAGCCCCATATCCAGCTCTGTGCTGACAGCTGAGAGCCTGAAGCCTGCTTCAGATTCTGTGTCTCCCTCTATCTCTGCCCCTCCCCTGCTCATGGTTGGTCTTGGTCTCTCTCTCTCTCTCTCACTCTCTCTCTCTCTCTCTCAAAAATAAACATTAAAAGTTAAAATAAAATAAAATGTAGCTTATGAAAAATTTAAAATTACATATGTGGCCCATGTTTGTGGCTGGACTTCTATTTCTAGCAGACAATCCTGCTTTGGAGTCTTCAGGTTTAGGGGAGATAATATCAACCCCCTTGGGGATTTTACCAAAAAGAAGGAGGATTCACATCCATCCAGAGTCACTTAAGCAAGGTTGCCTCATATTCTGGTTATTTCTTTGTTTCTCCCTGGAACATGATGAAACTTCAGTACATAGATTTTCTCATTTATGTGAATTCTTTTGTATACATTTTTGCATGGGAACCCAATAAATTCTCATTGAATGTCTGCAGAATTTGGTAGCTGTACATCTGTGGTTTTACAGAGTTACTGACATGTTTTTGGAATCCATAATTATGGTGAGGTTAATTTATTTTTTATTTTTTTTTTTTTTAAATTTTTTTTTTTCAACGTTTTTTATTTATTTTTGGGACAGAGAGAGACAGAGCATGAACGGGGGAGGGGCAGAGAGAGGGAGACACAGAATTGGAAACAGGCTCCAGGCTCCGAGCTGTCAGCACAGAGCCCGACGCGGGGCTCGAACTCACGGACCGCGAGATCGTGACCTGGCTGAAGTCGGCCGCTTAACCGACTGCGCCACCCAGGCGCCCCTGGTGAGGTTAATTTAAATACTACTTCAAAATAATCAGTTAGCAATTGAGAAGTAAAACTGTCCTCAGTACACCTAGGACCATTTGCTACCATTATTTCTATTTCTATACTAGAAGGTTGAGGAAAGAGTGCTTGATTTGCACTAGGCAGTTTCAGTTATAATATCACTTATTATTCTTGACAGCCTTGTCATACCCATTTTACAAATCAGCTAATGAGATTAGAAGAAGTTTGCTAACTTCTTAAGATACCCAACCCCTCAATTGGTATGACTGAAATTTGAACCCAATTTTACCAGACGCCCCAGCTTAGTTTAGGCCTTTTCCACTAAACTATGTATCCATAAGAATGGAATTTAAATTTCTGTTGTTCAGTTTTTACATTTTTTAATGGTTAAAATAAGATAATTTTGAAAAAATCCATCTCCTATCAAAAGCTACATGACTATCATGTAAAAATTTTGCTAAGCAACATTCTTCAGTAAATTAAATATACAGAACCAGAAAATGCTATGTCTTCATTTCTCTTGTAAATAGGTTTTAAATTAGGCACAAAAGACACAGGAAAATATAATTTGAGTATTATTGAGCCCCCAATGCCTGAATATATCTTAAGATCCCTTGAAACTCTGAAACACAGCTGGGCAATGTATCTTGGCATAATTTATTTTTTTAAAGCCACTCACACCTGGTTGTATTTTCAACATATTGGGTTCTGTGAATTTACTCTTTTTGCAAAAAGCACTTATGCCTAGTCAAAATTCATTCTACTCTAAATGAAGAAATCCCTAAGGTTCCCAAAGAATATGGCATCATAGCAATGGGTTGTGCTATGATTAAAGCAAATTATTTTTATATGACATCCATTTAAACAGTATAATATCCATTTCGTGTTCTGGAAGTAATTTTTAGTGAGTATTTTGCCATTTCCATTAATGATGAAGTAATTGAGGACACTGATGGAGGCTTAAAAATGTCTGGATTCAAATTTCTCATTAATAAAGCATTTTAAAGACAAATAGCACTATGCCTGTCTTTGGCAAGGGAGGATTTCTTACCTTGGATATAAGGTCACCTTTCTGTGCTTTACAGGCTTTGGTCCTATAATAGAAGTTGAAAAAAATAATAGACATCACATGTTTAAAATCAGCATTTCCAAAAGTATATTCCTTGATTTGTTTATTTATTTATTTATCCAAAAAAACCCCACAAAAAAACAAAACAAAAAACCCAAACCACAAAAACCTAAGTGGCTTATTGTTGGTTTGGATTCTTTACTTGCAAGAGCAAAAACTCTAATTCAAAGTGTTGTAACCAGGAGGAGAAGAGACCAGCCAGGTTTAAAACCCTCGGTTCACTTGTTTTTTCTGACTCTCTGGTCTTTGCTTCTTTCTGTGACACGACTACAGAAAGCTCTAAATTGCTCTTCTTGGTGTTTGCAAACATAAAAGGCTGTTCCTCACCAGCTTGAGACAGAAGATGCCACTGAAGGATTTGAACGACCCAGCTTGAGTTATAGGTCCATTCCTAAACCGGTCCTTACACCATAGAATGTTTGGGGGGAGAGATCTGTTACCAGAAGTAAAGTCTGGGAAAATAGTGTTAGACAAAACTGTAACAGGAGTCAAAAACATCTAAACAGATTTCTGACCTGTAGGCTATCTCAGAATCTTTAATATGCAATATGAATGATGAATCTGTGGACAAGGAAGGTATTTGACATAATGTTTTCTGAATATATGTGAATATGGAAGTTTCTTTTTAATAGGGCATCATGTTAGATGAATGTGTTATATAGTTGGAGATTTAGTCACACAATAATTAGCTTCTTCAGTTTCTGTTATCAATCGAATGGTCTTCATGAGCTCTTACCCTGCTGAATGGATGGTTTGACTATCAAGTGTCATGCTATAGAGTGAGTATAGGAGTGTGGGTAACTTTAACTGCCAATCAAAAATATCTCAAGACTTTTCAAGTTTAAACAGTCTCTTTGGTAAGTTTGTCTCTCTGGGTGAAAGGTTGAAGAAGTTGTATTATCTCCCTCATCTTCTCAAATTGGACAGTTGGCTATAAGGGTAAAAATGGGCTTGCTTATGTTACCTGTTGGCAACAGGGTCTGTGTTCTTTCCTCTGGACTCTTGCCAGCCTCTGCTATAGGATGACTGGTCTGACCCATTGGTTCCTTGCCTTGGGGTTTGCTAAAACATGGCTGGGGTTTGCTAAAACATGGCTGGTTAGCTTAGAATTTATTATTTGGGCAAAGTTGGGCTTTTGGGCCTTCATTTGTTACTTGACTCCACATAAGCTCTTGCTAGTGCTACATACTCATTTTTATTGAAATGTTTTGTTTTCAGCTCCTGGCCACAGCTGTCTTTTCCATAATGGAGTATTCTCCTCGCTATGTCATTTTTGTCATGTCATTCTATGAAAGATCACTGGTTCTTTATGTAGCTACTTTCCCATATATCCCCTACCCTACCCACCTTGGGGCATATGGGAAATTCTGGAGCCTTTTCACACTAGCTCAGAGTTGAAGGTAGTTGAGGAGTATAAACTTAGACTGGTTTGTGCCCAGCTACACTTATTGCTATTGTTTATCCTGAAGCTTCGTCCCCATGTTGGCACATCAGGGAAGCTTTGGACTTTCCTTCAAGCTATCTAACAAAGCCTGAGATCTATCCCCACTCCCCAACTATGTGGATGCCTTGACATGCATCCCTTGTCTGCTTCCCCTATTTGAATCCCTCCCCCTTTGCTCCCTCTGCCAGCCATAAGGGACTTTCTTATTGGTGTTTTTATATGTAAAATTAGCTCAGAATTTTAGGAATCCCTTTTCTCTTGTGACGAATCTTTATTCTCTACACTGTTGTCTAGAGACAGATTTAGAAAAAATAGTGAAGTCAACCGTGATTTAAACCTAAAGAAGGACCACTTAGTTGTAGGTAGAGTAATTTCTCTCTGAGGGGACCAATGCCATTGACTCAGTGGGTTGGAGGGTACACAGTGCAGATTTATAGGTTATTAAAGCACATATGAAAATATTTCTAAAGAATATCATCATCAGTATAAATTTTTTGTAGTACAAGCTTTGGGGTATGCTGACCTAGTCCAAACTCGTAATTAACTAATGAGAAGAGACAGCCCAAGAGATTTTGCAATGTCAAACAAGTCTTTAGTGTCAGGGCTAAAACCCTAATCTCCTATTGCCAGATCATCTTGGCCTCCACTTAACCTTTTCAATTTATCTTTTGGATATAGTCATTCATGAAATTTTGAATTAGCAGCACCACACAGATATTACCATCCTCGACCTTTCCTAAGATTCCAACTGGAAAGAATTGGAGAGAACACAAAAGCTGAGAAGTCTTTTTCTCTAGGTAATAATAGCTAATGATTTTAAAGTACTTGTGTGCAGATCTACTTCATGCTCTACTTTTATTAATGCAACCATTTCTCACAGCAATCTAATAAAATAAGAATTATTGCCCCACTTTGTAGAGAAGGAAACTGAGTTACAGAGAAATTAAACAACTTACCTCTGTCACATAACAGGACACGATAAAGCTGAGAATTGAACATAGTCCTCCTCTGGATTCTGTGTTTTGTCCACTACATATATTGCCTCTCACAAACCTTTGGAGGAGCCATCTCAGACTTCCTCTGACTGCAATTTCCATTTTTCAAGGATCTTCTGGTCCAAGAGAAGGTGCAATAGAAAAATGGCTATAATTAATTCCTGTATTCAATCCTGGAAGTGTTTTCAACAACTCAGGTAGGGAAACAGACTTCTAGGTTCAATATCATAGGGATTTCCCGTTATTCCACACCCCATGATTCAAACCAATCTGAATAAAACTGCATTTGGGAAGTTGGAGATAATATTAAAGGGGAAGCTTAAACATTTAACATAAATTGTCTCTCTTACTATTGGTTTGTGACATAGTCTTATAACATTCAATTATCATGGTTTGAGAAAACCTTTTCATTCCTCTTAGCCCCAGTCCCTGAGAGTTCTCAGTTCAGTATTTCTGCATGGGTAATATGCAATGCCATGCAGGGAATCAAGGCAGCTGAGATTCTTCATGTGCATATTGTTAATAGCTTGTTAATTGCTCCTGACAACAATCTCCAAGAAAGCTCCTGTTTGCAAATTTTTCTGAATTATGAATTTCAATTGTGGTCAGGTGTGAAGATCTAAAATAGCAAGCCTTGGGAAGGGATTGATTATACTTACTCCCAAATGTTAAGTACTTAACATTTGGGAGTAAGTATAATCAATCCCTTCCCAAGGCATGAGATCATCACCAAGATGCTAAAAATACAGCTCAACTTTGTTCCAGCTGTCCAATCCTTTTATTTTTCACAACTGTCTATTTTGCAGGAGCCTTCCAACAATGGAGATAGATACCATTTGATAACAGATTATGAAATGGCTAAAGAGAAAATTTGTGTGGTAGTGTAAAGAGCTCTGACCTTGGATTTGGTCAGACCTGGCACAAATCCTAGTGCAACTTGTTATTTCCCTTGTGATGATGCTGTATCTCATGCTCATGACCTATAAAATGGAAATAATATCTATTTCCCTAAGGTTTTCCTGAGAATTAAAGGCAACATTATTAGAAAAAAATGTCTACTATACCTTAATTTTATTTTTAATATAATATTTACCTTTATTTGGGTTTATAAGGGTTTTCTTTTGTTAAAGCTGTAGTTACTTTTCTCCCAGTTTTATTGAGATATAGCTGACATACAACATTGTATTAGTTTAGGGTGAACAGTGTGATTTGATATATGTATATATTGTATATATTGCAAAATAATTCCCACAGTAAATGTAGTTAACATCCATCATCTCACAGTTATCATTTTTTCCTGTGATAAGAACCTTAAGATCTCCTATTAGTAGCCTAAAATGTTGGAGATGTATAGAATCAAAAGTCTAAATGCAGACTTTTATACAATGAAGAAAATTACAGATATTGTCACTGAATTAACCTGATTAACTCTCAGCTAGGTAGCCCAGGTTTGTAGACTTGTGTTTACCATATTCCAAAATCCTTCAAATGGTATATATGTTCTCAAGGCTTGCTGTTTTTTCATTCTTCCCCCCCACCCCCCAATGTCAATGGTAGGCAGCAAATGTATTTTTTTTACTTCAATGTTAAAATTTATTAGATATCTTAAGAGTAGTGGTTTAATGGACAAACTGTATGAACATTCTATGAAATAGTATTTCAGAAAATCTGGAGACAATTACCCTAACTAAAAGTCTACCATAGCTGTAAACCTCTCAAATACTTACTATACCTAAATTAATAAATCCCTAAATCTTTTCTTCTTCATGAATGTCTTCCTATCATATTACATAATGTCTATTTCCTATAATAACTATTCAGTGCTTTTTTTCCAGCTGAAATACTCTATCTTATGCTATACAGGATCTCAAAAGTGTTAGCACGTGGAGGTAAGATGTATCTTCAGAAACCTGTATCATCTTTGGCTCTTCTCTCTCTCTCTCTCTCTCTCTCTCTCTCATTCCCACTATCTACTCGCAAAACTAGATTACATAGCTCTTTCTACGTCTGTCCTTTCCTGTGTAACTACACCATTTTTTTCCCACCCAGGACAATTTTTTTTTCCGTAGATATTTATTGAGTGCCCATATATAACTCATAGTTATATATTCTGTGACAAGTATGAATAAAAATTGATCAATGCCCTTGAGAAAATTATAGTATAATGAGGGAGATAAATGAATAAACAGCTAATCAAAATTCAGTGTGAATAAATTTTCTTTCTTTCTTTCTTTCTTTCTTTCTTTCTTTCTTTCTTTCTTTCCTTCTTCTTTCTTTCTTTCTTCTTTTTTCTGCTATGGTACCTGATCAGCACAAATCTATTAAATTTGCAATGTATCCATTCCTGGAATGGGGACATCAGTGAACAAAATAAATAGAGCTTTTGCCCTTTATAATTTTCTTGGCTAGTGGCAAAAACAGAAGTTAAGCAAATAATTACAAATACTTAAATAAATATTTACAAGATGTTCTATGTTCTATAAAATGGAAGAACATAGCATATATTAGTTATTTAACATTTATTTGTCAATTAAATTTTGAACAATAGTTCACAAATAGTTGTTTTCCATAATGTTATTTATGACTGAGTTTTAGCCAAAGTTAACACATGTATGCCCAAAGACATTTCCTCCTATTAAAAGCATTAATTTTTAGTTAATGTTGATTACTCCATGGGTGTAAACTTGTAGACTTTTTCCTTTTAAAGTTCTGATTAAATTTTTCATCTCCTTTTCTTGGCACAGGAACCATTTCATTGGGTCTATAAATGCCACAATAAATTCATTTTCTTTCATATAGCATTAGTCCTTTAAAAGTGCTCTGGTACTATGTAATTTGCGAACTTTTTGATACAACATAAAGGAAAAATACTAAGTATTTTCAGTTCCTGAGTAACATGAATGGTGTGTAGCAGGTTTGCAGTTACTGTTGAAAATTACACCCATTCTATTTTGATCATTTCCTATCAGGTTCCAAATTAACACTGGAGTACTGATTCTGTTACTTGCCAGTATGTGACTTCAGGAAAATCAATTTTCAGGGCTTCAATTTCATCATTAATGACATGGGCATGGTTAAACCTGCCTCACTGAATTGTGTTCATATTCGAAGACTTGATTATCTATAAAGTCAGGCACATAGTAGGTGGTTAGGTTCTTTTTTATCATTACATTTTCTACCATATGATAAGAATCTAATAATTGGCACCCACTTAGAAAGAGGAAAGATACAGAATGGTATTCCTTTTTGTGCTGCAGAGAGCACATTTTAATTGATTTTTATTGGTATATAATTTTTTCAAAATTTATAAGAATTCTGCAGAGATTATAAAGAAGTTGACTCAAAAGAATTATTCCTGGGTCATAATCACTTCTTAGAAAACACAAAATTTGAATGGATATTGAGCTTCCTTTTTTCTTTCCTTCTTTCCCTCCCTGCTTCCCTCCCTTCTTCCTCTCCCTCCTCCCTTTTCTCATTCTTTTTCTTTTTCTTTCTTTCTTTCTTTCTTTCTTTCTTTCTTTCTTTCTTTCCTTCTTTCTTTTATTTCCTTCATTCCTTTTTTTCCTTCTTTATCTTTGAGAAGGAAAACTATTCTCTGTATAACCATCTATGACTTGACAAATCCAGCCTTTTAGTTGTTTCCAACAGAAAGCATTCTTTAGAAAGACTCCTTTCTAACTAACTCATAAACTCTTATTAATCCTAAGAATATAAAGTAATGTGTAAAGGAAGCAACTGTCATAACTCTGTCTTTGAATTGAAAAAAATACATCTATAATATTTTTACAAAACTTTTGGATATATATATATATATATATATATATATATATATTTAAGCATAAATATTCATATCTTAATTTTAACTTAGCTTTATGTGCTACATAGTTTTGCAATTATTATTTTTAGTGGCTGCTCATTATTTCCTTGAGTTTGTACCAAGATATATTTAACTGATGCCATTTTGTTAGATGTTAAAGTAACTTCTGTTGAGTTATTGTAACAAAAATACATATTGAACATTTTTACATATAACTTATTATCATAGAACAAATTCTCAAAATTTAATTGTTAGCTCTACAATAAAGAATATTTTATAGATGTCCCACAAATATTTGTTGAATAAATGAAAAAATTAATGAATGTTGTTTAATATCTCAGATTAATATTACTAGATTATCCTTCAAAAATGTTCAATAATGTTTTCTTCCACTATATACACTAACTTCATCTTCTACCCTTTCAAAGTATTGGTTTTCTTCTTTTCTTTTTGTCTTGTTTAATCTTTCTCCTTTCCTTCCTTCTTTCCTTCCTTCCTTCCTTCCTTCCTTCCTTCCTTCCTTCCTTCCCTCCTTTCTTACATGGAGAGACAGTGGCAGTTGAATCTTGAGAAAAATTTACCACTATAGATTAACTGAAATGTTTGGAATGAGATAATTAAAAATAAGGATCCCAGACTCAGGCAGCCTATTTTTTACTAGTTTTAGTTGTGTTACCTAGACAAAGCTATTTAACTGCCCCATGGTTTGTTTTCCTTTTCTACTATGTTTTAATAATAGTAAGTCATTTATTGGGTTGTTACGAAGATAACAAGGATATGTCTGTATATATAAGCACTTAGTAACTGTTGACCGCAGTTATTATTACTTTTTACTATCTATTTATACTCTCTGGAGTATAAACTCTGTGAAGGCAAGAACATTATCTAGGTTAGTCTCTGCTGTGTTCCCAACACCTAGAGGCAGAACCGACACATTTCCCACAACTATTTGTTGAATAAATGAAAAAAATAATGAATGTTGTTTAATATCTCAGAGATCAGCATTACTATCTACTGACTTCTGACAGACTTGACTGGATTTTTTGTGAAGTCAGTTTCTTTGAGGCATCCCAACTGATTATTTACTCTGTGTTGATTTATAACTGACCCTCTGTTTCCAAGACTAGGCCTGAAGTTTGATTTACAGTGTGATTTTGCACTGGCTACCTCAGTTCTTGGAGTTTGAGTATTGGCTCCACAGCATAGAAGTTGGATATTGTCAAGTCATTGAACTCAGTTTTTCTAATGTACAATGATGGTAAAAAGTTTTACATAAAAATTTATTGAGAAGACTGTCCTCATCACAGTGATTGATGTTTCTCTAAGGAGGGTTGAGCAAATCATTTCAGACAGAAAGAATATTCTGTTCTTAAAAGCCTACTGTAAAAGGGATACCAGAACTTCCTTAAATCACCCAAACTAGTGCTTAATCATCCTGTCAGGAAATTCTTTTGCCTGGAGGTGGTTTTGGCATACCCTTTATCAAGAAAGTATTTGCTTAGTAGACCACCCTCCATGTGTATGTTCTGAGAAGCCCCCAAAGAGGATTTTTGTAAATTCGGAGGGATCATGGTTTTTTTGAGATACAGAACCTTTCTCTAAGAGTGGGGTGACCACATTCCCCTAAGGAACCATTCATCTATTTCCACTCTCAAGTCTCACACTTCTTATATGGAACCTAAATCCTCTTAATGCAATTTAAGCCAATTTCCTGAGGTACATCTCATTAGAGATGGAGAACAGCTGGCCACTATTTTCTATATAATAAATCTTCATATGCTTTAAGATAGTTTTAATTTGCCATTCTTTTCCTAAGCAATCTCTGCCTTCATTGTTGTTTCCTCTCCTGGCCTTTCATCCCCCATAAGCCTTTTTTTTCAACCCTAATTTAGATCTGTTTAATCCTCAAACATTACCAGCCAAATCATCAACTAAATATAATTTTTAAGATGCTTATCCCTATCTCCCACAGAATATAATGACAATATAAAAACTAGACTTAACTAAAATATTTTCTTATGATTGTACCACATAAAGTATTTCTTACTATTTTTAGAGTCACTATGCACTAATACAGATTTCACAGTGAGTAAGAATTTTGTACTAAATCACAAAGCATGATCAGTCTTACTTGCCTATAAATAGAAAGCACAGTAAATTTTAATGTTGACATCTTTAATTACTTTTCTTTATAATATTCCTCACAGTGTGACTACTTTTCTCATTGTTGTGTGATCCAAAAATCATCTGTCACTGCTTTAGAAGAATATTCAAATAATTAATATATAGTTTTGTTATTGGAAAGAAAAATAACTGATATAACTGATAACTTTAAATAAAATTAGGAAGTGATTTTCTTATCTTACAGACACTGCCTTAATTATTTTTATATTAAGATCCAATTAGCATACTAATACTTTGAGTACTTTCAACATAATGGATAACGTAGGCTCTTTTGCTTACATGTCCTTAATTAAGTCCCCCAATGTATTAAGAGGTAAACATTCTTCTTTGTCTTTCACATATGCAAAATTGATACTAAAAGAGTACAAATTTCTTAACCACTCTGGGCAAACAATTATTAATGAATACAGTGGAAAAGAAAGGGTTTTGTTAAAGTTCTATTATTAATTGCTGGTGCTGAGAGATGACCACCAATGTGGATGATAAGAAAGCAAAAACAATTGCTTTGTAGTCATCAGTACCTGCTGAATACTAAATAATTTTTAGATTCTTTTGTTGTTCTTGCCGTGCTAGTGAATGATAAGGTAGTCATTCTGAATCAATCTTAGCACTTAAATAAATCAATAGATACACTATCCCTATCCCTTCTGAAGTTACAAACTTACTGGGGATAGAGGAGTAGGTCCCTCCCTGTTTCAAAAGACAGAATTAGGAGAAAAACACCATAATGGGGCCCTTGTTGTGGGTGGTAACTTTGCTAGTTATTGCTGTGCAACAAACCACCATAAACTTTGGGGTATTATTATGCTCATGATTTCTGTAGGTCACGAACTTAGAATGGGCAGTGCAATAATGGTTTGTTTTCCTTCCATCATGTCTTAGACCCTATCTGAATGGGTCCAGTGTTTGGGAGCTGGAATAAGTTCACTTGTTCACTCACAAGTCTGGTAGTTGATGCCAGCAGTTGGTTTCGACCTCGCCCCAGGGCTAGTGTCTTGACTATCTGAATGTCATCAGGGATTCCTTGAACGTGTGGGCCTCAAGGGAGTGGAACTTCTTACATAGCAGTTTGTAGGGCTCTGAAGGTGAACATCCAAACTGAGAAGGCAGAATTCGAAAGGACTTTTGTGACCTGGCCACATAGTGTCAGTTTTGCATTTTGCTAGTTAAAAGCAAGTCACAAACCCATGCAGATTCAAGAAAGAAATTCGACAACATTCTTAGATGGGGAAGTATCACATTTCTAAAAGAGTACATAGAGTGGGAGATATTATTGTAAACATCTTTGGGAAAAAAAAATCTGCCACAAATATTCTTGGCAGACTGGACAACTTGGATCACCCCTTCCACTAAGGACAACTAAAAGTGGGAGAAAAAATCTTTATTTTTCTTTTTAATCTGTTTGAAAGCTGACGTGCTAATAAGATGAGGAGTATTAATAAGACAACTTGAATAAAAAGAATCAGAAAAACATCATACATAGCAATAGGACATACAGGACCTGTAGATGTTTTAGAAAATAGTTATATAAGTTAGAACAATGATACTAAATGTTCAGGAAAATAAATGAGAAGATTGAGATTTTTAGCAGAGAATAGGAAATTAATTACAAAACAAATTCTAGAACTTAAAATATAATAATTAAAAGCAGTAATTCAATGGGTGACTTAGTAGCAAACTAAAAACAATTGAAGAGCTGGCTGGAAAATAGGTCAGGAGAAAGACAAAATAAAGTACGGTGAGGCAGAAGTATGGTAAAAACAAAAGAAATTGTAAGAGGCATAGAAAATGTAAGAGAACATGTATCAGTCCGGTAATTGGAGTCACTAAAGATGAGAAAAAGACAAACGGGATAATGGCTTGAACCTTCTCCCAAACTGATAAAATAACATCAACCCACAGATTAAAAGTATTCAAAGATAACCAAAGAAAAGAAATGAAAATAAAACTACGTTATGCAAATATGCCCAACTGCATTTGACAAGATAGGAAAACAATTAACTGGAGGTAGAATAGCCTTTTTAACAAATGGCACTGGCTCAACTGGACATCTGTAGGTCAAAAACTGAACATCAATCTAAACCCTACAATTGTATACAAATATTAACTGAAAATGGATCACAGACTTAAGTGTAAAAACTTAAGACTGCAAAACATCTTAGAAAAAAAAAGGAGATAACCTTTGGGAATTAGGAGTAGACAAAGAATTTTTATACTTGGCAGTAAAACTACAAATGATGAAAGAAAACTGGTAAATTGGATCTCATCAAAATTAAGAAATTTCATTTGTAAAATACCCTGCTCAGAGGCTTAAAAGACAAGTTAGAAACAGGGAGAAAATATGTGCAAACAATATATATGAAAAAAGACTAGCATCTAAAATATACTAAAAAATTCCCGAAACTGAACAGAAAAAAAAATCAAATAACCCAATTAAGAAATGAGTAGGAGATACGAACACACATTACTGAAGAGGAATGAAGTGACTAACAGGTGCATGAAAAGATACTCAACATTATTAACCATTAAGGAAATGCAAATTAAAACCACAGGTAGATATCACTACACACTTAGCAGTATGGCTAAAATAAAAAAAAAAATAGTGACAACACCAAATGCTGATGAGGATGTAGAGAAACGGGATCACTCACACAATGCTGGTAAAAATATAAAATGGTATAGTCTCCCTGGAAAACGATTTAGTAGTTTAAAAAATATACATATAGTTATCATACAACTCAGCAATTAATATCCTAGAGTATTTATCCCAGAGAAATGGAAACTTATGTTCACATAAAAACCCATATAAGAATGTTCATAGCAGCTTTATTTGTAAAGCCCAAATTGGAAACTATCCAAATGTCCCTCAACAAGGGAATGGGTACATATAAACTATAGAATACCACTCAACAATAAAAACAAACAAAAACAAAAACAAAAACAAAAAAACAGAAAACAGTGATAAACACAACTTGGCTGAACACTCAGGGTATTGTCCTGAATGAAAAAACCCAACCACAAAAGTTACAGACTATATGATTCCATGTATGTAACATTCTTCAAATGTTAAAATTACAGAAATGGGTGGCAGAGTAACTATTATTACATGTAAAGACTAGAGGTGGAGCAGTAGGGGTGGGAAGACGTGAGTCCAATTATGAAAGAGTAATACTGGAGATTCTTGTGGTCATGGAACTGTTCTGTATTTTGACTGTAGCGATGGTCACATATGCAAACAAAATGAAAAAAAACTAAATACACATATCCACATGTGCAAATTAGTCCATATAAAATTGGTAAAATCTAAATAAGAAGAATGGATTGTATCAATGTGAATTTCTTGGTTGTGAAATTGTTCCATAGCTATGTAAGACGTTACCATTTGGGGAAAGTGGGAGAAAGGTATATGGCATCTCTTGGTATTATTTCCCATAACTACTTGTGAATCTCAGTTATTTCAAAATAAAGAGTTAAACATATAAAATAAAGTGAAATAGCATAGGCATATTATAATATAACTGAACAAATGTACAAGATAAAATTTTAAAAGAAGTCTTAGGAGAAAGAATGATTATTTTCAAAAGAGCATCAATTACATTGGCAGCTTCCCCATAAAACAAGGGAAGCCACAGGAGATTAGAATGATCTCTTTAAATTGCCAAAGGAAAATCAGTACTGATTCATAATTCTATACCCAGAATCCTTATTCCTGAAGAATGAATAGAGACAGTATCAGATAAACAGAATTGGAGAGAATTTATCATGGGCGTCACCGCAATAAAGGATTTTCTTTAGCAAGGAGAAAAAAAATCCCAAGTTGAAGATCAGAAAAGCAGGAAGGAATGAGGAGCAATAAAAATGGTTAAGTATGTCATGAAATCTAAGTGATTATTTACTGAATAAATGTTTGGAGCAAGTTTAAAATATATGTAGAATCAAAACAAAGGACAAGGATGGTTTATAATTTAGAGCAGGATAAATGGAATTGTCTGAGTCAGGTAAAATTACCAATTAATGTTCAGCTTTGACAAATAAAGGATGTTTCAGTTTAGAAAGCAGGAATCAAGAAACTAAATCTAGCACAGGGCTTTTTTATGTATGGTCTTCAAATGATTTTTACAGTTTTTAAAATTTTATTATTCTTTTTAAAGATTTTATTTTTAAGTAACCTCTACACCCAATACAGGGCTGGAACCTACAACCCTGAGATCAAGAGTAGCATGCTCTACTGACTGAGCCAGCCCTGTGCTCCTGATTTTCACACTTTAAATCATTATTAAAAATATTAAAAACTAAGAAGAGTATGACAGAGACTTTATGTGGTTGGCAAAGTCTAAAATATACTATCTAGCTTTTTATAGGAAAAGTTTACTGACCTCTTTCCTAGAGCAAAAACTAAAAGAAGAATGTTTTCAAGCTAGTAGAAAGAAAATGAAATGATAATGAAAAAGAATCTCCCAAAGGAAGAAAAACAGAGAACACAGAACAAAGAGAGAGCACTGAGTAAAATGGGAGAGAGATTTAAATACATTGGTAATTATATCAAAGATAAATGAAATAAATGCTGTAATTTTAAAAAGAGGCTATTAGTTTATATTAGATAAATATAAAAACCTAATTATATAATACTTAACAGCAATACATTTTAAACATAAGGCTCAAAGGTTAAAAAGTAAAACAGTGATAAAATATATAATATGCAAATACACTCGCCCCCACCCAAAAGCTCATTTATCTATATTAAAACAAGACATCAATTGAAAAGTATTAATAGGCATTGCAAAAGGCATTTCATAATAAGGAAGCCTTCAATTTGCTGGGATGATGTATCACTCCTAAAAATGTATAAAGCAGTCTCTATCACTCCATCTTAAGAAATCACGATTAGTGGAAGGTTTTAACACACTTCCTTTTAAATTGATACAACAATCAGGCAAACAGTAAATATATAAAAGATATGAACAACATGATAAATAAATTAGGTTTAATTTACATTTATGAAATATTGTACCTAACGACTGTAGTGTTCACATTATTTATGATTACACACAGAACATTTCTAAAATTACCACATATGTTTATAAGAAAGTCTTAGCATATTTCAGAGCATTAAAATCCTGCAGAATATGTATTTTCTATTATGTAATTAGCTATAAATCAATTACCAAAAAGATAACTAGAGAATAAATCCCAAATCTCTAATGTTGTGAAATTGGCAGATAAACTGCTAAAACAAACAAACAAACAAGGTTTAATAAATCACAGTGGAAATTAGACAAAAGGAAAACTGTGGACTGATAAACAGTAATTTTCAGAGTAAATTGTGAAATGAAAAGAAAGTGAAGAATGAAATATGTACATATGCTCATTTGTGCAAAAAGAAACAGAAATTAAACTAATATGATTGGTTCTCCAGAGAAGGGGTGTAAGGCTAGAGGAACAGAAAAGGGGTGGCATGGAGTGGGGTGGGGGGGCACACTTTTCTGAGTGAAACTTTGTACAGTTTTGACTATTAGAGCCAAGTTGTGTGTGTGTTTTAACAAATTAGATCAACAGGGGATTGCAAACAGAAATAAATGAATCAGGTTATATTTCAGGGGTTCCAGGATGGCTCAGTCAGTTAAACTACTGACTCTTGATTTTGGCTCAGGTCATGATCTCAGGGTTCATGAGTTTAGCCCCACATTGGGCTCTGTGCTGACAACTCAGAGCCTGGAGCCTGCATCGGATTCTGTGTCTCCCTCTCTTTCTGCCCCTCCCCCACTTACACTCTGCCTCTCTCTCTCTCTCTCTCTCTCTCTCTCCCTCTCCCTCAAAAATAAACATTTTTTAAAATTTCAAATATATAAATTAACCACACCTGTAAAGAATAAAGGAAAAAATTGCCTCAAGGAACTCTAGAACCAATATTGTGACTATTTACCATTAAGCTAAAGATGACTCAAAATGCAAAAATAATGCATTTATTAATAGGTTTCTTTTTCATTGAGGTATGGGTTAGCAATTCTCAGATTAAATATGTATCCTAAGATTGAGAAAATACTTTGGTAGTAGGAGCCAGATTTCTATCAGAAAAGGGAATCATAAAATGGGAATGTTTTTGTGACATTTAATTGAAATTTGTTCCATCAGCATGAATTAACTTATCCTTAGATTGATGGACAGATAGAATAATTAGATTGATAGAATAGAACCTAAATTTAAAGCTTTTTATTTTACTTGAGAGAGAGAGAGAGAGAGAGAGAGAGAGAGAGAGCATGAGCAAACAGGGTGAGAGACAGAGAGAGAATCTTAAGCAGGCTCCATGCTCCTTGTGGAGCCTGATGTGGGGCTCAGTCCCACAACCCTGGGATCATGACCTGAGTGGAAATCAGAGTCTAATGCTCAACTGACTGAGCCACCCAGGCGCCCCACATAGAACCCGGATTTTTAATTCTAAGTTCTGTTTTCTACTGGAACATGGCTAATTCCTGGGCTGGACATGAGAGAGTCCATGATGAACCTGAAACATCTTGTTCCAACAGAAAGTAAAAAAGCATTACAAATGTGTGTGTGTGTGTGTGTGTGTGTGTGTGTGTATACATAGGGCATGTCAAAAGGCACAGAAGCTCATTTGAAGGGAAGGGCTACCTACCACTTATCAAATCTGGATTAATTCTGAGTATCAAAATAAATAATTATATTGATGAAATTAAATTTAGAGAAAGGCCTTTTTTCTTTCTTTTTTCATGTAGAATGCCAACTATTAATTGCAGAATGGCTGATGGGATTAAAAAAGTCAGCATTTTGCAACCACTATTGTAATAATAGCAAATGCTTGCTAAAAGTAGAAGAGGGAAGTCTGATGAGGAACAAGATATTCATACAATTTCAAAAGCATCTCCCAACAACATACATATAATTTTGAAAAGGAAAACAGTATTGCTATAATGTGAAAACCTGGAAGATACCACCTTTACAAAGTGTTTAAGATTAGCATGTCATGGGACAAATAGATAACATGTGCTCTTGCTATGTTGTGGTCAGGACACAACATCACTTCTGTGGTTGACATTCCCACTAAAAATGCATAAAATGAATCAAGTCATGAGGAAACTACTGAGAGACAAAAATTGGAGGACATTCTATGAATTAAATGTGTATGCTCTTCAAAAATATCAAGGGCATGAAGGCAAAGAAAAACTAAAATATGTTTCTAGCTTAACTCTAGAGAGTTATAATAATTAAATGCAATTTTAATTAGATGTTTAGTTTTGCTGTAAAAGAAATTAGTAGGTCAATTGTCAAAATTTGAAAATGATCTGTAGGGTAGATAAAGGTACTGTATTAATCATACAGTGTTGTATAAGAGCATGTACTTATTTTAGAACTGAAATACTTAGGGGGTAGGGGGCATGATGTCTGCAACCTGTACTCAAAGCTAATGTGGTAGAATAGTAACATGGAGAATGTGAGTGAAATACATGTGAAACTTGTTCTTACTATTTGAACATTATTTAAGTCTAAGATTGTTTCAAAATAAAAAGTTAAAAAAATATTTTATATCTACTATAGAACACTCTGTTGGCAATCTATACTGGTGCACCTACTTCTATTCTCTGAAGGCTGCTTACTGGTAACGTGCAGTTCCTTGATAAGGACCTTTGTCTGCCTGCAGGAGCATTATGGTCCATCTGGAAGGAAAGCCAGAAGTGCCAGAAAGTTAATGGCACTGGAAAAAGCCCTCACCCAATGATGGATTAGAATATACAGTGGATAAATACCCAACACTCTTTGACTCTTTGTTAGGTCTTGAGGTACATTTTAAGTTGTCTCCCTGAGTTCACTTAAGGAATTAAGTTCTAGTAGCCCATACTGCTAACTTGCTTAATAATGTATCCCCTAGTGGCTTTCTTTCCTGTCTCACTTCTCTATCCTTAAGCCAGATTGCTGGGATTTTCTCTCAAATACATTCCTGCACTTGAATATTTGTTTGGGAGTCTGTTTCTGGGTAAACCAAAGTAAGACATTAACTAAAGGACATGATTATAAATAGATCCTCTGTATTGAATACTAGAATTTAGATCATATATTGGCCCTATGACCATATATGTCTACTGCTGGTGGTGACTAGAGTAGGAATAATTTCTGGTATACTGTAACATCATGATTACTAAGATCCTTACCTTTAGTGAATTGGGATGGTAACTGGGTGACAGAGAACATATTGGCCCATGCAGTATATCTAGCATTTGGCAGATACAGAGCAATAATAATTATAAGGATTGTGGAGTTAGTTGGTTATTATTAACCAACATTGGAACACTGAAGGAATAAAATGATAGGCTTAGGACAATCAACTCAGAATACAGGGTAAACACCAGAAGGTCTTTATGGCAACATTTAGAGACCCTCATGTCCTGCAAGTGGAAAGCCAACTATATCAAAAATAATGTCTGATTCTGAGAGTAATGAAGTACATAAAAGACAGAACTCACAGTCTTGGCAAGGCTATAAAGGGGACTCTGAGGCTGAGATATTTGGGTGGATGTTCTTGACAGCTTTCTATCCCTGGATTCCATTAAACACTTTAGGATTATAAATCACCTACTTCCCCTTAGAAGATGATAGCAGCCCCTTGGTAGAGAAAGGCAAGATTATAAATCACCTACTTCCCCTTAGAAGATGATAGCAGCCCCTTGGTAGAGAAAGGCAAGTCTACAGGACATGCAAAGTCGTTACCTGATTTATTGTGTATGACCAGAGAACTTACCAGGTGACCGTATGCTCAGAGGATATTCTTCTCACTACAATGATAACAAATCCCCAATGAGAAAGTAGACTTTGTTGGAAAGTTTTATGATGGCTATATAATGTAGATCAGTGTTATTGGTAGGAAATGCTATCATGGACCCAATAGTGATGGGTTTTTAAAATAGCAGCACTAAATTGCAGAAGGCAAAGTAAACATAATTAGTATATTTTGCAAAAAGGATGGATCTTGACACACAGGGTTCTATGGCAATGGTTAAAAGATGATTGTATTCTTATGGTGAGATAGATGTAGGGGTCAATAAGGATATTGGTTGAAATATAGAACCAAAATAGATTAAAGTGGCACTACAAAGGTAACAGAATAGTATTTTTCAACTGGCCTTTGCCTCACAACATATATTAAAACTGTATACATGACATATAGCGAATGTTTAGGAAGGCATACAAAAGTGCTATGCTTTATTACTATTATTTTTTGTCCACAATACACAAATAAATCGACCTCTATTCATCTTCTAAGAGCCCACTATTGAGTGCGCACTTCAGTTGGTCTCTTCTGAATGGAACAGAAAGTCTTCAGACAAACTGTTCCTCATGACTTCTATTCTTCGAGCCAACAGAGAAATAAGGGACACAAGAGTCTATTTCTGAACCCAGTTTTTCTCTTACCTCAATGTCTTTTTTATCTCACTATACTGAGACAGATATAAAACAGCATTTCCAAATTTGTGTTATAGTTTTTTTCTTCTCTTTAAATGAGTCATACATAGCTGATACAGTTATAATGGTTTTTAATTCCTTTCAGCTTAAATTACTGCTAATGGTGATTCAGAAAGAAAAACTTCTTGAGACATATCTTAGTAATTTTAAGAAAAAAACTGCTTATGTACAAGCTTACACAATCAACAGGCATAAAGAAATAAAAAATAAAAAAATAGCCAGTAGAGGCGTGCCAGCGTGGCTTAGATGGCTAAAAGTCCAAATTCAGCTCAGGTTATAATCTTTGCTTCTTCACTTTCAAGCGCACACGTGCAAATGCACACCTGCTCTATCTCTCAAAGTAAATAAACTTTAAAAAAAATAGCCAGTTAATATTTCAGTCATGTGTGTATGTGTACTTTTTCTTTATCCGTTCATCCATTGATATACATGTTGTTTCTATACTTTGGCTATAGTGAATAACTCTGCAATGAACACGGGAGTGCAGATATCTTTTAAGATAATGATTTCCTTTTTTGGGATATATATACCCAAAAATGAGATTGCTGGGTCATATGGTAGTTCTATTTTTAATTTATTTTTTTCTTAAAGTTCATTCATTCATTCATTCATTCATTTAGAACAAGTGGCGGGAGGGGTTTAGGGTGGGGCGGGCAGAGTGAAGGAGAGACAGAATCTCAAGCAAGTTCCACACCATCAGCACAGAGCCTGCTGCGGAGTTTGAAGTCACGAATTCTGAGATGGTAACCTGAACTGATATCAAGAATTGGACACTTAACCAACTGCACCACCCAGGTGCCCCCTATTTTTAATTTCTTAAGGAACTTTCATACTGTGTTCCATAGTGGCCAAATACAGTTTGCATTTTCTCTAACAGTGTGCAAGGATTTTCTATTCTACACATTCACACCAGCATTTGTTATCTCTTATCTTTTTGCTAATAGACATCATAACAGATGTGAGGGGATATCTCATTGTGGTTTTGATTTACATTTTCCTGATGCCTAGTGATGTTGAGACCCTATTCATGTACTTGCGGGCTATCTCCATGTCTATTTATGTTCTTTGCCTTTTTTTGCCTCTTTTTTTTTTTTTTTTTTTGCTTTTGAGTTGTAGGAGTTCCTTGTACATTTTGGATATCAACCCCTTATTGGATATAAGATCAGCAAATATTTTCTCCCATTCCATAGGTTGCCTTATAAATTTTGTTGATAGTTTTCTTTGCTGTGAAGATGCTTTCTAGTTTGATGTAGTCCCACTTGTTTCTGCCTTAGTTGCCTTTGTTTTTGGTGTCAAATCCTAAAACATGTTTCCAACACCAATGCCAGGGAATTTACCTCCTGTGTTTCTTCTACGAGTTACATAGTTATAGGTTGATTTGTGTGTGTGGTATAAGACAGAGGATCAGTTTCATTCTTTTGCATGTGACCACCCAGTTTTATAAGCACCATTTGTTGAAGAAACTATTCTTTCCCCATTGTATATTCTTGACACATTTTTTTTTTTTGTAAATTAATTGACCATGTATGCATGGGTTTATTTTTTGGCTCTCTATTCTGTTCTATTGATCTATGTGTCTATTTTTATGCCAATACCATATTGTTTTGATTAGGATAGCTTTGTAATATCGTTTGAAATTAGGAAGGGTGATGTTTTCAGCTTTGTTCTTTTTTCTCAAGATTGCTTTGGCTATTTGGAGTCTTTTGAGGTACCATACACATTTTAAGATTGCTTTTCCTGTGAAAACTGCCATTTGAATTTTGATAAGGATTACAATGAATCTGTAGATTGTTTGGATAGTAAAGACCTCTTAGCAATGATATATTTTCTAGTCCATAACACAGAATGTCATCCTATTTTGGGGGGGTCATCTTAAATTTCTTTCATCTGTGTATTATAGTTTATAGTGAAGAGATCATGTAATTCCCTGGTTAAATTTATTCCTAAGTATTTTATTCTTCTTGATACTATTGTGTCAAAATAGGATTGCAGGATTATTTTCTTAATTCCTCTTTCTGATAGTTAGCTGTTGGTATATAGAAACACAACTTATTTTTGTATATTGATTTTGTGACCTGAAACTTTACTGAAATCATTTATTATTTCTAACAGATTTTTTTTTGGCAGTTTTTAGAGTTTCTTTAATATATAGTGCCATTTCATCTGCAAATAGAGACAGTTTTACTTTTTTCTTTCTTATTTGCATGGCTTTTATTTCTTTTTCTTGTCCAATTGCTCTGTCTAGAACTTCCAATACTATCTTGAATAAAAGTGAAGAGACTGAGCATCCTTGTTTTGTTCCTGACATTAGAGGTAAAGTTTTCATTGTTTCATCTTTGAGAGTGATGTTAGCTGTAGGCTTGCCATATATGGGCTTCATTATGTTGAGGTGTATGCTTTCTCTACACCAAGTTTGTTGTGAGTTTCTATCATGAACGAGTGTTGAATTTCGTCAAATGTTTTTTTGCATCTATTGAGATGATCATATGATTTTTAATCTCCATTTTGATAATGTGATGCATCATATTTTCATTTGTAGATGTTAAACCATCCTTTAGTCCCTGGAATAAGTCCCACTTGATCATCATGTATGATCCTTTCAGTGTACTGTTGAATTCAGATCACTAATATTTTGTTGAGGATTTTTACGTCTATGTTCATCAGGCATATTGATCTATAATACTCTCTTCTTGTACTATCCTTCTCTGGCTTAGATATCAGGGTAATACTGGTCTTGGAAAATGAGTTTGGAAGTATTCCCCTCTCTTCTATTTTTTGGAAGAGTTTGTGAAAGATTGATGTTTGGTAGAATTCACTAGTAAAGCTGACTTTCCCTTGTTGGGAGGTTTTTGATGCTGATTTAATCTCTGTATTAGTAATTGGTCTATTCAGATTTTCTGTTTCTTTCATGACTGAGTCTTGGTAAGTTGTATGTTTCTAGGAATTTATACATTTCTTTTAGGTTGTCCAATTTGCTAGCATAGAAACGTTCATAGTAGTCTCTTGTGATCCTTTGTATTTTGGTGGTATCAGTTACAATGTCTCTTTTGTTTTTAATTTTAGGTATTTGAGTTCTCTCTCTCTCTCTCTCTCTCTCTCTCTCTCTCTCTCTTTAGTAAATTTAGCTAAGGGTTTGTCTATTTTGTTTACATTTTCAAAAAAGACAACACACAGCTCTTGATTCCAGTGATCTTTTCCATTGCTAATTCAGTCTCTATTTCCACTTTGCTGTTTGTTATTTCCTTCCTTCTGTTAACTTTTGGCTTAGATTGGCTTTTCCTAATTCCTTAATATATAAAGTTATGTTGTTTATTTGAGATTTGTCCTTTTTATTAAACATTTATCTCTATAAACCTCTCTTAGAACTTCTTTTGCTATATCCCATGAATTTTGGAATATTTTTATTTTCATTTGTCTCAAGATATATACTTTTTAAATTTGTCTCTTGATTTCTTTGATTCATTGGTTGGTAAGGAGCATGTTGTTTAATCTGCACATTTTTGTAAATTTTCCATTAACTGGGATACCTTCATAGTTACACATACTAAACTGACTCTATACCAGGTCAACATTGTAACTTTCTTGACACTTTAGATTGTACAGCCATCCTAGTTCAGTAGAATTTTGAAATGTGATTTATTTGCTTTTGCTTTAACACTAGATGTTAATATGTGAACAATTTATACCTGACCAATACTATTCAGGATTGCAATCTCAATTCTTTTCAACAAATATTTATTGAGTGCTCACTATGTTCCAGGGATCCTGTAAATTGGGATACCAGAGTGAACAAAATACCCTACAATCCCTGTACTCTTACAGCTTAAACCACATGGTACTTTATATCCTTGCATCAAAAAATAAATTCAATAAATAAATGAAAAAGAAGCCTAGATTTTAACACTTGAAAGACAAATCAGTCAATTTAATATGTCGGCCTTATTGAGATATTGATTCAAATAAATACATTTTAAAAAAAAGCATTCCTGAGATAATTGGAAATTTGAACATGACTGGTTATTTGATGCTATTACATAATTATGGGTAATTTTAGAATATATAATGCATTTATGCATTGCACTTATGCTTAGAAAAATATTACTGTATCTTTTAGAGATAGATAATAAAATACTTTGAATGAAATTATTTGAAGGCTGGAATTTGCTTCAATAAAATATGAAAGGTAAAGGATGATGAGAGTAAAGATGAAACAATAATGTGCATAAGTTGATAATTGCTCAAGCTGGGTTATGGCTGCTTGGGTGTTCGTGATATTTTGCCAATTTTTGTATATTTGGAAATTTTCCAAATCATAGCCAGTTATTATTGAAAATAGTATTTTGTTGTTGCTTTAATTTATTTTCCTTTGAATATTACTGAGGGTATATATTTTTCTTATCTACCACTTTTACTGAGCCTGAGGAGATACATAGCAGATTTGTGACATAACATTTTTCTCATTTGTATTTTATTCACATGTTCCTAATTTTTAGAACAACTGTAAACAGTTTAGCTTTTTTTAATCATTACTTAGAGTAAAATTCAAGAATCTGTCTAGCAACCACTGAATATAGAACGTTGTGTGCCTGGGGCATGCTCAAATTTTATATTTCTGTTACAGTCCTTCTCTGGGTATGTACTGACAAGCCTTTTGTTTTCTTAAGACTTTCTAAATATAATTCTCAGCAAGGAGTCTAGTGAGGAGCCAGATTTCAACAAGTTTCTGAGCATTACTGAATTATTTTCCCCGTTGGCCTATTGAGAGATTGCTTTTCAACAACCTGAGGCTTTGTACTCATACCTTTTGGAATAAATTGTTCTGACTCATTGTCTAGTTCTACGTGACACCAAGATAGTAGAGATGGTATAAGCAGACTGTTCTGGGAAACAGGTAAGATGGACCTCTTTTTCTTCTCCCACTTAGAAAATTTTGAACTTCACAGAGATCGTTTTATTCATTATATTTTAATAAACCCATGGAATTAATTTCCATGTACTGAAAGGTTTACTAATTCAGCATGTCTTATCTTTCTCTTAAGTAAGTGGCAATTTATGAACTTGTGCCAGGCAAGATAAAGTTAATGCACAGTCATTGATACACAACAGGGAACAATTACAGATGTTGCCCTGCAGAACAAGAGAAATAAAAATCTGGACAAATTATGCCACTAGATTATAAATCTAAACAAGAGCAGAAGGGGAATATATAGTCAAGAAGCAAAACAGAAAGTGTGGGAGGCAGATAGGAAGGATGGTTTTCTGTTTGGAATGAGACAGAAAAAAAGTAAGTAGTTTAATTGAAATAAATAATATATCCTCCTCTTCAAGTTTGAATTATTTTCTTCCTCTCTGCTTATGAAGCAGGAATGAGATGTGACAATACGAAAAATGCTAGCAATAATAATAATAATAGAAATACTACTACTACTACTGATAAACATTTATTGAGTACTGATTTAAGAGCCTAGAATTATATTTAAATTTTTCACACATTTCCTACCATAATTATCATTCCTCAGGAGGTAAATACTATGATTATGTCCATTTTCTGTATGAGGAAACCAAGGCAAAAAGAGGTAAAGCACATCTCTGAAGGTTACATAATAAGAAAGAGAGCACAAATTTGAACATGGGCAATGTCAATGACTCAAGGGCCAGCACCTATAATTAACATGCTCTATTAAATAATTGGATAATTATACAAAAATGCCAGAAAAAGCAATTACACCAAAATATGTTACTTTAAACAAAGGAGAAGTTTAGATTCAATCAATAGGTATGAAGAACATGTTACAGGTCAAGTTCTACACTGGTCACTTCACATATTTTTCTGACTTAATCCCCATAAAATATTTTGTAAGTATATTCTGTAAGTATATGGTGGCAGCAAATAAGTAATAAGGCTTGGTTTTTTGTTCCTTTTCTGAATCAATGATATCTACATGGTCTTTCTCTAAGAAGCTATCAGATGATTTATATTGTTCTTTCTTCTAACTTGCTTGCAATTTTTTTTACCTTTATTGACATTTAGCACATTTTCATTTTTTCACAACCATTGTCACTATCTAGTTTCATAACACTTTCATCACCCCAAAAGGAAACATTGTATTTATGAAGCAGTCTTCCCCATTACCCCCTGAACCAAGCCGCTTGCAACCACTAATCTGCTTTTTCTCTCTGTGGATTTGCCTATTCTGGATATTCATATAAATGGAATCATACAACATGTGGCCTTTTGTGTCTGGTTTCTTTCACTTAGTCTAATGTTTTCAAGGTTCATTCATGTTGTAGTATGCAGAACTACTTAATTACTTTTTATGGCTGAATGATACTCCATTATATGAATATACCATGTTTTGTTTATTTATTCATCAGTTGTTGGACATTTTGTTCACTTACCTGATTTCCTTGATTTGGCTACAGTGCTGCCATGAAGATTCATGTGCAAGTTTTTGTTTGAACATCTGTTTTCAATTCTTTTGGGTATATACTCAGAGTGGAATTGCTGAAACACATGGTAATTGTGAGTTTAATTTGTGGAGAAATGGCCAAACTGTTTTCCACAGTGACCGCATTATTTTTCATTTCCACCAGCCCTATGGGAGGATTCCAATTTTTCTACATCCTCACTGACATTTGCTACTTTTTTTTTTTTTGTAGTTATCCTACTGTGTGTGAAATGATATCTCATTGGGATTTTGATTTGATTTGCCTAATGGATAACAATGTTGAGCATCTTTTCACCTGCTTGTCCATTTATATATCTTCTTTGGAAAAAATATGGTTAAGATATTAAATTCATATTTGAATTGGGTTGTTGGGTCTTTGTTGTTGAGTTGTTGGAGTTTTCATATATTCTGGATATTAGATTGTTAACAGGTACATGGTTTGTAAATATTTTCTCCTAGTATGTGGATACTTTAAACTTCCTTGATAATGCCCTTTGATACACAAAAATGTTTTATTTTAAGGTAGTCCAATTAATCTACTTGGGGGTGCATGATTATAATTATTATAAATTCTTAATGGATTAACATTTTTATCTATAGGTAAAATTCTTCTCTCTTTTGTAATAATTTTTAAAGTTTATTATTCTAATGTTTTTATAGTGACCCCAACAGTCTTTTGGTGCCTTTGTGCATGAAATATCTCTTTCCATTCTTTCATTTTTAATCTACTAGAATCTTTGGAACTTATGTGAATCTCTTGGAGACAATATATAGTCAGGTCATTTCTTTAAATCCATTCTGCCTATCTCTGCCTTTTTATCCATTTAATGGTGAACTTTAATCCATTTATATTTATAATGGTTACTGATAAGGACTTACTTCTGCCATTTGGTATTTGTTTTCTTTTTAAAAAACATTTTTTAATGTTTATTTATTTTTGAGAGAGAGGCAGAGAGAGAGAGAGAGAGAGAGAGAGAGAGAGAGGGAGGGGCACAGAGAGAGGGAGACACAGAATCTGAAGCAGGATCCAGGCTCTGATCTGTTGGCACAGAGCCTGACACAGGGCTCAAACTCATGGACCATGAGATCATGACCTGCGCCAAAGTCAGACACTTAACCTTAACCGACTGAGACACCCATACGCCCAAACTGTTTTTATTATGTCTTACATATTTTTATTTTATCAATTCTTCCATTAATGGTATTTGTGTATTTAACTGACTTTTTTAGTGTACTGTTTTGATTTCCTCCTCATTTCATCTTCTATCTATATCTGTGTATTTATTGTCTTAGGGGCTATGATGAGAATTACAATTAACACCCTTTGTAAATAAAAATCTAGTTTGAACTGAAAACTACTTTGCTTTAATAGCAAACAAATTTCTGCTCGTATGCAATTCTGTCTCTTCCCCTTGTTATTATCACAAATTACGTATTTGTACATTATGCTCTCACTAACATGGGTGTATAATTATTGTTTTATGCATTTGTCTTTTTTTTTAAGTTTATTTATTTTGAGAGAGAGAGAGAGACAGCATGAGTAGGGGAAAGAGGGATAGAGAGAGAATCCCAAACTGACAGTGCAGAGCCTGATGTGGACTTGGACTCAAGAACCAGAATATTGTGACCTGAGCTGAAATCGTCAGATGCTTAACCAACTCAGCCACTTGAGCACCCTATTCATTTGTCTTTTAAATTATACGGAAAAAAAAAGAGGATTTACAAACCAAAACATACAATAATACTGGTTTTTATATTTAACTATATAATCACCTTTACTGTTATTTATTCTTTCATATGTCTTCAAGTTACTGTCTAGTGTTCTTTCATTTTATCTTGAAGGATTACCTTTATAATTTCTTGTAGAACACGTATAATAGCAACAAACTCTGTGTGTGAGCTTTTGTGTATCTGGAAATTTATTAACTTATCCTTCATTTTGGAGAAGAGTTTTGTTGGAGATATAATTCTTGATTGATAGTTTGTCTTTAGGTCTTTAAGTATGTCATACACTGCCTATGGCCTCAATGGTCTCTCCTGAGAAACTGACTGTTACTCTTATTAAATATCCCTTGTACTTGGTGAGCTGCATCTCTCTTGATGCTCTGAAGATTCTCTTTTTGTCGTTGGCTCTTGCAAGTGTGATTACAACGTGTCTCAGTGTGGATCCTTTTATATTTATCCTATTTAGAGATTTTTGAGCTTCTTTGATATGTAGATTAATTATTTCATCAAATTTGGAAAATCTTTGACCATTGTTTGTTCAAATATTTTTTGCTTCTTTCTCTCTCTTTCTCCTGGGATTTTCAAAATGCAAATGCTATTAATCATGGTGGTATCTCACAGGTCCCTTTGTCTCTGTTCATTTTTTCCCATTCTTTTATCTTTCTGCTTTTCAGATTGGATGATCCTAATTAACCTATCTTTGAGTTTGCTTCTTTTTCTTTTGACTGTTCAAAACTGCTATTGAACCCCTGTAGTGAACTTTTACTTCAGCATTGTACTTCTCAGCTCCAGAATATCTATTTAGTTCTTTTAAAAAATTTCTATTTATTTATTAATATTCTACATTAGTTTATAGATTATTCTGTAATGATTCTCCTATCTCCTTTGATTCTTTGTCAATGATATTTTTCAGCTCTTTGAGCGTATTTAAGACAGTTGATTAAAATCTTTGTCTAGTAAGTCCAGTTTCTGGGCTTCCTCAAGGATTATTTCAGTAATTTATTTTTTTCTGTGGATGGGCTCTACTTTCCCAATCTCAGATTTTTGTTGTTGTTGTTAAAATGGAAAATTCGAATCTTAAAATGGGATAACCCTAAAATCAGATCTTCTTTCTGCCATCCACCCCAGTTTTTCATTGTTGCATATTTGTTGCCTGAATACATCCATTTATTCAGTGGTTTTTCCAAACTATTTTTGCAAAGACTATATTTTTTGTCATGTATTTTCACTGAAATCTCCATTCCATTAGCTTAACACTCAGCCTAGGGCATGACAGAGATTTTCTTAAATTCCTGGAGCCCAAAAGAAAAACAAAACAAAGCAAAAAATGTCCTCTTGTTTATTGTAGATGGTTTTTGAGCTATGGAAATTCTTTCAGTGTTTAGCCAGGATGTCTACAAATCTACTTTAGGTTTTTCCTTCTGCCTATCCAGCATCTAAAGGTCAGCCAGAAGTGCAACCATAGGGTCCTCTCAGGTTTTTTCGGAGCATGTGTTCATCACTAGGCATGCATTTGGCCCTGTAGTTTCTTAGTAGATGCAGAAGTCCTTGGAAGCCCTCATTTTTCTATCTCTCTCCTCAGCATCATTCTTCCTAGGCTGTTAAGTCTGTTTGTTACTTGTCTGCTTC
Organism: Neofelis nebulosa; assembly: GCF_028018385.1. Lineage (NCBI taxonomy): Eukaryota > Metazoa > Chordata > Mammalia > Carnivora > Felidae > Neofelis > Neofelis nebulosa. Next base: position 42,904,917 of record NC_080791.1, on the reverse strand, counting down.
CTAGGTTTTTAGGTCTATTACATTTGCTGTCCTTTGACCCAAGGTGGTTTTGATGATAGTATATGCTTTTAAATACTTTGGAAAATTCTGCAAAAAGGCTACTCCATACCTGAGAGAGTTTCAAGGGAGGAGAAATAAAGACAAGCCTCTGAGTCAATCCCTCAGCAAACCACCAATCAGGTCAAAATACACAACCACAGCGATCCACAATTATTTGAGGACCAGGTTTATATTGACCCATCAGGTCACATGAGGAATGTAGGCTGCTGTCCAAGCAGCTGCTGCTGACCTGGGGGATGGAGAATGGTAGGCAGATAAGCAAAAATGTTACAGCATTCCCTAAGTTTAATTTGTGAACTTGGAACAAAGAAATATATCATAGTGTGGAGGTAAGAACTAAAGTAGATAATTATGGTCAGTTGCCAGTATTTCCAGTAAATAGTAAGTGTTCAGTAAGTGGATACTATTATTACCATTGCTTATGAAAAATGTGTGTTTTTTCTTGTTTTGGTTACTGTGTTATAGACAGAGAACAGAGTAACTCTTGTTTTTTAATGTTTACTTATTTTTGAGACACACAGCATGGGAGTAGGGGAGGGAGGGAGGCCAGAGAGAGAATCCCACGCAGGCTCTGCAATATCAGCACAGAGTCCAATGTGGGGCTCAAACCTATGAATTGTGAGATGATGACCTGACCCAAAATCAAGGGCTGAACACATAACTGACTGAGTCCCCCAGGCACCCCATAAACCTAGGTTTTATTACCTGCTAAATGGGCATGATAACAGCAACCTACCTTACGGGTTATTGTGAAATTAATGTAACATTAAAACACTCTGTACCTGATATATAGTAAATACTAAGTATCTACTGCCTAACACAGGATATGAATAAATATTCATTAATAAAAGTGAATGAAACACTAAGAATATAATGACTTCTATTGCTTTTTAAAAAGTGAATCTTTCTATATAACAAAACTAGTGTGAACTATAGTCAATTATTTGATGCTTTCGGCGCTGTGAAAATATTTTTCAGGTGTTCTCGTGAGCTGTGAATGAAATCCTCGGAGAGTGCATTCAGCTCTGCAGCCTAGAAGTAGTTAAGTCAGTAGACCTCACAGAGATCATTGTGCAAATTTTCATGACAAATCAAGGAAACTAATTTCTTGTGTTGACTGCATCTACAGTAGCATTTCATTGTAACTACACTTCAAACTTGAACCTCTTTATTATACTGTAAATGAAAGTTCAGGATGTAGATTCTCTGTTCTCTTAAAAGGTATCATTTTTGCCTGCTGTGTAGATGTAAACGTTTGAAACCCACAACACAACTTTTAATTAGCTAAATTATCAGGGAGGGATTCTGCAAAATAATGTTTCTTTCTCTGGAGCATACAAAACAGCCTCAGAGCACAATTTACATTTCTGTATTCCCAGAAACATGAATATGCTTTAGCAGTTGTGTAATACAACCTAGCCTGTCACTTAACTAAATTGCTATGGTGACAAAATATTTAATGGGTAGCTAATCTTTAGTAATAAATCTGTAGCATCTCTTTTCCTTTTTAAATTGTCAATAAGAATGCACAAAGTTGCTGCCATCTAGCTCATGTATCATATTGATATTCCATTTCTAAAAATTCCAGACATAACAACGCCATCATAGTGATAACCAAGGGATGAGAGTAAAAGTTTAGTATTATCTACGATATTTTACTACTTATTATTATAATTTTATATTCACTGGTTTTTATATGCCGCAGTTTTTGAGTGTTTCTGTGGAAAAGGAATTGCCTTTTACTTCATATAGCCTCAATAATTTTGTTTTTGGCAGCATTTAGTGAATCAAATTTAAAGTGTGTTATATACCAAACATAGAGTGCTAGTTACTGGCCACACAAAGTCAGGCAAGACATACTCCTTGCCATTAAATTGTTGTGGCCTAGTTGAGAAAAGAGGCTTATAAATCAGTGATGACAAGTGTGGTAGACAAACTTTAAGATGAGTCTCAATGATACCCACATCTTGGTGTTCATAGCCTTGTATAATTCACTCTCTTTTGGTGTGGGCAGGACCTGTGAATTGTTTCTAACTAATAAAATATGGCAAAAGTTATAGGATATGACACTTGTGATTACATTATGTTATATAGGACTCCTTGCTAGTAGACTTGCTCTAGAACCTTCCTCTCCTTGCTGCCTTTGAAGAGGCAAGCAGTCATGAACTGTACAGCTACAAGCAAATAAATTACACAACTAACTGAGTGATCTTGGAAGCTGATCTTTCCTCATGGAGCCTCCTGATAAGAACCCAACCTTTATTGACACCTTGATTGAATCCTTGCAGAGGCACCCAGCTTAGCTGTGCCCAGAATCCAGACCCACAGAAACTGTAGGATAAATGCATGTTGTTTCAAGCTGCTAAGTTTGTGGTAATTTATCATGCAACATTGAAAACTAATTCAATGACTCAGTGTTAGTCTCATAATTACACTGTTTGAGCATAGGTTATGTGCATTAAATCATATTATAGGACCGGGAAGAATTTCTGGAGAATGTCACCCTTGGAGTAAAATGAAATGGATTTTAGCCAGAGGAAGTACAAGAAAATTTAACTTGGAGTTGTCTAGAGGAAAGAGGAATAACATTTCAGATAGAAGGAAAACCCAGTGTGAAGTCACAAAGGCAAGAATGTAACACTGTTCAACTGTATATTTTTGTAACATGGCTAAAATTTTAATATATGTTTTAGTGTAATGAGAAATGAGAGCTAGTCAGGGGCTAGAGATTATATAGAACTTTCTTTCCTGGCTAGATTTCCAAACATATGATGCAGAAACCTTTAATATAATTTAAACTGGGGAAGATATGATCAAATCTATGTGCAAAATCAATTTTGCTTAGAACATGTAATAAATGATGAGTCAAAAGCCAATCCTAGGTCTAAGAACAAAGATTTCAAGAATAAAAAGAAACTGGCTCCTCCCTCCTTTCTCCTTTATTATGACCCCTAAGTACTTCCACAAAAACTCCGCCTCCTTGTATTGAGTCTATTTACCTGAATCTCTGAGACTATGTTTCCCATGGGCACCAACCATGGCTTACTCAATTTTGTTTCCCCAGAGGCTAAAACAGTACCAGGTACATGGCGTATGTTACTACACCATAAATTGTTTTTGTGTTAAAAAATTGTTGTCTTAACAGAACATTCAGGCATAATTCTTGTGAAGTTGAAAGTAAATTTGGAATAAGTAAGAAAGAGATCAAAATAAGGGCAAGGATTTTTACTTCAGGAAACATCCCCAAAGCATATCTGGAATATATCATAAGATATTAGACTTTCCTGCTTTTTACAAGCCTAAGATATAATGTGTATACTGTCTTTATAGGCTTACATAAAGCATTGTGTTTTGAGAATCAAAAAGGCAATAATATTGAGTAAGAAACTTAAACAGGCGCATTGTATACAACAAGCTTTGGAGTTCATTTTAGGCTGTAATTAGGATAGGCAAATGGGATTAGAACAATAATTAGCAAGTATGCTTTTAAAATAAAATTGCATCATAGATTTTTAGAAAGTCATTGTGGTATATTGGGCCTTACCGTACTTTAAGTCATGTTGAAACATTCCTTTCTAGAAAACTCACAGGATAAGCATCATCCTTCCCTCATTTTCTTTCTTTCCAAACCCACTGGTAGTCTTGCCACTTTTTCTTTCACATCTAAATTATTGTGCTACCTTCCTGGTTGATCCCACTGTGTGAAAACTAGACTAATACTGTGGAAAGAGGATGAATTTTAAGTCAAATGGACCCAATATTGAAGCCTATTCTTCTATCCCTTTTTCAAAAGCGTAATTTCTTTAAGTCTTCTTCTTTTTGTGAAAAACAAACAGAATAACTTCCTATTTGTAAGGATTATTGGGAAGATTAACTAAATACATATCTCTAATCACAGTAAATCCTTGGAGATTATTAATTATGTTTTATTCCTTACCAATTAAATAAGACCAAATAAAGTAGTTATTTACTGAGAGGTACCATGGGATGGAGGAAAGAACATGACCAGTTGGGCCTAATCTACTGTCCTGTCTTTATTTTCTACTTGCTGTGTGAATTGGGCACGTTACTTAATCTTTTTGAGATTAAGTTTATTCATCTGTAAAATTCAGGTATTGTGAGAATTTAATTAAGAGTAAGAAAATGTTTATGCCTGGCACATAGCATACACTAAGTAAGTACTTTGTGAACATCTATGCCAGGGATTATTCTAAATTCTAATAAAGATTTTCAAATGAAAAACTTCTATATGATTTCAAGAAGTTAAAAAAACTAAATGCCCAAGCAACCAGACTATGTCAAATAGATCTTTTCTGTTTCTCATTTTATTATATCTTTCCTGAGAATTCATGTACATCTTCTGATTTAGAAAATTTCAAGTGCAACCCGGGAACAGCTTCAAAAAGGTAACCAGAGCATGAGAATTCTAAAGTGGGAATCAAACATTGTTTAGGAATAAAGTTACTTCAAAGGGCCAACATAAGTGTTCCACTTCCTATGGGATAGAAGCAGCAAAGCATCACGGAAAGAGTGGGATCTACGGAAATAAGTAGCTTTCCTATCAAACCCAAATCTCATTGTCTTTATAAAAATGGAGATAACATTCCTATTTTGCAGGGTTGTTATAAGCCTTAAAAGATATGAGATGTGGCACTTTAGAATACTTACATTCTAACTCATTTCTCCTGTTTCTTTCTCTCTATAGAAGAGGTAGGGATATCCATCTACCATAGCTTGATTATAGCCAACAAGATCACCCTGATTCCATTGACTTAAAAACAATCTTCTTATGGTAATGAATTCAAGTTAGAGAATTTTCAAAAGATAATACTTGCTGGGAAGTTGACATGAATCTTTAATGCTTCTTAACATTTATATCATTATTATAAATTAAGATTGACCATCTGCTTTAACAATCCAATCTCTTCTCGTGAATTGTGTCTACCACTGAACTTGGCCAACTCTGAAAATACAACTGAATCTCTTGATCCTCAAAAATAGAAATTAAATTTTGGACAGAAAAATCTACTGCCACAATTTATTGGACTATCTGGCATGTCCTTAATAAATATTGAAATAATGGATTTTACAAGTAATATCTGCTTATGATGCCATGCCTAAGAGAGCCAGATAATGATTCTCTTGACATTCACCCATTAGTATATTCAAAAGTATTTATTAACCTTCTACTGTATGCTAAGCATGCCTAGGTATTAAGGATAGAGTATTAAATAAAAGACAAAAATGCATGCTCTCATGCATTCAAAATTCTAGTCAGGGGAGCATATATCATATTAACTGAATTTAACCACATAATAGAAACTGTTTTTTTATGGCACATTTTCTTTTCGTAAAATTAGGACTATATACACATATCTTTGACACTTTTCTAGAGATTTTAAAGACGAACTTAACCATAGATTTATCTATAGAACAAAGATAGTGAAGCACTAGCTTACTCAGTAGTTGTTTTGGTACCTAATACATAATAGACACTGAACAGGAATGCTGAGAATGTGAGACCTAAAAACACATATATTACCCTCATGTAGTGTGCAGCCTGGTGGGCAGAACAAACAATTAAACATTTATAAAGTTGAGTGAAACTAGTCCTACTATTAGCTAATCTTGCTGGATAAAACACGGTAAGATGGGAAATTTGAGTCTTTTAGGTTACGATTCTGCTATGTTCATTAAAATACAGTCTCTAAATTGTAATAAAAGTAATAGTATCATTAAAAAATACAATAATAATTAACAATTTATTCTCTGTATATTGAGAACTACATGAAATGTGATAAAAGTTGTTTCCTTGAATATATAAAAAATACTGGTATTATGTACTTTGAAAATCTTTTTTGGCTGTGGTCCAATCTAAACTTGTCAAAAGTCAGGACTAAGCTTTCCATCATCACCATCATCAATTTTCCAAAGTTCTAGAAACAAAATTATACACATGTGTAATTTTAAACTTTTTTGACTATGGTAAATTTGAGAATAATTTAACTGTCACAGCAGGAATCATGGATAATATAGAATAAAAAAAAGAGAACAATAAGATACCATCATTACTGATAAGTACAGTCTAAAATTAGCTGATGTAGTGATTTCAGGCATGAATGCACAGCTGCACCTTATACCTCTGAGAATTGTTTGCCAGAATCCAGTTTCAAGGAGCTCATTTTTAACTATCAGTTTGTGCAAACTTTAGTCATTGCTTCTTAAGATTTATTTTTTCCCATACCAATTTTAAACTAATCAGTAATATTAAAAGACTGTATTAATTATTAAATATTCAACCTTAAAATATTAATTACTATTGAATTAGATGTTTTTGAAAAGAGTTTGCACGGTTTTAAGTGTTCTATCAGGTAATACATGGTATCTCATACAGTGGGTGAGCAAGAAATGTTTTTGAATAAGTGAAAAATATTAGTTCTCTCTCCTTCCTTCTTTTACTTATTATATTTCTTTTTCCATCCCTCTTTCACATATTTGTTGAATAACTCTTTCTCTCCAGCTCCCCAACATTCCTACATGGTGAACCCAGGCTTGAAATTTAGATGAAATTAAGTGTTTTGTGGAATTAAAAAAAAAAAGATCACTTTCCTTCAGGGAATTTTTAAAACCTGAATCTATTTTTAAATCTACACACACACACACACACACACACACACACACACACACACTATTTGTATGTATTTTTTAAAAGTAAGTACCATCTCTACTCCTGCTCAAGTTCACTGCCAGGTTAAGAATGCATGAAAATCTACAGGATTCTATGAAAGTAATATGTGGAAAGAAACAATTGCATGGAGATGAAAGCTAACTTGAAAGAGATATGGCATTTGAAGTTTTATCCTACAAAGGTATTAGGAAGATGGTTATACTGAGAGACAGGATTGTGAAAATATTTGAACATTTAGAGATTCTATAGATGCAAAATGGAGGAGGAATATAGAAATCATGTAAATAAGTAGCTCAACATAGTCGTGTTGGGAACAGACCAAAGGATCCTGTGAATGAATTTCTATCTCAAAAACAGTGACAATAGGTTACTGAAAGGGCGGGCCTACGTCGGCCGACTCCATCTTGTTCTGTGTCCTCCACCTTGACCACGCCTCCTCCCCTTGAGTAACCTCCTGCTCACCCGTTCAAACTTCCCAATCAAAACACGACCAGTGACCTGCGTAACAGGACTCCGACCCTTCCCCAGCCAATCGGCCGAGGCCACAACCCTTCCCCAGCCAATCGGCTGAGGCCACAGCCATTACCTCACCAACTACCCCTAGACCCCAATAAAACCTTTGTGCTTTTGAAACTCGCTCTCTCTCTCCCCGGCATCTCACCACTGCGTCCATGCAGGTAGGGGATTGAGCTGGAGCTAGCTCGAATAAAGGCTCTTTGCTTTTGCATAGGACTTGCCCCCCTGGTGGTCTTTGGGGATCATGAATTCTGGTCATAACATTACCATCTATGTATTGTTGTTTGGATCATATTTTGTGAAGTCTCAACCAGACAAATATTTCACACTAAGTTCTTATCATGGGTGAATCTCTGGGGTAGACGTTCATCAGTAATATTCACATGATGGAAAGATCACTCACTTCCTATTAGAAACTCTAGCTGTGCCACTTGTGACTTTCGACAACTTCTAGATCTCATTTTATCTTAATTTCTTCATCTCTAAATTGACAACAATAATTCTGCTAATTATATAAGCATCAACTTTTACAGTAATTTTTTTTAGATATGTGTTTTTAAATTTTTTAACTCATTCCCTTTGAGCCAAAAACAGAGATTGATTTTCTAATTAGATGATATGTGATAAAAAGAAAATAGGTTGTCTTTAGTCAAGTTCCTCTGATGATTTTCCTTCAGAGATGAGGACAAGATTTTAAACTCATTTTAAGAAAGTACTGTTTAATTATTAAAATATAAAGTACTTTGAATCAATTTGAAATTGCCCAGATTTGTGTCCTCTTAAAAATAACATGGTTTTTTGGGGGGAGGGAGAGCTAAGTATCAGTTCAGTTGTGTAAAACCTTCCACAAAAATAAATGAGGTTAATAAATAACGACATTTTAAGTCAATATATAGCTCAGAGTTGAAATGAGTTGTGCTCAAGGAAGTTTAAGATACAGTTGTAGGAGAATAGATTTTGCCACCCCAAGACAACACATTAAGAAGGTATATGCACAAGAGAAGTTCTGAAAAATGAGTAGAAGTTACCCTTTTGTAAGAGACATTTACATGTATAAGCAACATTTCCGTTTGTAAGGGTACCTTGCAACACCAGGAAGAGAGGGATAACTCTAAACCTCTAAAAACTATTATCAATGGAGAAGCCACAGGCTTAAATTTGCACAACATCTTAACTCTTTCACTGAGCTTTTCCTGGTAATCTTCCACATTGACTGTCTCTAGCCAATATTTTCTTTTGTCTTAAGCTAGAGATTGTATTTTAGGTGATGATTTTGGCCGTTTCAGGGGGTTACTTAGTTTCCTTGCATCTCTTCCATGTATATACAAGGTGTACATGTTATTAAACTTTTGTTTTTCCCCTGTTAATATGTCTCATGTCAATTTAATTCTTAGACCAGCCAGAAGAACCTTAAATTTTTTTTTCTCTCCAACAGAGGCATAAGACATGAGAGTGAAGGAGCTCTACATGTCTGGAAAATAATGTATTGTTTCTGAATGGGGAAAATACAGTAATGGAAACCAATTAGTCCCATATTGTTTTCATTTCACATTGTTTAAGGAAGGAAACAGAGAAAACCAGAGTCACTCCATGAGCAACTGCTTGATATGAATAGCCAATACATGCAAATATTGGCTCAGACAGTACTATGACCAATGCAAATCTCAAAACAGAGAGAGTATAGGTTACAGATAACACTCTAAGAAGAGAAATCCTGGAAGTGATGACATGAAAGGATAAAGACAGGAATTACTCTAAGAAAAATGACTTAAGAAGATATGTGGACGATAACAGGGACATTTTAAAATTGCAAAGAAGTTATTTCTTTTCCAAGATTTACACTTTGTATTGACATCTCATTTATCACAACATTTTGACACTCTATATGGTCCATTTTAGTTCTTAATTTTCTGGACTTTAAGTATGGTATTGATACTTACGCTGATATTCTTATAAATATTTAATTTTTCTTAAAATAAGTAAAATTGACCCTGATTGAACGTTTGAGGTCTGGTTGATTTGCTTCTGGGTCTTTACTTTGAATTTCCATACAAAACCACAGGAGAAGCAATAGTACCACTCCTGAGTTGCAGAACAGGTATCATGGAGAAGATTAAAATATAAAAAGAGAAAAAGACAAGCCCAAATTGGAGTCATTTTCCCCCAACAACAGCAAACCAAGACTTGTAGTTTTAATCTATCCCCAGAATGTGACCTTTTAAAAATCAAGAAAATCCGAAATTTTCTTATCAGCCCTAGTGAGGTAATCTGCATGATAAAGACCCTGCCATTCCCCGCCCCCCCCCCCCCAAAAAAATATAAAAGATGTTCTGGCCCAAAACAATCTTTTGTCTTCTTTGCTGATAGCTTTTTGCCACATCCTTTTTCATAGGAAAACCTTCCATTGAGTACAACTCTTTAGAACATTTCTCTATTTGCTAGATAGGGTGAATTTGCTACCCAATTCATAAATCACGTAAGTAAGCCCATTAGATCTTCAAATTAACTCAGCTGAATTTTTTTTTTTTAACAAAAACATCCAGTAGTCAGGTTTATAGACAAAATTTTATCAAAACAATCAAATAATTCTCCTCTTATAAATAAAATGTGTAATTATTTAGTGCTATTGTTATTTTTTTCAGATTTTCTACACACAATCCCAATGAGTAGTTAATTTTTCAAACAATTATCATTACAGTGAGATCAACTTTTTCAAAGTGCATCACAAGATAAAAATCATATTCTCCGTTGAAGAAAGTCTTGGAAAACACTATATTAGACTTTCATTTAATCATATTAGGGGTACCTGCATGACTCAGCTGCATGTCCAACTCTTGATTTTGGTTCAGGTCATGATCCCAGGGTTGTGGGATCTAGCCCTTCATTGGGCTGAGTGTGGAGCCTGCTTAAGATTTTCTCTCCCCCCCCCCCCCCCCCTGCCATCCCTTGCTCATGCATGCTTTCTCTCTCTCTCTCTAGAGTAAAATTTAAAAAAAAAGTAATCATTTGATTGTCTCATGTGATGTGATTTTATTTGGTATTCCATATTTGCTTGGAAAGGATGGAGTTGACGTTCAAGATTTTTTCCCCTGTAGGGACCAAGGGCAGGCCACCCCAATATGGCCCACTTTGGCAGGAACATTATTTTGAGTTGAAAGCAAACAAAACTGAGAAAATTTAGCAAAAGCTTTTTATCTTCCTCTCTTGTCTGTTTGTACCAGGAAGATAGCTATTAATAGAGGTTTCTCTTTACTTAAGAAACTTCTCTAAATGACAGGTCAGTTTTTGTTTTCCAAACATTTCCTCTCATGTTCTTATGAACAGTCTTTCTCTCCTTTGTATCATGAGACCCCTACCCCTCTCCTTAGCTCATGTAAGCTTCATGTTGCCTCACTGTCAGGAATTTCCCTGTCTGTGTAGCTTTCTCCTACTTATGCTGTTATTTGATTTTCTCTGGTTGATTTGTCTCATTCTTATTCAAGCTGGAAGGACTTTGAAGGGCAAAGGAAATTCTCCTTTCCCAATAGCCCCTTGTTCAGACATTCTGCTCATTCTCTATGGACATGTACTATAAAATCGATCTATTTTTCAGAGTTGTGTTTATAAAATTATGGCAATATTTCAAGTCCTTATTGATATTGAGAACATACCTAAATCTTTTATATCCAATCATTTTCAAATATTCCAAGGTTTATTATATTCAAAATTGATAATAATTTTTTTTCATAATTTCTAGTGTCACCAACTGGACTCCTAAGACCTGACCTTTATTGATCATCTGCTTGTACCCATTGGCCTTTGTCTCACATTCTTCCTAATTAATACCAGTTTAACAAAACTTTTTTATGTGTGATATCACAAACTTGAATGGAGAATGGCACTAAAATAAGAAAAAAATTGAACAGCTTTTAAAATAAAGTTTAATTTCACAGTAGCTTATTTACAGTACAAAATGTCTATCTATAAATGTATCACAGAGAGATGTTATTCCAGCCTATCAAAGCAAGATCTACAAGTTCAGAATGGGTAAGAAATAAAATGTTTTCTTTATTTTCCTCCTTTCCTCCCTTTTTTCCTCTTCCTCTTTCTGCCTTCTGTTCTTTGCAAACTATTAGTGAAAGCATACTTGATGTCTTAATTTTCTTAGGTGCCAGAACTTAAAAAGAACAATTATGCACACTCGTCTCTCTAGGAGCTTATAAGTGGTGCTGTAAAAATAAGCACAATAGAAAAACCACCTTAGTAACAGTGGCCTCTTTTATGGTATAATTTCATGGATGGCAAAAATGGCTTTCCTGTTGCAGTAGTGTTTCCTGATGAAAATAACAAATGCTTTGGAGTCAGGCAAGCAGGAGTTTGAAGTTTTGAGAGGCTAAGAGAAAAATTACCAGGTGTACTCACAACTGCAAAGAAAAGATCTTTCCCTTCCCCCGCCGTTCCCCCCAGCCAGGGCGCGCCCGGTGGTAGTCTGACATAAAGGCGGGAAACAATCAAGTTCTGCTGAATGGTTTGAAATAAAGGCAGGAACCAATCAAGTTCTGCTGAGCGTTCAAATTTAAATGTCAGTCTATAACAACTCTGTCACCTCAAAAAAATCCCTAACTTGTTTGTGCCTGTCTATGAAAGAAGCTGTAAGATCCTTGCTCAGGGCCTCTTGCGTCACTGGCGATGAGTGCGCGGAGGACCGGGTTCGAACCTACAATAAACGACCCTTGCCGCTTGGCTTTGGCTCTGGACTCTGGTGGTTTGTTTTCGGGGGTCTCTCGAATTGGGGCATATCAGTTTGGCTCATCTATTTACCAGCCACTAACCTGATGCACGGCTCTTAACTCTCACTGAGTCTCAAAGTTCTCATTTGTAAAATGAGAGAATAATGACTCCTAGAAATTCTTTGAGAATTAAAGATTGTTTAGAGCACATAGTCCAACTTTTTTGCATCTAGTAAAAATTATTTTTATATTTTAGTTTATTAATACTTGCAATTCCACAATAAAAACTATAGAATGTTAAGGGCTCGTAGGAGCTTATCCTTAGAGATAACCTAGGTTTAGTTTACTGTGTTAAAGTTAAAAACAACAGTAGCCAAACCAAATAAAACAAAAACTTAAGGCTTAACACGGGCAGTAAAATCCATTGGGATGGTGATTAGTTTAGGGTCACAGAAGTTGAAAGTCAAAAGACTAAGAGTACAGTGCTTATATAAGATTAATATTCTTTTCCTTAAGACTTTATCCCCTTTAAAAATTCAAATTACCTTACAGAGAGATAATATCTTAAGTCTACTTAGTTATAATTTAGTGTTACTGTTTATAGACTCACTAAAACATTTCCTGAGACAGTCATAACTTTTATATTTCATATAAAATTAGAAACTGTAGATAAAGATGGAATATACCACATATTCTAAAGAGGAAAACCTAGCAGAAAGAAGGATACATATGGATTACCAGAGGACAGAGGGAGAATCTCTGTTAGGCATTTTTCCTATGGTATTGCAATATCTTTTTTTCCCTTTAATCCTATGATAATATTATGAGGTGAGTGATATTATGTCCGTTTTAGAAAAAGATCTGTCGTTCAGTGAGAAATCTGGAAATGAGCAATAGAGTCTGTATTCAAAATTGTGTCAGTTTGACTCAAATCCGTTAGCGGCCCCACTATATCATGTCTTCAGCCAAGGTTGGCTTCCTAATGAACAGTTCTGCCTAAGCCCAAATTTGCTGCTCCACCTGGTTGTAGTCCCAACATAAATTTATAGACCCTTTTCGGCTAGAACAAAGCAGAAACTCTTATTAAAAGAACATAATCAAAAGAAGATTGGAGCATACACTTTAAAACAAACAAACAAAAAAAACGAGTAAATTTTTTTTAATTAGACCTAATGCCTAAGAAAAAATGGACTAGATATTTACTTCTACAGCTATCAGACCAGAGCTCCCCTAAGTTTTGTCTCCTTTATCTCCTCTTCTATCCCCACGGACCTCACTAGAGGCACATTTCTTTGGATTTATAATAGCAGCCATTCTTAAATTAATGTAGCACTTTATGGGACATATTTATATCTATTTGCCAGTTCTTTGGGCTCTAGTAGCAATCTTCAGAGGCAAGATGGCAGGTAACTGAGATTTTTTTCTTATAGGCTTCCAGACATGTTAAGAGTTTTAGCAAGAATGGCAGAAAGGATGAAGACAACAGGGGGGCTTAGAGGTACAGCATAGTCAATTAAAAGGGCAATTTGTCTCCTGCATAACTGCTCACAGTGGGTCTTGATAGAATAAAGTAAATAGGGGAAAATCTGTATAGGCTTTACATTCAGGCCTCAGTTATCCAAAGTGTTTATTCAACTTTATTGTAAAAGATTATTATTTATTTTGTCCTTACTTCTAAGGAGTAAACATAGTTATCATCATCATTATCCACAATCATAGATTGAACACATATTTTTTAATGTAGGGAGGGCACAAAAAGAAAAGTAATAGTTGCCAACCCTAAGGGGGTTAATAGATAATAGATTTAACCAGGGCTCAAGCTCATCTTTCTCACCTTGTATCTTAGTGCACCAAACCTGACATTTACTCAATGCTTGTGAAATACTGTATTGCCATTCACTATATATCCTGATTTGTCTCTCATGATGCCTCAAAATGTGGGAGGATTATATATTTTTGCCTACTTAAACCAAGAGTAGATACGTGATTGACTTTATTCAATAACATTTTGGCAGATGACATGTGTTATTCCATGAAACAGACTTTAGAGCCAGTATTTAGCCCAAAATTCTCTTTACCTTGAATTTGTGATCATGGAAGAATAAAATGAGATTAAATTTCCACCATACTGAATCAGTGAGTGACCACTGTGAGCAGAGCCTTCTTATAAACCTGCAAAAGACATACAGTGTAAGTAAAAAGATATATTTTATTGTTTTAAGCCATTAAATTACAAGCTTTTTATTATTGTAGCATAACCTTACCAATCTTGACTGATGGAGTGTCTAATGTTTGTTGAATAAATAGATAAGGAATGAACCTGCTTTCATTTATTTATTTTTTCCTTTTTTTTTACCTTATAAGTTTTTTATTTTATTTTATCTTATTTTATTTTATTTATTTTATTTTTTATAATTTAATGTCAAAGGGCTAATATACAATGTATACAGTGTGCTCTTGGTTTTGGGGGTAGATGCCTGTGGTTCATCACTTACATACAACACCCAATGCTCATCCCAACAAGTGCCCTCCTCAATGCCCATCACCCACTTTCTTCTCTCCCACATCCCCCTCCCCCATCAATCCTCAGTTTGTTCTCTGTATTTAATCTCTTATGGTTTTCCTCCCTCCCTCTGTGTTTGTAACTATTTTTTCCCCTTCCCTTCCCCCATGGTCTTCTGTTAAGTTTCTCAACTTCCACATATGAATGAAAACATGATATCTGTCTTTCTCTGACTGACTTATTTCACTCAGCATAATACCTTCCAGTTCCATCCATGTTGCTGTAAATGGCATGATTTCATTCTTTCTCATTGTCAAGTAGTATTCCATTGTATATATAAACCACATCTTCTTTATCCACCCATCAGTTGATGGACATTTAGGCTCTTTCCATAATTTGGCTATTGTTGAAAGTGCTGCTATAAACATTGGGGTACATGTGCCGCTATGAATCAGCACTCCTGTGTCCTTTGGATAAATTCTTAGTAGTGCTATTGCTGGGTCATAGGGTAGTTCTATTTTTAAGTTTTTGAGGAACCTCCACACTTTTGCAGAGCGGCTGCACCAGTTTGTATTCCCACCAACAGTGCAAGAGGGTTCCCATTTCTCTACATCCTCACCAGCATCTGATGGTTCCTTAGTTGTCAATTTTATCCACTCTGCCCCTTGTGAGGTGATATCTCAGGGTGGTTTTGACTTGTATTTCCCTCACGATGAGTGACATTGTCTTCTTTGGAAAAGTGTCTATTCATGTCTTCTGCGTATTTCTTCACTGGATTATTTTCCGGGTATTGAGTTTGGTAAGCTCTTTATAGATTTTGGATACTAACCTTTAACCCAATATATCATTTGCAAATATCTTTTCCCATTCCGTCAGTTACCTTTTAGTTTTTGATTGTTTCCTTTGCAGTGCAGAAGCTTTTTATCTTGAAGTCCCAATAGTTCATTTTTGCTTTTAATTCTCTTGAGCAGGAAATTGCTGCAGCTGAGGTCAAAGAGGTTGTTGTTTGCTTTGTCCTCTGGGGTTTTGATGGTTTCCTGTCTCACATTTAGGTCTTTCATCCATTTTGAGTTTCTTTTTGTGTATGATGTAAGAAAGTGGTCTAGTTTCAAAGAATGAACCTGCTTTCAGTGTCTAATATTTGCACATGACTTGTTATTTCTGACAGAAGGTTAAAAGTTGAGTACTATGCAAATAATATATAAATGCTATATTTATAAAATATAATTTATAAATTGGTATTTATAAATAATAATTCTACCTTGGGATTAGGGATAGCTTCATCGAGTGGTTACTAGGCAACCTGTTTATATAGGGCTACAATAAGAATGTGAAACGAAAGGAATTCATTTAATAATTGTCTAAATGTTTACTGAGTTTCTATTGTGAGTTATACATTTTGTTTAACATTTCCTGTTAGTCAAACATAAGATATGTTAGTCTGCTGAGCAGTTGTTTTTATCGTTTAATTTTATTTATTTTATTATTGTTATTTTAATAGAGAGAGAGAGAGCATGAGTGGGGGAGAGGGGCAGAGGGAAAGAGAGAGAGAGAGAAGGAGAGCAGAGGAGAGGGGCAGAGGGAGAAAGAGAATCCGAAGTAGGCTCAGCATGGAGCCTGATACGGGCCTGAATCCCATGACTCTGGGATCATGATCTGAGCTTGAATCAAGAGTCAGACATCAATTGACTGAGCCACCCAGGTGCAGTTATTTTTAAATTTTCCTAGAGAGCTGGCAGGTTAATTCAGCAGCCTTGGCATTTGGGGAAGAGACTGTATTTTAATCCATTCCATTCTCTCCTTCCTACACAAGGGATGTTTGCATTTAAAGACATTCTGATTATCAAAGCAAATTTGATCATTAAAGCTTATATATCCACTGATAAGGGTCAACCAGTTCCTTTCTAGGGCAGAAGTTCATGAAATCAAGAAATCAGGAAAAGTTAGGACTGGGAAGAACTGGTCGAATGATTGATGGTTCTGAGACATGTGGTCAAGAATGGCTCTAACTGTGAATGGAACTGAAGTAGGGAAAAAGCCCAGCAGCAGAAAATTAGATAGTGTGGATAAATTAATACATTTAACATTTTAACTTCCAAAGCTGGTGTCTGTTGAGCTAAAGGGAAAATGGAAGTTCATTTTCCTTGGGAATGGTAAGAAGTAAATGATTCTGGAAAATTAAGAAGGCAAGATGAGTAAGGTGGTTCTGTTGGAAGTGGCCCTGGAAATCCCTCACATATCTTTGCTTAGGAAACCAGGGTAGGTGGTCTCATGGGTTAGCCTTCTCTTTGGTCAGGTTCCCTTTGGCAGACAGGATTTCCTGGGCATCCCTGCAGTTAGAGGCAGGGATGGTAGGCTTGACCAATGGTATCTTTGCCAGGAATCCACTAAAGAAGATTATTAATTACTTAAGCAATTTTTGGAATATTTCAAAGGGATACAAAATACAGAAGCTGTGGAGAAGCCATCCAAATTACCTACTGATTATCAGAGCTTCTGACAGTCAATCTGCCCCACAAAAGTTAGATAACACTGCATACCATATTCAACTGATTGCAAATTCAAACTATTACTCATTTTTCTTAGCTCTTTTAATTTTATCTCCTTCAAAGATCTCTACTGATACCTTGAACTGGGTATAACTTTTTTCAGTAAACAATCATAAAATTTTAAATATAACTTACCTTCTATGTCCTTCACAATTGCATGAAAAGTCCTAAGACAGTAGGCCTGTTGTCCTTTCCCTGCATTCCTCTCAGAGCTCAGCATAATGCTGCGAACACAATAGGTGCTTCATTAATGTTAACTGACTTTAATTTTATGCTCTACATATTGGGTTATAAATTTACGATGTGAGAAACATAGTTGGCTATGTAGCTAACATACGACATATTTTTCTTGAAAAATTGAAATATATTCTGATCGTCAAAATTTAATTTAAACTTTTACGTGCTACTGGAAATCAATCTTTTTGAATTTGAGTGATACAGACTGCTACTGAAGAAAACTTCTTAGGTAGCCATGATTTAAGGAGAAACTTTTTTCGGAAACAAAATTTCTCATCATCCTTTAAAATGATAACTTCAGTCTATTTGCTAATATGTATCTCTCTCTCTATTTATATGCTTCCTGGAGTCTCTGTACTTGTTAGCAGAGCAACAAAACTTTATGCCCTTTCATGTCCTAAAAATCAGAGAAACAGCCCAACGATATGTTGAAATGAGAACCCTCTTTTGTTTGATCCTGGACAGTTGCTGTGGATGTAATTGCTGTATTTGCTCTTCTTGACTACAAGCAGAGCATTGCAGGACAACAGTCATTTAAATACTATAAGCTGAAAATAACATGGTTAGGAGCCATGTTTGATGTTCATATGTGGTTTCTTGGCATCGCATGTGCAGATCCATCTGTTAGATGGCAGAGCGCCTACATACAAGGTAGTGTGCCATTTTCTTCGGGGGTAATAATGCTAATTAGGAGTGGTTTTCAGTGGGCAAGTTGCCTAATGTTACAAGTGCTGTCTCTTTGTACAGTCTTCTCTTTTGTTTGTATATTGGCACATTGCATATATAAGCCTTTTTTAAAAATTTTTATTAAAATTTTTTTAACATTTATTTATTTTTGAGAGACAGAGACAGAGCATAAGTGGGGGAGGGATGGAGAGAAGAAGGAGACACAGAATCTGAAGCAGGCTGCAGGCTCTGAGCAAGCTGTCAGCACAGAGCCTGATGCGGCGCTCGAACCCACAAACTGTGAGATCATGACCTGAGCCGAAGTCGGATGCTCAACCAACTGAGCCACCCAGGCACCCCATAAGCCTTTTAAAATCAATATACATCCTGGATTTTCCTTTTCCTTTTCTTTCTTCTCCCTTTTTTATCCTTTAGCAGGCAAAGACTACTTGGACATGGGCTGTGAGTATAAAATTGAGGGACATATTGAGTGGCCATGTTTAAAGGATGCTAAGAGTAATGTGCACTGATCAGCCTCATTTTGAAAGTAAATTACCAATGGAATAAAATATAGTTTCATAAAGGCAAGAAAGCCATTTTGCTTTAGATTACATTTTTCTTCTTTTTCTTTCTTAATGATTTTGGAATGTTTGCTGTAGAAGCAGTACTGAAACACATATAAACAGAACCAGCTATTACCTGCATAAAAACAAGAGACCAGTGAATAATCAATAATTTAATTAAATTATTATAGGCACCAAATTGATCAGGTGAAAGTATAACACACTGGAGACCAGATTCCTAGACCATAGGCCAAAAGGTCGGGAAAAAATTGAATGAAGTGTCACTGAACTAGGGAAAGATAATTATAAAAGCTGTTACAGAGAACGAAAGCTAAATGGTACTGAAACTACTTGTTTATGTTCATGAGTTTTAGAAATTAAATTCAACTCGATGTAGATTTACAAAGCATTTATTTATGTTGGATGTTGGTGGTGGGGAGGAGATGAGGATAAACCTTAAGTCTGTCTCTGAAGGAACATATAATCTAATGAGATAAGTTAAAAAAGAGGCAGTTACTTTTGATTCAAGGCAGAAGGATATACATGCTAAATAAATGGAGAGAACAACATGCTCTAGAAACATAAAGGTAGAAATATTTGTGATTATTTCATTGTGGAAGGCTTCCAAGGAGGAGACCATGTAGAAGTTAGGTTATTAAGGTAACATTGTATTCCAGTAAGTAATGAATAAATGGTGGTAGGGAGGTACTAACTTAAAGGGCCACTATGAGTAAGTAAATGGAGGTTGAAGTTTGCTTTTGAAAATGGGTAATGAGTCCATTGTTACATCTTGGAGAGTCAGCGCCATATGAAATCTTGAAAGCAGTGGTGATACATTGAAGGTTTGATGTGAGTACTGGAGGATCAGAACATTTATTTTAGAAAGTTAACTTTGGCAGCAGCATGAAAAAGGTTTTGGAGAGGTGAGAAACCCCGGTTAAGGCATCAAGTTAGAAGACTATTATAGGAAAAAGTTATTGTGACAGAATCCCTTTTCTGTACTAGCTGCCACTTTGAAGGTGTAAGTCTCTTTAAAAATCATCCATTTAAATTTATGTAGGCAGAATATCTGGAAACAGAAAAGAAATATGAACTAAAGGTACAAATTCATTAGCAAAATATATCTTAATGGATGACTAAGAGCTATAAATGATACACACCTTATACACCCACAGAATGAGAAAAAAAAAAGAAAAGCTTTATATCAAATATAAATAGTAATGATATAAAAGTCAATGTATGAAGCTACATTTCTTGCTATGGTAACAACCGCAGTATGTGATTATATTTCTTAATTTTTTTTTCTTTGCAGTAAATGGGGAGTAAATATTTTTGAGCATGTGAGCATTTATCCTGCTTTACTTCCTGGAATAATTTACACAAAGGATTTATGGAAGAGAAGAGATATTTTTAAATACAGGCAGAATACATTTTGAAAAAAAAATCCAAACACTCAACCATTAGAAATGAGATAAGAAGACTTAAGAACAAGCAGTTGTAATTGTAGGTCTGATAGCTGAGAATGAGAAAAGGCTCTTTTAACTTCAGTTTTGCTTTTACATTTTAAGATAAAATTTGTCGATGACATCAGCCCCTTCAAATGTAGATATATTGCCTGAGGGAGCTTGTCTGACTCTGATGTTGCCCAATGGAGACTAGAAGGGAAGGATTAGATAACAGGTGTGCTTGTTTTAGCAATGTGTCATTCTGTGAAAATTCAAGGTCTTCCAGTATTGTTAATTAATAGCTTCATGAAATCCCATCTCAGCCTTCTTCCCACAGGCTTTGCTCCTTTTTGCTTCCTTACACTCATTTGAGGTAAGCCAAATATATTAGCATTTGAAGCATGGCAGAAGTGTGCCCAAGGAGAAGCCTATTTGGAATAAGCAGATTTGAATTACGAGAAACAAGAATTGTATTATGCAAATCTTCTATTAAAATCACCCTAAAATTGAATTTAAATTACACCTTTCCACACAGAGTTGGCCATTGAAAATGAAAATAGATTTGAAATGCACTGGGCACTGAAAGCTCTCTGTGCCTCTGCCTCTTCGGCCAGAAGAAAGGTAATGGGTAGCAAGATCATTTAGCGACAGGGACAAAAGCACATGAAAAGAGTTTAATATGAAACAAGTGGCCCTAAGACCATTAGCAGTTCATGTAACATCTTAAAGCATAAATTTTTTCTACACATTTAGATAACAATTGCCTTATTACATCGCTACAATGCCTTCTTTATATAGTACAGTAAATAAGTATAGTAATATGAAAATTACAGTCTTTTTAATATGTTGATCAAGCCCACTTAACTGGCCTCCTAAAAGAAACAAATATCTTATTCCTGAAGGCTACTATTCGTCTCATGTTGGGAAGAATCCTCATCATTCTAACGGCAAATCTTTCCATTGTTATGAAGGGCAAAAATAAAGGTACTTTATTTAGGTGGAAGTGATGTATATAAAAGGCTATAATAATACTCTTTAAATTTCACTGTCCTTAAACTCATTGGAATTATGCAAATATTTTAAACTGTAAATTGGATGCAAGATTTCTTTTAATTTCAGTTAGATACATATAGCATGCTTTGTCTAAGGAAGACTCAAAGTCTTCCAGGGTGTAATCTACTTCCTGGAAATAACTCTTTCTCTGGTCATCTCGGAATATGGCTTTGAGAAAAATCTAGTCAATGAAGTCTTATCTGGTCTATTAGGGTAGGAGGGAGCACCTGCAATTTGCTCTAATTCCTTGCAAGTGGAAGCAATCCTTGTCTTCCATTGATCAATGATCCTATAATCAGTGTCACTACTGTGGACGACATGCTTATTTGGGACCTCAACATGGGAAAATAGTGCGGGAATAGTTGACATTCCACCACTCTTTATTTTTTTGTCCAGGGCAGACATTAATAATCAACCATAGCAGTCTTTTCCAATGAGTCAGGGCTTGGCTTCAGGTCCGTTTTAACACAAAACTCTAGACAGGCTGCACTAGTCATTAAAATTTTCCATGAAAGATAAAGGCTCTGTGTGTGTGTGTGTTTCACATATACTTAGACTTTAGAATTAAAAAAGCTGGGTTCTGGTCCCAGTCTGCCACTTGGGCAATCACTTAGCTTCAGTTACCTTCTTTTAACCTGTTTTCTCATTTATCAATTGGGGTTTATGCCTTTTCAGATTATACATGAACTTAAATGTCATAGAACTCATTAAGCTGTAAAGTGCTATTCAGATATAAAACATCTATTCATTTTCTGTTAGCCTGGGAGGGCCTAACACAATGTTTACCTCACCCTAGTGTCTTTCACATTCTCTTCTCATCCTTATTTAGGAATGTGACTAGAAGCTCTCTGTGAACTTCTGATCCCTTTCTTTCTTCATACAAAGAGAGAATTGTAGAAAAGTTTTCCCAAATGTTTTATGAGCTCCAAAATTTAATAACATTCCAAGTCTCCTCTCAATTGCTGTTGTTGCCCGTAATATTACATAATTAATTACCCACAGGACAATGGTGGAGATTCCAACATCTCTAACCATTTCAGTTCTTTCTGTCTACAACAGATCCACATCTTGTTTTGGAAGATGTTTGGTGTTTGGAGAGTAGTGACTACTCATGCATATGTGGTTTCAAGTTGGCCCATAATAGTGAAAAATACGATAGATAGTGGTATCTGAAGGAATATTTTAAGGCCTAAATGGGATACCCAACTCCTAAGGGAGTTTCAACAAACAGGGGAGTTATTAGTTCTCTTTATAATATCATATCCCTAATTATTAATCTTATACCCCAACAGCATTTATTTTCTATCTTAACACAGTGGCAATAATGCAAATAACCAGTAGTTTGAAAATATGTGATTTGATTTCATCCCCAATAGAGGGAAAGATGGTTTAATTTCAGGTACTGTTTATTCATTCACTAACAGCTACTGAGAGTCTTCCAAATGCCAGGTCCTGTGTCAAGAAATGTGCATAGCTGCCCTCCAGAAGCTTATGGTCTGATAAGGAAAAGAGACATGCATGCAAATTGAATGCATGAATGAAATATCTTCTATGAAAACACTAGAGATAAATTAAAGACACTTTGGAGTATGGCAGAAAAGAGCAAAAAGGTTTTATCTTTTCTCTTTCCACATCAAAAAAAAAATTGTTTTACCATCCAGGCTCTCAAATTCTCTCATTGACAGCTGTGCTAACTCCTTTAAGTAGATGCTCTAGGAATATTGAGTGACTAGGAAAGCATCTCTTTAGTCATGACGAGGGGACTCTGTTTTGATCAAAGGCTGGACTTACTAATTCCAACTTTTGGAGGACAACATCATATTTATTACTCAGGAACTCCTTTCAAAATGTCTTGGCAGCTTCTCAGTCAAAGCTAAGAGAAAAAACAAGGCTATTCTCTTTAACTGGGTCTTCCCTTTCAAGTCTGGGTTCCTCCTGAGAGAAATGCCTCATTTTCAGGATGCTGGCTCAGGGTATGACCTCACTATTCAGGTGTGATCCTGTTTTCTTTCGCAGCATAGAGAGTTTATACTTAAATTTCCGTGAGCAGGATTGCCACATAATACACTACCATATGCAGTTACCACATAAGAATAACTCTATAATCCAGTTATCATATCAGTATTCCCTTCCTCCCTCCATTTATAAATATGCAGTAATTTCCTGATTAGTCTTGTCTCCATTGAAATTTCCATAATACCTGGTTTCCTGACACTAGCTGTATTAAACTGGCTAGCAACTTATTTTCTCATCTGGAAGTAAAGGTTCAAAGAATTTTCACCATACAAATGAGTGTGTCTTTACACAGAGACAAATATTCATACAGCAGAGACAAAGCAAACATGTGTTTAATCTTCTAGGCAAGATTTGATGTATATTAGTGTCAAGGAGAAGTGAGTAGAATTGTTCCAAAGATCTACTGGTCCTTAAGAAGGATAACAACTTGTGTCATCTGATCTGTTTCCCACAGCAGTGACACTGATTGCATAGTGTCCAGTTGCCTGAGACAATAGTTGCCTCTTTCAATAGCTGTCAAATCCTCCATCTAATGTGTCTTGTTGATTGTGGGGGTGACCATTTTTGATATTAGCCAGGTATTTGGGGTCTGAGTTACCCCCAAAACCTGAGGATTAAATATTTAGAGGCTAAATTTCAAAAGCAAAGTAACCTAGTACTGCTTTTAAAAAATTACAGTATAAAGCTACTCAATACAAGATATTGATTTCTAATTCAAACCAAATATCATTTTCAAATTTAACCATTAAAGCCAAATTTCTGTGTGTAACCTGTAATATTTTTGAGGCCAAGAAGTTATAGCTCAGTGTTTTCCTTATAGCTCAGCTTGTTTTTCTATCAACCCCACCCACTTGAAAGAATACCACCCAACATAAAATTAAAATAGAATTGGTAATAAGAGCAGTATAATGAACAGAATAAACTTGATGAGTTGGGAACATAGTTGAGGCTATTATACTTATCAACTGAAGGAAAATTTCCATTTCTTGGAAGATATGCCTATATAATCAGCATATAGCCTAGGAGAGAAAAAAATTAGCATTCTCTTCACATTATCACTCTCCAAAAAACAGCTTTAAATTAACTTCACCTGGGTCTATCCCCCACCCACTCTATCTTTATCTCTCTCTGTCTCTGTGTCTTTCTCCAGCTCATCCCCTTACACTTAAACTCTATCATCCACTTTTCTCATCTCCAAAGTTGGAATACTCTGTAATAATAGATAGTGCCCATGTTTCAAGGACAATGTGAAGATTAAATTAAGTGAAGCAAAAGAAAGGTATTCTGTGAACTCTACATTGATATACAAATGTATTTCTGTTATTTCCATTGCAGGAGTGTTTAGATATTATAAGATACACAAAGGACAAATCTTACTTGGCAGCTGTCTTATATATCCAAATAAATTTATTTATTATGTATTTATTGAGGGATTTATAGCCTCTAGAGAATTTTCATTATGAGACTGCTGCTTTTGAATTTTCTTTTGTTCTTCCCCACCCTCCTCTCTGGTTAGTTGAATTCTCCATAGACAAATAATGCCCTTGTCTGGGTAGTCAAGATGCAATTGAGTTCTCCAGGGATTTCTATAGTATGGATTCAGAGCTTAGGGAAATTCAACTTAAAAATGTGAATATTTGTTAACAAGAGAGTTACTTCCTCAAGATTCCTCTTTAGAAATGATGGCTATCTTAAGGTCTACCATATATTATTACCTTTTCTTCCTGTATGTTTTTCTATGCTTGGGGTCCATTTTCTAAGCCTAATGAGATTGCAATCACCTCTAATGTTACTTTTATGTCTGGTACATTGATCTCTACAATGTTCTGATTTTGTTTGGTGACAATGAAATTATAGCAATAAAATTAAGTGTTTTAATTTAAACACTGCTAAATGGTACAGTTGAGAGTTTAATTTATGGAAATTATATTTGCGTCATTTTGAAATGAATTACATACATGAAGATCTATTTTAGAAATAACCATCTATTGTAGAAAGGCATTTAGGGGCAGTACTCTTCAAATATGATTGAAAAATACTCAAAGACACTAAAATATATACTTACTTGTATAAAATTTTCTTTCTTTTTTTGATTTTTTCAGATGGTTTATTAGATAGCCTTTATCACATTTAAGTGATGTACACTCATAAAACTATTAACAATATATCTAAGGACCTATGACATGAACTATATGTGGATATTTGACTAGGAAAATACAACAGTTATTTGAGTTAAACAAACTGCAGAGAAATGTATAGTACTTGCTGTAGAGTAACAAATCCTATCCAGTCATATCCAGAGATATCTATCTATCTCTATCTATCTATCTATCTATCTATCTTATTTTTAATTTTGAGAGACAGAAGTCATGTGTAGGAGAGAGGGGCAGAGGAAGAGAGAGAGAGAGAATCTTAAGCAGGCTCCATGCTCAGTGCAGAGCCCAACCCAGGGTTTGATCTCACAATCCTGGGATCATGACCTGAGCTGAAATCAAAAGTCTGACCCTCAACTGACCAAACCACCCAGGCACCCCCAGAGACCATTATTTAAAAGTTATACTATGCGAACCCCTTCTGCTTTTGTATTATTTTCTCACAAAACTCTGATAAAAACTTTCTAAGTTTCATGGCAGATAGTAGGTAATGATTGTATTGAAGAGTAAGAAGTCTTTGAAATTGATAATACTACACATTTACAAATTTGCTTATAATAAGTAAAAATGAGTGTAAGATATCCAATTTTACCTTGTTATATTGGAGGTTCTCAGAATAGGTGCTCTCAGGTGTTCACATTTAATCCAAAAAATAACAAGAATTGATTAGTCATTGAGTTCATGCTGGGCCAGAGACTTTATTGTAGGAACTTAGTTTTGAAATAAAGCTGGGCAAGAAATGCTTTTGAGAAATTAAAAAAAATATTTTGACAGCTTTTCTTTGAGAAATGAGAATATCTATTATCAAGTGACAGAAGTGAAATGCGATGCCTAACCAGATAGATCATTTACTTATAATTGTTTGCAATATTTTTACTTTGAATATACTTACATAGAAAGTTATTTTTCTCCTAGTAAAATTCTGACTTAAAAGGAACTTTGCATCTTAAATGTAAAAAAAAAAAGTTCCCATACTTTTGGACTCCATCAACTGAAATCCCAACACTTATATTTTATTATATTTTCATGATAATAACTTTGTTAAGCTGTAATTTTTCATGTATTATTTCACTATTTTATGTGCCAGTGTTTTTCTGAATATTGTGTAAAACACTCTATGGGGCTATACACATATTGAATGTACACTATATGTGATGTACGTTTAAGGAATGCAACATCATCAGAGAGGTGGAGGCTATTTTCAATAACCATCTATATTAGTTGACTATTGTATGTTTAGGAAACAATAATAAAAGAGGAGATGGTGACAGGAAATATAGATAA